>NC_138158.1:2616720-2936720 GCF_964199315.1 Orbicella franksi | reverse complement strand
CCAGGATTTTTCAATAATGCATGCCCCTGAAATGTTGCAATTTGAGAATTGAGAGAAGTAATCAAAACGGTTGACTACAGCAAAACAACTATGGAGGACTTTAGTGAGGATGAATGGTGGGGCATAAAAACGAGGCTCGATGTTTCACAGTATAGTGCTGCTTTGTACCTCAAGGTTACTCACTGGTGTAACTGTTATCACTATTTTAGCTGATCACAATGAGGTACCTGTCCAGAGTGTTTGCCTTAACTCACTCACTTACTCGTCCCTGTAGTGCCGGCTGTAGCAAAAGTTACCTTTACTTCTTCCATAATACAGGTACTCTCAATCAACCCCAGAACTGTTGCTATGATTTTTACCATTCTCGTTGTGTTGTTTACCATAAATCTTGTTTCATCAGTTTATTAAAATATTAAAAAAAGGTTTTTGATTGTCTCATCAGGTTTGTTTACTGATTACTTTTCGTACACCATACATCATACACTGCTGATAGTTTTACCCTTGATTCTGTTAACTGTTACACTGGCGACACCCACATGTACTAATTGGCCATTTTTGATGTATTAAAATTCCAACTTGGAGGCTCGAGGAAATACAAGAAAAGAAATCACATTAAGGTTGAGGAATGAATAATTAATTTCTTTTGTTTCATTCCCCGAAACCTCATGGCCATGTTAGAATAGACCAATTTCGATATATTAAAATTCAGCCTAAAACAATAGACCCCAGTACAAGGCTCTGGGGAATAACTACAGAGTTTGCGGGGTTTATTCCCCAGAGCCTTGTGCTGAGGTGTATTGTGTTAGGCTGAATTTTAACATATCGAAATTGGTCTATTTTAATACAATGAAAATGGCCTATTAGAAAACCATTTTTTTTCTTTTTTTGTACAAATTCAAACATTCTTTAACAATAGCTTATTAGCATTCAAGAATGCTTCTAATCACCAACATTCATGATCTAACCATTTGCACACATTCTTCTCCACATAACTGCATATATAGGACAATTCTATTTTTTGTGTTTCCACCTTTTAAGCAGTAGTCACATGCGCCTGTATGGCGCCTATTTTTTAGTAATGGTAATAGGACTGAGTGGAGTCCAATTATTCGCTCTGTTATTATAAGAGTGATAACAAAATCGGACGACCGCGTAGCGGGAGTCCGATTTGTTTATCACGAGTATGATTACAGACCGAATTGGACGACACGAAGTCTTATTACCAATTAATGATAAAAATTACAATTTCCGAGAAAAGAAGAATAGCCAAGTTATGAAAGAAAGAGAAAATTTGCATTAAAATACCTACAAAGGAGATGTAATCATTCTAAGGCCACCATGCCTCCTACCGGCAATTAGGCGCCAAAAACACAAAAGCGCGCGCGCGCGCACATAACTGCAACTTTGAATGTGATTGGTTGATTTAAACTACAACTTTGAATGTGATTGGCTTATTGAACTGTCCAATAACAAACTGTCCGATAACAACTTGGCAAGTGAATTGGTGGAAAATAGGAGTGTTTTCAAACCAATCACAATCGAGGAAATTGTAATTTTTATGATTAGTGTATTTGTTATTCTCTTCGAATTCAACGCTTCGATAAAACCAAAGAAAATATATTTTACACACAATAAAGAAAACAGTATCCGTAACATTTTCCTTGTATCAATGTTTCAACAGCTTTTGGCGAATAAACATCACAGGTTGCGTGATTGAAAGTGGCCGAGTAAAGGTTTGGGTCTGGTCACCAACAAAACAAAACAAGAAGATCTGTTAGATCTTATAACCGCGTTTTTAAAATTTAACTGTTTTCTTAGCACTACAGTCGCAATGCAGCGCACATTCCAAAGCAGTCCGTGATGATTCATTGATTACTGTAGACACCACATCACTTGATCAACACAAACTGTATTATTGCACCATCAGTCATACTCGTAGCCATTGTGAAATCTCCGATGACGTTATGTTCTTAATCTTCTAGTATGGGCTTGAACAATACGAACGCAACAATAATAACACTATTTAAAGTCATGATTAGATTCAAGGTGGCCGAACACAGTTTTCGCGCGCGCTTTTGCTGATGCAATTCAGCGCGCGCACAAGGATTGCAAAAAACAAACATGCCGTCAATAGAGCGATCATTTTATTTACTCAACACCCGCACTATCTGTGCTATTTTTTTCTGTAATTGAACGCAGTGTATTGATGGCTTTAGTCTTTTATCACAAATATATGTTAGAAAAGGTAAAGATGGAAAGAACTCAGCAATTCTCAGCTTTTTCTTTGTTACCGAAAGAACCCAGCTAAATGCAGCGCATGCGTAGTAAGTAAAAAAATTGCGATTGAATGAAAATTTGCACTCTCGGAAATACGCCTATTTCTGGAGAACCACTCATTAGAATTTCACGAAATTTGGCACGAAAATACCTTAGGAAATAAGTAACTGGAGTGTTGAAAATAATTGAACTTTAACAAAGGAAACTCTAGATATTCCAGTAAACCTTCAACAAGGGATAATTAAAGATCTCTCTGTTAAATTATTAGCAAAATGGTGTTAACTTGTAAGAATCGTTACAAGCTTTACTTCCGGAAAAGCCAGTACAAGTGTGTGTGTTATTAAAGCACGATGTTCGGGTGCAATTTTTCGATAATAATTGCGTTGAGATGGGTGTAGAAGCCGTTGAGATGGACTTAAAATACGGTAAGCTTTGAAATGATACCAAGTTGGTGTCAATTGAAAAGTCACGTGACGAGTTATTCACTTCCGGAAAAGCCAGTACAAGTGTGTGTGTTATTAAAGCACGATGTTCGGGTGCAATTTTTCGATAGTAATTGCGTTGAGATGGGTGTAGAAGCCGTTGAGATGGACTAATAAGACGGTAAGCTTTAAAACGATACCACGTTGGTGTCAATTGAAAAGTCACGCAACGAGTTATTTACGTCTGAACAAAGGATATTTACAGCATCTTTTTACAAATTTACGTGAACGTTTGGCGCAAATTAATAGCTTTGAATGCAGCTAGAAATTGTTTTTGAGCAATTGGTAAAGATATTTAAATGATTTTATGTTCTAATTTCCACTACTGAATTTTAAATCGAATTGGCAGACAGTTTCAGCCGGTCGAATTGGCAGTGAATTGGCAGACAACTTCAGCTTGGTATAGAAAACAAACAATTGAAATCGTATAAAGTGGATTTTTATCTGTTTTCTTGTTTAAATTTTACATTTGGCTTTCACGGGTTTCATCTAAAACAGTTGAAAATAATTCAATATAATTTTTGAACCGCCCCGCGGAAGATAATTTAGTGATGAACAATAAAGACAATAGAGTGTTTATGTCTCTGAACTATCGGTCTGATAGTTGCTCCTTGGAAATTTGATGTTCTTAAAACTAGCATATTTGCCCTCGAATCTTCGCTTCTCAGGCAAATATTTGTTTCAAGAGCATCATGATCAAATTTCCGCGGGAGCAACTATCAGCCGATAGTCCCTCGACAGAAACACTCTATTCTTTTAATAGTTTATCGACCACTACAAGATTATCCCAACATGGTCGCTCGAGAGGCTCAATTAAGCTCGTTTGTTTACAGAAAAATGTTCACTGTACTATCAATCCGGGTATTTTCCTCGGACGGGCACTGAGGGCTGATAGTGTCTCGTGGATAAACCCTATTACGTCACGTGATCAATTTAAACCAATAAGAATCGGAGAAAATTTAGTGGTGAACTATAAAGAATGATATGAAAGCTTTGTTACTCCTCCCGCAAGATGTTCTAAAAAACTGAAACAATTTTGATAGAAGTATGTGCACATGTGCATATTATAACAATCAACAGCCGAACATCAGACTGTTTTAATTTTAAGTCTTTTAAATCCGATATCACCCCATTTGAACCATACTGACAATCAGTGCAATTGACATACACTTATATCGACCCCCTCAGCTATCATGACAAGAACTAATTTTTCAAGAACGGAAAGAGCAAACACCTTTTTCCCAAATGAATGCACATGATTACAAGCATCTATACTATTGTAGCTTGAGCAAGGATCATCTTTGAACGTGATTCAAGTCATTATTAACTAAGCTGAACGCCAGTTGTTCATTGCTTTTAAAAGCTGCGACAAACAAGCTTTGGGTAAAACTAATTAGCTTTATATAGGATCAAAGATTAAATGTAATATATACTGCATGTATAGAGAAGTATGCTGATGGGATTTACAGACTCGAGCCGGAGGCAATTATTCAAGAGTTGTAAACCTGATATATCCTCTTCGTGAGATACAACATGAATTCTATACAAAGCAGCTCATCACAAACACAGTGCAGAGTGATGCAGGTGTCTTGTCGAAGCGTGATAATATTTTGTAAATCACAACAATTAGCTAGAAATAATGTCATTTTCTTCGCGTCTCATAAATTTAGTCCACCATAATATCTCTTCACCAGTGCAATACATTTGTAACCAAAGAAAAGCCTAAAATCGTAAACGAGGGGCTATAGACCGGCTGAATGTTTTCTTAATGCGTAGCAAAGCTAGTTGAATAAACTAAAATCACAGTCCTTTACCATTATAAATACTATGTAACTACAGTGGCTTTTAAGCTTCCTCGTAGTTCAGGTTTGAAATAGAAAATAGATCAGGGATGATTATTAAAAGGAAAAAAATACAAAATTACCATAAAAGTGAAGAATGATCATCGCAGTTAATTTTCCAATTTAAGCAATTGGAAAGAAGAAGCCTGAAAAAAATCAGGGCTTCAACGGGATTCGAACCCGTGACCTCCGCGATACCGGTGCGATGCTCTACCAACTGAGCTATGAAGCCACACATTGGGAGCGAGGTCAATTAGTTGAGTTCATATCTTCAAAGATATGAAGATATGATATGAAGATATGAAGATATGAAGATATGAAGATATGAACTCAATTAATTGACCTCGCTCCCAATGTGTGGCTTCATAGCTCAGTTGGTAGAGCATCGCACCGGTATCGCGGAGGTCATGGGTTCGAATCCCGTTGAAGCCCTGATTTTTTTTTTCAGGCTTCTTCTTTCCAATTGCTTAAATTGGAAAATTAACTGCGATGATCATTCTTCACTTTCATCTACAACCGCAGTTCATATATGAATTATTTCATATAAACTTCACATCAATTCACTCCTCACGGGAAGATATGAACTCAACTAATTGACCTCGCTCCCAATGTGTGGTTTCATAGCTCAGTTGGTAGAGCATCGCACCGGTATCGCGGAGGTCACGGGTTCGAATCCCGTTGAAGCCCTGATTTTTTTCAGGCTTCTTCTTTCCAATTGCTTAAATTGGAAAATTAACTGCGATGATCATTCTTCACTTTCATCTACAACCGCAGTTCATGTATGAATTATTTCATATAAACTTCACAAAATTATCATAAATACGTTAACGGTTATTCGATTACTCTTTAATTTTAAGAATGATCAAAACAGGATTTGTCCCGGTTACTGAAACGTTCCAGACAACGTTGTCACTGGGAGATCGCCAAAAGTTATGAGCAGTAAAAAAAAAAAAACATATAGGAGACATCGTCTCAGATGACTCGTGGAAGCACCGCTCTCTGATGTACCACGAAATTGTCACCATATGTGACGGCCAATAAAATAACTGAAGAACAATCAATCTAAGAAAACACATATTTCCAGCTTGGTATTGAAACAGTGATATGCCTTGAAACCTAGGCCTTGAATCGTGCACTGCCTCACTCCATGATCATTATTTGCAATACAAAAGCTAGACCTATCAGGTCCTATTATAGTTTTATATGAAGCTAAATGAGTGTTCCTCAGTGTGTTTTAAGGTATATATTCACGGTGGCCTTTATCATACCATGCAAAGTGATCGTTATGATGATCCAACTTCTAATTTTGGAAGGTCAAAATGTAGATGAATCAGTGAAAATTAAAAAAAAAACATCTTTTAGGGGTAAGAGAATAGTGCTATTTTATTTTATTACTAAGGCAGATATCTTAGCTGGACATCATGATACCACCTGTTATCCAAACTTACTGAAGAGATGAGTACGTTTAGGAGAAGTAATGAATATCCACTGCATGTACTGAACTTAAATAGCGAATATAACCTTTCTTTTCATCACAGTAGATTACCTCTTCGTCTAATGTCTGAGGGCTGGTAGGTTGTGGTAGAGCCGTTGAAAGCTCAAATAGATCATAAACGGTATTGCATTGTGAATAAGGGACTTGGTTTCAATAGATTCCGATAAAGGAAAGTTTTGTATTTGTCAGCGATACCTTACATTACTGTGTTCGCTGTTCCAAATTCCTAAGTCAGTGTACATCGCGAACGTATTGTGCTCAATTTGTCCTTGTTTCAGAATGATTTGTCGACTATTTAACGTCTAGGCGAATTATTTACGCAGTAACGAAGTTGACTTCTTACCTTATTCCAATCTAGTTTCCCCGCTTCTGTTTTCTCGTGAAGTTCACCATTAAAATAGTACTCCATGCGGTCACCAATGTTAATCACTTCAGTTATTTATTGATGGTGTTACAAAGATTTAAATCTCGTAACTCGATAACCGGATTTCATTACAGTTCCACATCAATCGTATGGATTGCTCGGGTAGGGTTGTCATAGCTCCAATACTTTTTCGGTGATGTCTGCATCCAATTTTAGAAATAGGTCCGCAATGAGTACAGGTGGGAGGCAGTCATGCAAAATTTTACTATTCAAATGCAGACGACTAACAGTATCTCCTTTTTTTTAATTCAAGTAGTTATACATGAAATAATAATAACGTTATCTGGCTGAAAGAAATAATTCCGTGGATCAGAGAGGGTTCACCATATTTAAAGAAAATGAGACCGAGTCGAGCATAAATAATACCTTTACTTTAACTTGAACAAAGATCCCACAGAGTAAATTTCGTTGAGGTGCAGCAGCAAACCTTTACTACAGTGGCAAGAAGTTCACAAATGGTGAAATAGTTGCATATAACTGCCAATTCGCCTATTATAACCTTTAAAAAATAAGAACCATAATGACAGGTGGCCGTGAGGTTGGTAAAGAAGAGAGACTTTTTAAAGTTAAAATTAAAATTGGAAACAAGGGTCTTTCCACCACATCTCCATATAGTTACTGTACATCTTTTTTGTTTTCTCTATTTCTTTATTTGTGTCCTTTTAATTTTGTTGTATGCCGAGAAGATTGCGAAGAACAGAATCCGGTGGACAAACTAAGATGGAAGCCCTATGCCTCACAAGGGGAAAGAGGATTAAGTCAGTCAGTCAATTCTGTTGTATGTATTCGAACACTCTTCTGATGCCAAAGTTGACCACATTTCATGACCCATTTGCGGTCATGTCAACGGATGTAACGGCAATCCTTCAATATTGTGTTTATTTGCACAGCACACGCATCAGGAGCCCTGGAACCTTTTCGTGCCCGCAAGCCATTTTTAGTTAATCGGTATCTAAAAACAGACGGGTGTATACGCATGAAACTTCTTGTATGAAGGAAACTTTTGTTCATTGTAAGAATATGTAAATAAAACGGCTCTGTAATCCTAGCGTCTGAGATTTTGCTACGGCTTTTAATCTCTGGGTGCGAAAACCTTTCGGGACCTTCGAGAAACGGGCCCCAGGCTAAATAAGACCGCCGAAGCCTCCACGTTCCTGCAGCTGCTAGCTGTGGCTACCATAACTCAGCACTGTCGAGCTCTTTTTTAACGTATTGGGTACTTTTCTTATTAAGCTTGATCAACTTCTTGTTTTTCTTTCTCATAATTTTGTATGTGCGAGTAAAATTAAGATAAAAATCTTCCACCAGTTTTCTCATATCGTCTTCATCTTGGCATTGTCTTCCTGTAGAGAAAAAATATATAAAGATCTGCAACATGAATGAAAGTAATTTGCGAGACGCCTACAGTTCAGCTGGAGATTTTATCATAAAATATCTTGGATCGTGTTTTAAGATAAAATGTTGCCATAGGTGGGTAAAGCCATTATAGCACCTTTCAATTCATTTTAAACTCGTGAATGCGAAGTTATGATTTCTCTTTTAAAATCTTCATGAAACATCTTAGATCTAATGTATTTAAAGATAAAATGGTATCAGAAATGGGAAAAGCTACATGTTGTATCCATCATAACACCTTTCAGTCATTTTAAACCCGTGAATGCGAAGTTATGAACTAGTTTTGGCAGTTTGTTGAGACTGATTCACCGTGTCCAACTGACGCTTGGGTGAAGCTCTGGGTGATACAAAATGGATTTTAAGTCACCAAGTCTTCTTTGTATAGCTAAATGCAGGTGGTTAAATTAACTTATGAACTCATTTGTATTACCAGTGTGGAAGCAGTTAAAAAGATAGTTTGATATCCTAGACGATGGCTAACAATAAACTTACCTGTTTGTACCATTTTTCTCCCTTTCTTCTGATAGGCTTCAAAGATAATCCCACACACGATAAATACTCCCAGAGTTGCCCCTCCAATCTGAAGTGTAAGCAAAAAGAATGGGCTTTCTGGCTCAAAAAACACCAAAGATGACTCTTCTTCAGTCTCAGTTATCTGAAACAAAATCCAGACACAATTAACCCTTTGACTGCCAACGGCGCATACACACGTCCTGAGTGGCCGTGCTCTTTGTACCACTTGTGACGTCATCGATTTACATGTCACCAGATATTCTTGATAAGCAGATAGTAGAGCTAGGATAGATCTATCCGCACGTCAGACGGTTTTGGATATCGAGGGCATTCTGACGTAGCAAATTGTAAAACAACGTCATCAGTTTTGGTGCAATAATGGTGGTAAACTGGCCCATTATACCTACAATTGATCAAGGTCCCATTTCCAGGCTTGCCCAAGAATATGAAACGGTAGTCAGAGTACAAGGGCCCAGAAAAAGGAAAGGAAAGGGGCAAGAAAAAATTCGCTTATGCGCGTGCGCCAAATTAAGATATTGTACCGTTTTGTACCTAATCTTGGGGAAATCTATCTTTTTGGCAAAAAATAGCTTTCTGAGCAAAACTAAGGCCCATTTAGCTTCGTGGCGGCCAAAAAACTGATATAACTGTTAAAAAAGGCATTTTTTGTGAAAAATTGGCGGTCAAAGCGAAACAGAAAAGTCTTAAATAAATGAAAGGCGTATTCTTCAAAATGTTTCCATTACCCTCTAGAGCTGAGTTACTTCATCCCACACCGTTGTGTCACCTTAGTAGGAGTTGTAGTAGCGTATCTCAAGAGATTTTGAAGAGCGAATCTCCTTTCATCCCGAATCTAGGCACGCAATACGTGCAGAAGCATTGTGAAGGTCTCTGTCGATTTTCAATGTTACGTGCCTAAGTTGCTAAAAAATTACAAAGGAAGTATTTTTCCTAGTCTTTAGTGCTTTATTGATAGTTTTACAAGCTCTTATGATATCTTAAACGTTCTTTAGATAAATCATTGCAAATTAACCAAAGACTAATTCATTCTAACTCTGCCTCACCGTATGTGCCTCATGCTCTTCCTCGCTTTCGCCTTCGTGGCTTTCCTCAAGAAATTTTGTCTGCACGTTCCTCGCTTGAATAAGTTCCTCAAGTTGCTCTGCCAGCGCCATAGATATTCCTCTTAATTCAATACCATGTGCCATTCCCTTATCCACAATGTCAGCCACTTGAAGCCAGCTCGTGTCATTAAACAAGTCTTTTCTCTTAACAAGTACGTACATATCTAATAGAATGTTGTCTGTGACTCCTCTTTTCAGGGCATGGACTAACTCTTCGATGGTGTCATATTCAGTGCCTGTGACAATGAAATATTTGGTGGTTCATTATTTATTTTGCTGCTTATACATTTATTTGTTAACTTGTATTATTCACTTGTCAATTTAGAGTGGATTTCAGTTGAGCGTCGAAAGTAATCAGAGAATTACTCTGGTTTTGGTTTTGGTTTTACTAAGATTTGAAATTGGCAGCGTAGTCTAACTGGTAAGTAATTGGTTTGGTTTTGGTCTTACGATACTCAATTGAAGACCGCTCCGAGACTTACCTATAGTAATATTACATAATGGGTCCTGGGCTTGTATTTGTCTAAAGCGGAAGGAGTTTTGTATTTGAAAACTGATCGAGCTCATAATTGGAAGGGAAGTAGCATCTTAAACATCTTAGGTCTGCACTCGAATCAGAACTTCATGGCAAAAATCTATGAGCATAACGATCAAAAGGGCGATCGATCGATATCTCAAATCTTCAGATGAATAGCTGAAGTCTCTGAAATATTCCTGTGACATAAAAAGAACCAACATCCATACAGCAAGGAAGTTTATAACTGGAAAAACTTTAACTATTCCTTATTTAAAAAAAAAAAAAAAAAAAAAACCGACACTTAGCCTAAGCAAATATTAATTTCCCGTAATAGTTACATTTGACGGGATATGAACTTTACAACCTGTCTCGTATGTGAATGAAAAACTGTTAGTCATTCATTTTAAAATATGAATACTTACCCATACTGAATCTGTTCGAAAGTTTTGTCACTACAACATGCTTTTCCTTGGAGTCTCTTATCGTTGAAATCTGCTTGCAAAAAAACAGGATGGTAAAGGCGAGGCAACTATACTGTCCACGTAGTAAGTAATACTTTAACTGATAAAGTAGTAATAATATGTTCGACTCATTTATTAACTGAGTTTTGCGTTTTAATTCGGCGTTGTTCTCACGTTAAAGTGGTACTATGATCAAATTTTTACCCCTTGAGTTTTTAGATGCATCACATAGAATTCCATGAAAGAATAAAAACTCCATTTACCGTTTGCAAATATCTGCATTAGTTCCGGAGATATTTAAGTTTGAAAAATCTGTAAAAGATGCAAATGAGATGACTGTTGACGTCTACACTCAACCCAGTATTATATCAAGTATATAAATAAAGCTAACTCGGTCAATTTACAGCACAGACCATTGAAACTTGGTAGGCTAATAGTTCTACACGAAACACACCTACGACTATAAAAAATTCTGTTCCCATGGCAACTTACTCTTCTCCAGTCCCCACCCACTTGATTTCAATATGTTAGTGTTTTGCAGCTCAGAAAACATTAAACGAGGCCACAAACTCTAGCTAACATTTACATACTTGCTGGATCATGCATATGAGGTACCATTAGCAAATATCAAAAAGGAATGCCAAAGGTGGCCAGAAAAGCCTTTAATTTTGGGGAGGTCTGGAACCCAGTATGTTGCCATGGTAACAAAACTGTTAGGCTTGTATTGTGGAGCACATTTAGTAGAATCCTGCAAAGAATCAAACATTTCTGATACAAATTGGCTGAGATATCTTTCTTCATCATATTTGATCAAAATTTGGTTGAGTAGATGACGTCATCACTTGGCTAATTTGCATATTTTAAAAACTTGAATATCTCTGGAACGAAAAGAGATATTTGAAAATAGTAAACTACATTTTCCTTCTCATACAGACTACTTGTTTATGTTTTAAAATGGCTTAGATAGGAAAGATGCGATTTTCGTCATAGTACCACTTTAAGTAACTTATTTGAGTTACCAACTACCTCTGCGTTTACCACAACCACACAATACCCTGATTTCAAGATATCCTATTCTATTTTGCAATTACAAGATTTGTTCTCTCTTGACGAGACTCAACTAGCGTACAACCAATCATTTTCCAGCTGCAGGGGTATGATACTCACGTTCAGCAATTTCTCTGATTCAGCAGCGGGTCCTCCATTTACAACAACCACAGTGAGAGCAGCAGTAACTGCAGCAGAAAACAACCCGAACATGACCAGTCCGACTAAAAACCAGATCATGGCGAACGCCTTAGCTGCATCTGACTTAGGAGTTCGATCTCCATACCTGTAACATAGCAACAACAGGCTAGATCACGATCAAATTAAGATCAAAACCAAGAAAATTATTATTGCAATAATGTGGTAACATAATATTAGCGGCAGCCATTACGATATAAAAGTCGGCACGCACTGGGGGACATGTTACGGGGAAATGAAGCGGGGACATGTCGCAGCGGCAGTTTTCCTCGTGTGACATGCCGGTTTTTGCTAAATAGTTCTAGATCTCTTTCAGAGCCATTTTTCCCCCACAACACGTTGCAAGAAGTTCAGCTGGTTTGAATTCGAGCGTAATGAAGCAGGATAAAAATGGCCTCAATTTTTTGAATCTCAATTTTTCAGCTTTACAAACTGTCTCCTCTACGACATGGAAATTAACCAACATCAGCTTCGTGTGCACCAGCTTGCTTACTGTCCCTGCAACATGCATCCTACGGGTACACATGAGGGGGCTTGTCCCCGCTTCAGGTCCCCTAGTGTTTGCCGACCTTTAAAGTCAGAAGAAAGCCACAACCTGTAGCAAAAATAACGAAAATGCCATTACACAAGAAGGCGAATTGTCTGTTCCTTTTAGGTCAGGTTTTTGACCTCTTGTACATATTGTACTTTGGTTTTTGTTCCTGCAGTACATCTCAAAAAATGCCACAGCGCCAGCTGCTATATGTTATGTAATTCAGTTTCTTGACTACTTGTAAACTACGGTCAGATTTTACCCAGTATCATCGTGCTATGGTCAAGTAAAACTTTAATTTATGCATTTGCCTTTGGTCAGTTTGTCTTTTTCATTACCATTTATTGCTCTTCTATTTCATCTGAAGTTAAAATACACATAACCGTACCCCAACGTTGTCATGGTGATAAATGCCCACCATGATCCTTCACCAACTCCTTTGAGGAATGACGGTGGAAATTCTTCCGGGTTGGTATTCACATCCTAATTTGTTAAGGAAGTGATGTTATTAAGTATCATACTAAAAAACAATGATTTAAAATATTTGAATTGTGTTAGAGAGAACCAGTTAGCAAGCAGCCTTTTCTCCTATTAAAAGGAAGACCTATGACTCCAGGAATACGAGCGAAGTAAAAGCGTGATCAGAATGAATTATACTGCAAATCTTTGAGTCCACTGAACTATGAGTTCGTAGATGTTTGTGCTCTAGCAACAACCTGCTGAATCAGTATAACCTAGAACTTGTTCTTGATTACAGTCATGACATAATTGCATTTCAACCTTTAGATACTTTTTTAAAATGACCTAAACAATAGCAAACTAGAAAATTACGCCGTTTATCGGCGAATTAAAACCCGGGGGGGAGATATCCTTGTAGAAGTTGAGGGGATGCTCGATCTGAGCGTGACTCAAATTTTATTTGACCCAAAAAGATGCAACTCTAAAACAGACATACAAAAATGTGCTACATAAGTTCAATGATATTTTCATCGAATTTCTTCATCTGTGAAAAAATCTTAAATGTTTCATTACAGATTGACGTAAATCATAAACACGAATTGGTATTTTTTTTCGGAATGCAACCCTAAAATACACCCCGCGAGGCTTGAAAACATTGGCTGTCCCGAGTGATAGCAAAATTCATAATTTTCGAAGTACACCTCTAAACGAGACGATTAATATTCCACCCTTTGACATGAGAGTTCCTCCCCCTCCCTCTCCGGGTGCCAAGAGAGATATTTATTTTTCGTACCAGTATCCAAATCAGCATGCCAGCTGCAAGTGTCATTGTTCCAAAAATTGCAAATATGGGCCAAGAGTTCACGACGGACGAACCCATCACTTCTTCATAGAAACCTAACTTCTTCTCCGGCTTCCTGTGAATAACTGCGAGACCTGGCACCTCGATTACAGTCACAAACCTACTTTCAGTGGTTGATTCAGCGCCATCGAGGTATCTTATTACTGGAAATGTTATATTGGTATCTTTTGCCAACGTTCTATTTATCTTTGTTTTCCCGCCATTTTCATAATGTTCACAGATGCCACACGCGTCTATGATCAAGGACTCGATGAGCGCTGCTAACGAACCTACGTCATGATGTTCGTCTAGATGACTAGGATTTGCCACAACTTGTAAAGTTTCTGGACAATCGCATTTTTCTGAAATGATATGTAGATTAGATTTCATAAACAATTACTGTAAGCAATAAGCAGTCACAAATTGAAGACGAATCTCACTTTCTTATATATTGCAATAAATGCTCTATTCTAAGAAATAAATTTTATAAAAAAAATAGAACATATCCTGATTCCGACTCTTAAGCAATTATCTTCGTTACAAGCCATTGGCAAACTTATGACTTCTTCAAATCATTAAATCAATATTCAATTAGCAAAATTTATTTCATCTTGCTTTGATCTACGCAATATTCTACTTTCAAATCAAACCAATGTAACTTGATTGCTGTACCATAACATTACTATATCATCACGATAATCGTTACTGTTTTAGTTTTAGTTTTAGTTTTCAAAAGCTTTTGCAACACTATGTATTTATGGTCATGCAAATGTATCTAGTTGTTGTAAAGTAAAAGAATGTAACTAAAGTAAAAACCGTAACCTGGGACTTCAGCTGGCGTAAATGTGACCCGGGGAGTACTCCCTTAAATGGGCTATATGGTTATGTACGGCCCCAATGATATGGTTTAAAGCCTTATTAGTCAGATAGGGTATCGATTTAGGCTATTTTGGCCCTAAATAGGGTATGGGTTTTGAGAAGCAGGCCAAACACCCCCACTCAATTTTTCTGAGAGTAATCCCCGACCCTGGGAAATCTGACCTTGTCTGTTGTCAGCTGCGTAAAATCTGCCGTTGCTCCACTGACTGAGCTACGAGACCAGATGGGAGCATGTCGTGGGTTAAAAGTATAGGTAATCGTATGAATCCGAGTGCACTACGTTTGATATTTGAATATTCTCTCAAAATTGCACGAACCTTTATGTAACCATAGGAACAGTGATCTTTTCACGTGTGAAGATAACTTACCCTTAACATAACAAAAGATAACTCACCCTTAGCTTAACAAAACCGAGTTTATGTTAATTGCGTCGAGGCAGAGGCTATTAACTATTTCTGAAATTCTATTTTTACGACAAGTGACCATCCAGTGATGCAGGTTCCATCCACGAAATCGCTGGGGGTACATTTTGATCAAAACTTAAACTGGATTGTAAAAAAGATTGCCTCTGCTTTGCGTGCAGTTGAAAGAATACGGTATCTTGTTCCTTTTAACGTTGTAATTAATGTGTTTAATAGTTTAATTCAACCATAAATATTTTGATTATTGTAATGTTGTTTTAGGGCAATTGCGGTGTCGGCCTTTCTGGAAAACTACAGAAGCTCCAAAGCCGCGCAGCCCGTATTTTATTGCACGGAAGCCGGCAATGAAGACGATATTGATAAGCTGTTCCAGGCACTCGGCTGGCGAAAACTTAGTCATCAAAAGCTAGTAGCCACCTCTGTTATGATGTTTACAACTGTACAATGGATTGACCCCTGAATATCCACAATCTCGATTCGTGTCTCAAAATGACATAACTTCGTATCGACTGAGAAATTCTCAGAATAAATTGGCTTTTCTACAGCCCCGCACCAATTATTTTAAGCGAGGTTTTTCCTACAGGGTTGCCATGTTGGGGAACAGCCTTTCTCATAAACTCCGATCTATGGTTTAAAGCTAAACTGCGTCATTACAGCTGCCTTGAATGAGACGTGGCATCCTTGAAAAGCAGCTTTAGTGACATTAGTTAGTTTAGTTAGGTAGACATAGATGTTATACTTTTAAATTATGCTGAAGGAATTTTTAGCGTGTATAAATTATTAAAGTCATCAAGTCAACTCAACATGTTTACGCTCGAAAGCTCACCTGGTGTTTCATAGGTGTATATATGATAAAATGATCTAAGTCACTATTATTACCTCCATACACTATGCATTCACTGAAAGGTCCTAACCCTTTCCTTGTGCTGGCAGCTACTTTGATCTTGTATTCATTACGATTATCGATTCCAGTAACAGTGGCCTTGTTGGTACAAGTCACAATTTCTGTTGTTTGTAGAGTACCGTTCTCTAAAGTGTGATTAATGACGATTTTGTATCCAGTTAACTTGCCGTTGAGCTCGGAAGGTGGGTTCCACGACATATTTATGGTATTGGGAATGGTCCCTTCGATAACCGCTACGTCAATTGGCGGTGAAGATGGTGCTGAAAGGTGCCAATAACATAAGCGGAATGATTGTAGCGCAAAAAAAAGTCAAGAATTAAAATTAAGACATATTGACGAGGAAGGATGAATACAAAGAAAGACGTTTGGAAGGACAGGAAGAGAGAAACTAAAGAGTTAAGGAAGAAAGGGAGGAATAAAGGAAGACTAGAAGGGAAAAGGGAAAGAAGGAAGAAAGTTTGAGTTTACTTGCACTTTACAAATTTTCAAGACTCTCAAAGACTTTTGAATATTACATGCTACTACTGAACAGCCTGTAATTCTGTGTATACCTGTCAACTTTCTACTTTAGAGCGAGATTAGAATTGTTGCTTTATAGTCGCTTTACCTTCCTCGTCTGTCGTAATGTTGAAACACTCACTCCAGTTTCCAGTCCCAATTCTCGTTCTCCCAGCTATACGAACACAGTACTCAGTGTACACAAGTAAGTCTGTAATATTCTTAGACAACTCGCCAAGTTCGAGTTCTATGGGAACGTTTTGGGAACTGCCAGCCTCGTTGCTTATCTGGTACGCAATCAGATACCCTAACAGAATGCCATTGACAAATTCAGGAGGTATGTGACTCCATTCGATTGTAAGGCTTGTTGAGCTGAGATTGAATCCCCCTATGATGTTTGGTGGCATAGTGGGCACTGTTTAAGCAAAAGATGCCATCATAATCTTAAAACAACGAGATAACGTTTTCTCTTATTTCGTCTAAATAGTATTTTGATTATACAAAACTAGCAGTCTTCTGTTTACTTTTCTGTGGCGTTTGAAATTTTATGAAATGAGATTAATTGATCATTAGAGCTACGAACAGGAGCCATAAGTGCAGATGCATGACTGTATGCCCAAAAGGTGTATGTACCCATCTTGTACTGTTTGTGCTATTGCACAAATAAGGATTTTTGTTTTTTTTTTTTAGTTTTTGTTTTTTTTTTTTAACGTGCAAATCTCACGAACTGTACATGCAGTGAGAGGTTATCGCTGTTGGTAGTTGGCAGCTGATGATTAGTGGTCAGGGAGAGTTCCTGAACTGAACTCAGAATAAAAATGCAATCATGTTTAAGTTTGCAAATTAAACCTAGCTGATGACGAAGAGATAAACCCTTTTTGGTTTGGTCTTAAATTATAACGATGTTATTTAGCGCTTACCGTCCTCGTCTGTCATAACGCAGATCGAGTCACTCGTATTTCCGTCACCTTTACTGTTAAAACCCAAAACTTGAATGCAGTAGTTAGTGAACATTTCCAGTCCTTCCAGTGTCCAAGTAAGATTGTTTCCTCCAAGCACTTCGGTTTCAAGGAGGTCTATGCTTCGACGTCTTCGCAGAATTAATGGCGCCGCCGAAGCTTCTTTTTTGTATCTGATACGGTACCCAAGTATAATTCCATATTGTAACTTCTCTTCAACTGGTTGCCACGTTACGTTGATACCGGTGGAACTTGCATTTTGAGCTTTGACATCCAAAGGTGGTCCGCGGGGAGCTAGAAGGAAAAAAAACGTTTAACTTTCACTCTAGGTCAAAATATCAGTCATTCTCACTGATTTCAGCCCATTTCTTTTGGTGTTAAAATTCAGAAGTGCGTCAAGGCAATTCAATTATAAACAACTTCCATCACGGTAACTCCGCCTGGGGTCATTCCTATAATTGGAACACCCCTGCCGGTCCCAAGCTCGGATGAAGGAGGAGGGTTGTGTGTGGGACTGGCTACCCAGGCACGTAAAAATTCGCCACGGCAAAACATGACATAAGTGAAAATTTTGTCAATGACTTCACTACGTAAAGTCAATACCATATACTACTGGCAACGCTTGTGGCTCTGTGCATCACAAAGAATTTGACATTCTGGAGGACAGATAAAAATCGAACCCAAATTTTCAGTGAGCAAAATTAGTTACGGTGTCACATGAAGAACAACAAGAACTCGATTTGCGACAATTTTAAGTAAGTAATGAAACCAGTCAAGTTCGTGGTTTACTACGAAGACATAATCTACTAAGTAGACTGCGTAACTTTAAAATGCATTATTTCATTTAAACACACAGTGGTCGTAAATTATATAACCATTTACATACCTTCTTCGTCCGTGTACACGCATTTCGTGTTATCTAACTTAGTAACAATGTCATCATTGTAGAAAGCGACGACGCTAAAACAGTAGTTGGTAAATATGCGCAGATTACTGAACTCGTTGGTCGTACTATCGTCGCAAAATAGTGTGCTAAGTGTTAAATTTTCCTCTGTGCTGGGGTAATAATCTATTTTAATTCCTCTGTCAACGCTGTCATTAATGGGAAGAGGTATTTCTCCCTTCCAGTTCAACCTAATAGATGTGGAACTTTCGTTGAATGCAGTGAAATCCACTTTTGCTGTTGGATATAAGATAACAATAACTATATATAAGTTTCTGTCTAAGGCTATGGTCCACGGGCAATATGGCTTTTAACACGTAAAATTGTCGTCAGGGGTGGACATCAGCCGCAATACATCCAAAATTGAGCCTGATGTAAAGGTTCGACTCAAAGTTCGACGTTTGACCCAACCTTCAAAACTAAATCCCGCTACTTTTTATCATGAGCAATAAAACTTTCTTCATTGTAATTGAGATTAAGTTTTTTCAATTTTAATTGAAAACGCTTTAGTTGTCACATGATAGCATCAAAAATATCCCAGAAGTTGCCAAATAAGACAAGGTCAGTTATTTTTGTGCCTTACACGTTGCGGCAGAGGTTGCAAAGGAGGAGAGGAAAAACTTTTCTTCGGCGTGAATTATTTGTTTTAAACTAGAGGTTCGTATATAGTGAGATATCGCTGTGAGAACATAGCTGTATACACTGAACATGAAACTAGCTTCTCAAGTGAGCAGTATATACAAGTATGAAAGCTGAGTAAAACTACATCATTAGTCTTTCTTTCAATTTTTATTTCTATCTAAATATAAGCGCACTGGCTTACATTCAGGGTTGAGGTGATTACTAATAGGGAGCTTTTTTTGCTTCTGAGATTCGTACGACGTATTTTCTTATAATTAGGAGGGGATGGAGACGTTCGTTTCATAGTTAACACACCTTCCTTATTTGTAAAGATCCATAGTTTGAAGCTGACAACTACATGTAAACCGAATCAAATTCCAAACCTACGTTTTTCTCCGGTAACTGCCATCATACACGAGGTACTGTTCCCTTTTCCGTGTTCAGTAAAAGCCGCTATATAAACACAGTACGTCGTATTTTCCTTTAGATTAGTGATATTTATCCCTTCTGAGTGACAGCTGGTAAATATCAAAGTTTCCTCTTCACTAGGGTCGTCCATATTTTCTAGAGTAACTAGGTATCCCTGAAGGCGGCCATAGAGGAAGAAGTTTGGACGAGTGTCCCTCCACCGGACATCCAGGTAGTTGTAAGTTGTGTTCATCACTTCAATACCTTCTGGGAAGAGCGTCGCATCTAGACAGATATTTAGCCATTTGTAATGGATCACAAACAAGTTTCATAGCAATCATTTTGTAAAACAAAAAGCAATTAAACAAATCAAAATTGCAAAATTATGCTACATGAACTACATTTGTAATTATGATATATACCTGGTCTAGCTTCCTCTCCGAATATCTCAACTCTCATACAAGGTTTTTGTTGATACGTTTCTGGCCAGAAACGCACTTCTTTAGCCATCACACCATCTTGAAGCAGTTGTTTCTCTTTTTTATAGTTAACGGTATTTCCTTTAAAGACAATGATCTGCCGACAAAAATGATAAAAAAATGAATCAATATCTACATGCAGGATATAACTTATTTATTACTGTATATGGACAGCAAATGAATGTTTCACAGTAAAATTTCCCGCTTTTTCACCGTTATTTGTGCAAACATTCATTTGGTCTATGAATTTATTTTCTCGTGATAAAACAATATTTTACTCACTCGCTGCACTCGTCCGTAAATAAATGAATAATAATAAAAATAATTCATATCTCGTGCCGCCATGTAGTATTCTCTATATATAATGCGCGCTGTTTGGTTCCAAGTTGTTCAAAGGTACTTTACTTTGATACTCGCGTAATCTATCTCTTTCTGGGTGTCACATGCGGTTGAAACATGATTAACAAGTTTGAATCAAATTACGTTATTAAACTACAAATGCTGACAGACCCTTCCATTACTAACCTCAGCGTCATCCTTGTTCCTGTAAAAATCCCATTCATTCTCAGATGTAGATAGCTTAAGTTTGTATGTTTTAACAAAACCGATGTCACTCTTAAAGTGGCCTTGAGTGGCAAAGGCACATATAAAGAAAATGGTACTCAAAGTGACTTGTAGATATCCCTCTACTGGCTGGTTAGGCAAAGTACACCAGCCACTTGAGTGTCCCAGTCGACCGTATGGTGCTAGATTTTGTCCATCGTCTTTATTAGATGTTATGTTATCGTCAGGAATGCCTTCGTACTCCATTCCAAGTGCATTAGTGGTACAATTCTCACCGGGGGATTGTTCAGCTGCCAGTGGGGACAAATAAGAAGACAGATTAGTATTTATGTGAAGGTTTTTTCACTATTAAAACAACTTGGAATTGATGTTATATGAAGTGAAATTTTGATTGCAACTGAATGAGCTAAATGGCGATTGAGCCTGGTTTCAAACCATTGTGGCTTTTTAGGCCGGTGTTTAATTCGGGTTTCCCTCCATAGCATTCATACATACAACCTTTATTCAAACACGATTGCATATCAAGCTTTTAGCTTGTCAGTGGAGTCGCGTTCCTACTAAACTAACAAAACGATTACAAAAGTTCAATATTTTAAACTACAATAAAAGGGATAGACCTGCATCAAAGTACAAAGTTTATTTTTTATATAATAAGTCAAATTATTCTCTCGTTTTGTTTGTTTTTACTTATGATAAATTGGAAGACAGACGTATAGATGACGAATTAACATTCTTTGTTTGTTTGTCTGTTTGTTTATTTGTTTATTTATTAGATAAAACAGATAGATTACAAGTTGCCGTGGTTCTGTTCAGTAACTGATCACAGAAGACGTCAAAATTTGGTAAGAACATCAATGACACACTCGGCTAACGGCTCGTCCGCCACTTTTTTGCTCTTACCACATTTTGACGTCATCTGTGATCCATTAAACAATTAGATTAGATTAAAATTAGATCAAAACCAACTTAATACCCTCCAAAATTATAGCGAGAAATGGTTATTAAAAATTAATTTAAAAAAGACGCAAACCCTAATTTTCCAAAAACAAAATCGTAAATCAACACGTGACAAATTTTCCTTCTTTCTAAATGGAAATCCAATTGCCAAGGCTTCACAGTACACCTACCTTGGCGTTACTTTTAACACTAATGGAAGCTTCTCAAAGTCCAAAAAGGCTTTAGTTGAGAAGGCTAGAAGATCCATTTTCGCATCCAAACGTTATCTTGATTTCAATAAACTTCCTATCAATATGTGTAATAAACTATTTGATACTCTATTTCAACCTATACTTTTATACGGATCCGAAATCTGGGGAGCATATGATAGCATAAACCTCAAAAAATGGGAAAAAGACCCTGTGGAAAGACTTCATACACAGTTTTACAAATATTACCTCGGCCTCAACAGAAGAGCACCAAATATTGCCGCTCGAAACGAAACAGGACGGTTGTCATTAAAATTTAATATTCTTCCAAAAATTATTAAATTTTGGCTACATCTTGTCTCTCTCCCAGAAGATAGCGTTGCCAAACAATGCCTCAATATTTCCAATCAACTGGCAAATGAAGCAAAGTCCTCTTTCATGTTAACAGTCAATGAAATCATCAAAAATTATTTAGATGACCAAAATCATCCGCACAATATAAACACACACAATTACAATGAACAAATCATCAAACATAATTTACAAAAACTGAAATGTCACATCTCAAATGATATGAAAAGACACCAAATGGAGATAATTCGGTCTAACAGAAAGTTGAATTTCTGCTCAAGTTTTAAAAGAGATGTAAGCAAATCTGAGTACCTAGAACAAGTAAAGAACCTCAAACATAGACAAGCTTTGGCAAAACTCCGATGTGGTAATCATAATCTTAGAATTGAATCTGGGCGACACTGTACTCCTAAATTACCTGAAACTCTTAGAATTTGTCAGTACTGCTGTTCTAACCAAATTGAGAATGAAATGCATTTCTTATTTCATTGTGACCGATACAATAATATTAGACAACAAGTCACAAATGACATCATCAAGAAATATCCAAAATTTGATTCCTTTAATAACACAGAGAAAACAATATTTCTATTTAACAATGCTGATACTTTTATTTGTAAAAAACTAGGTTACTTTACATATGAAGCACTACAAATAAGAGAACTTTGTAACCCTAGAACTTAAAATGAAGAATCTTGTAACTAACTATTTTTATTTTTTCTTTCTGGTTGCTGTTGTAATTTGTTTCGTTTTTTGAATTTTTATTTAGCGATTCTGCATTTAGGTAACACCATCTATATGGGAATACCAATAAATTGTTGTTGTTGTTGATTATGAGCTCGAGATTTCTATCGCGTAATAATTGAGGAGGGCGCAGACCGAGTCAACTATCACGCATAGAAATCGAGAGCGAATAATCTAATTGTTTTAGTATAAATCTACTAGTCGTTCAAAATTTTATCCAAATCCTCTTCACAGACACTTCGAAAACGCCAAGAAGAGGCCGTCATTTTGCTAACAAACACACACTGCTACGCTACTCACGATCTATCACAGAATAGATAGTGAGTTGCGTAGCCAATCAGAGAACGGCATTCGTGATAGAACGCTAGTAGATTTATACTAATACTGAACAGACGCACGGCAACATGGAATCTATTTCCTTCATTTAACACTTGTCGAGGTTAAAAGTAGCGTAAAGGGCGGAAATAGAAGTACATCTATTGCTTCAGACCCACCGACTGGCACATTGATTATCGCAGGGTGCACTTTTCTGCATGGAATACCCTGACAGTTCCCTAGAACAAATGAAACACGATGCAATATGATTTGACAATGGGGGAAATTTTGTCTCTGCGGAATCAGCTGGTTCCGAGTTGTCTGCAGGACCGGGTCACCCAGGGAAGTTCCACTATGTACAACGAAAAAGGCCCATATGGTTAAGTTTTCAAATACCATTGGCAAATAAATGGCAAACAAGAATAATATGGACGTACCTACTTATGAATGTACATAATTCCTTACCGAGTTTCTCGCATATATTTCCTATAGACTCGTTTCCATATATGTTATTCCATTTCCCAGTGCTTTTGTCGATTTCAACGTAGTCAACATTTTCACCAGCGTTACCCGTTTTAGGATGGCTATCGTTCCAGTTCTGGTACGAATATTTATCTATAGATTTGTTAAAAGGCCATACAAAGTTCCCTTCGCTAGCTTCGTCGCTTAGCCCAAGCCAAGCGGAAGAACTTTCCATGCGTGACACCAAGAAATTGTTTGCTTCTTCATCCCTCAAAATCGTAATATGTGAGTCGTAATTTTCGCACTCGTCTACCGCTTCTGTTCTATTGAGGCTTTTGTTACTAAAGATGTAGCAGAATCTTCCGAACTTTACCCAGCCATCTGAGCAATCTGTAAAGATGAGAAAACAAAAATAATGACATGTTATTTGACAAAAGTTGACTGCGAATGACCAGTTCAGTCTGAGACTAATATCTTAGAGATAAAGCAATTTTTAGGCCTTTTAAAGAAGAGAAGTGCGACCGAGGGAGGACCGCATCATGACCCCGCAACGACCAATCCCCCACCTTTATGTTAAACGCATTCTCTCTCTCCTCCTTCGATATTTTCTCTTTTGGCTAAGTTTGCCACGCAGGCTAGATTACAACCTCGTTCCTAGGGTCCACTCGTCCCCTTTCTCACTCCAGGGACGAGAAGGAGAACACTCTTGTAACTAGGTTGGCTAGATTCATATTTTTCCTAGTATATGGGGGAGTGAGTGGAGACAAAGAGGAAAGGATATAGGGTAGACTCGGGATAAGGTAGACTCAGTTAAAATGAGATAAGGTCTCGTCACTACTAGATTTAGATATAAGTCTATAAAAAAGTTGACATTTTTCTCAACCTCTTCCAAAATATACACTACACCTGTTAGACACGAACCAAAAAATGTTTGTTTTCCAAAGAGCTGACCATAACTTTAATCTGATGGATGAAGAGTCTCTCTTCGTTCATGTATTGTTATCTTCAGAGCGCCAATTATTTCGTTCTCTAACTAACAATTCACCCTCTAGAAATACTTTCTTCAAAAGTATGAAACTCGATTTATTAATCTATAGACATGTTTTGAGAAAAACGCTACCTATACCCGTTAAGTGGCTGTACTGCGGTGAAAATTCGATTTAACTTTGAGATTAATATTCGCCTGGGCGCCATGCACTTGGTGTCTGAAGGACTGACGATTTATATTGGGGTCAAATTAAACGTTTCGTGTCTTAATGAACTCGCATTTTAAATAGCCAGTCAGTTTGATCATTATTGTCATCATAATATCACTTACTTGAAGAACATGTAATAATGCCATATTGTACCTGCAAAAAGACAAAATATAAGGTAATCAAAGTTACTTCTGACTTCAAGCCTCGACTGAGATACATATATTTTTCTGCTCGTTTCCACTTTCCTTTCTTTTCACGCATTAAGTGGGTTGTATCCGTGACATGGAAAATAGACTACGCTGTTGCCATAAAAATATTTAATCGATTATGATATCTTCGTGTTGTAGGCGGGTAATACAAAGAATGGAACGCAAAACGTGAAATAAGACAAATTCAAACCAAAGCTGACATGTTTCACGAAACAGTTGGACATTCTGGCGTCGAATTGTTTTACGTGCAATTAGTTCTGACAGTGTTTTCCTAGCATCCAAAACAAGTTTGATATTTTTTTATGTGGTAAATGGGAAATAAAACAACCCGAAAAGTGAAAAAGGAGATTGCGTAAACCGACGCAACTTATAACATGAATCGTTGACATTCCAGAGTCGAACCACATCGTCTAACATGAAGTATAGTGAAACTGCCGGCCAAGGATGTTTTTGCATATTAATGCAAACAGTTATTGGCTCGCAGAGAGATTTAAAACACGACTTTTACCGTATGGTAAGCACTCAATAAAACAACTCTAAAAAATTATACTTCCCGAGAGAAAGATAACGCATAGTGGTATTCTCGCTGTTCTAGTATTTTATTTTTACGGACTGTATTAAAATAAAACGTACCTGTATGACAAAGGCAACTGCGATGAAAAAATGAAGATCTGAGATCCATAATTTGATGTCCATCGTTCGAATAGGTATCTACCAATCACACAATAAACTTGACGTGGTTGGCGAAGGAAATTCACATTACAAAAGACAATTTACCAAAGAAGAAACATTTAGACTGTAATCTGTGTAACAAGTCATGATATTATACGGAATGAAGCACTTTAGATCAGTTTCAAAGCAGACTCATAATTACGACTCAGCAGGTGTTTAATGAGCTCCTTTGCAATGGCGCCAATGGGAAAGACTTCCTTCAAAAATCTCAAAACGAAGACAGTACGACTTCTTAAATTATTAATAATATGAACGAGAACAAGAGCATCAAGACTGAGATCGTTAAGTTAAACACCAATCATTTTATGTCACGTTGACATCATGCACTACATCATAACAATATCGTTCGACACATGATCGAATCGACCGTTTATAACAACGAACCTTAATATTGCTAAGGTATGTACAACTTCCGGTGAAAAACCGGTGGCTTTGTAGAGATTTTCTCAGAGACAACTTTTTAAAAAAATTCCAGTGAAAAACCAATGGCTTCGTAAAGATTCTGTTCTCAGCGTCAAAGTTGTTTTACTCAATTTAATTGTTTTTTCCTTCTGTTTGGTTAAACTCGCGATCTAGAATTTTCCAACTCCCGCGCCAGTCGTTCTTAAGCAGGCTTTTTGTAATTTAGGACAAAAATAATAACAATAATCTTATTTACCAATTGCAAGTTCATTGGGCTCAGATTAACAAAATATTGTAAATATTTTCAAATATGTAGAGAAAGATATTGATCAAGTATTTTTTTTTTCGCGAAGAAACGATACTAAGAATTCGGTCAACATTTCCGCAACTGGACTTCAAACTTCGTCAATAACAATTGGATGATTTAAGCATAACAATGGCTGCGATGAGAAGAATCCCAGGTATAAATAGAAAGCAATACATCTGAGAAGATCTAGTTGTTCGTTGGAGTATTTTTATTTTAATGACAAGCTTAAAAGCTTTTCATTAAAATTAATTACACTAAGACATCTTAGACAACAATTTATTGCAAGTCAGAAAAACTTTAACAGTCACGCTAGTAATCCATACAAAAGTCGGGGCTACATGATTAAGAGTGAGTGAGTGAGAACTTTATTAAAGTGTCAAAAACCTTATAGCCTGGAAATAAAAACACCATACTAATTAGGGGACATACTAATTAGCGCAAAATAGTTGTTCCCAACAGATATCAGGCATCAGGAATTATTGTCTTGTAGAAATGGGTTTCTTTGTTTCTTTGTTTCTGCGATTTTTACCGACTAAATTAAATGTAGATGTAGATGTTCAAACATGTGAAATATATTCACTTGTTTCTTCACCATCTACGGGTATATTGCGAACTCACAACGTGACCAGCTCCCAGTTGCCTTGATAGCTCGGTTGGTAGAGCACTTCACCGGTATCTTAGAGGTCATGGGTTCGAATTCCGTTCAAGCCTGAATTTTTTTCAGGCTTTAATTTCACAACTGCTTAATTAAGTTGTATGTATAGCTGCGATGATCAGTCATGTCTTCATATGTTTCTCCGCACTTCAAATATATAAAATATTTTCCCTTGTAAAGAAAAATTGTCAGTGTTTTTAATATCTTTAGGGAATCTGAGTCTACTAGACAATCGAATTCTAGATAAGTCTCTGGCTCTGAGAGATTGAGTCGATCTACCGGTAGTGTATGAAACCGAGAAACATTTCGCGGAATACAAAGAAAAGAAGAAGTTTCATTGAAAAAAGAAACCAAGAAATAATTAATAGGAGTTTTTTCGCGCTTATTGTAGTCTGCCGTGTTACTTATTTTGTTTCTTTCTTTGTCAATACTTTTACATTGAACGTCTTACATTTCCATCTTACGGTAGGATAACGATTGTATCAAATTCAGGTTAAGGTTAACAATGGTAGTTTTTCTATTAACGTACATCATGAGTATTTGCCGTATGAATACGTTCTACATATACGCACTACATATACTTTGTTTTCATTGTTGCTAATGCTCCTGGCCCCAGTTGTTCGAAGGCTGGATAACGCTATGCACAGGATAAATCGCTATCCAGCAAGTAAATGTTCACAAAACAAACCACGCTATCCGCCGGATAGTGATTTATCCAGTGGATAGCATTATCCACCTTTCAAATAATCCGGGTTTGATCTGCTAGTGAAAAGCAGCATTTAAAATAACGAACATTGTTTGCTTTTATTCTCGGCTATCTTCACTTGCTTATATACTTGAGCTTATACGCCAGTGAAAACCAGCTTTCACTTTTCATCAGAAAAAAAAAAAAACGAATGAAGATCGACACTAAAATCTAGTGAAATAAGAAGTGACAAATACTGACTTAGAAAAAAGTTCATTGATACTATTATTTTTAAAACCTGGCCAATTCTGGATCTTTCCACCCTGCATCGAAATACAATGTCAACAGAAGGCTCTTCAATGCTTTGTTTTCGGAGTTACGTAATTCTAGCAAAATTGCGCGATTTTCAGAACGTGCGCAATATTTAAATGAGAAACCAGAAACTGCAGGGGACCGCATACGAAAAACGCTGCTAACGTAGGATTTACAAGACATCTCAGCAAAAAAGATATAATGACAAACAATTGACTGCAAGGCTGATCAGTACTACGTGAAAGTCGTTTCGAGACACCGATATGACAAGAACCGATACAGCAGGATCGCATTATTTAACTAAGCAGTTATGAGTAGGTAACAACGAAAGATTATCTGACAAGCCAAAACAGTTTCCGTTCTTTTTGGTATAACATAATTACATGTATATGGTAGGATGGTTTTCAATCAGAGTTCCGTGAAGAACGTATCTATGTTTGCGTGAAGTCAGATCTGTCTTGTGAGCCGGAACAAGAAACTGTTGCTGGACAATAATCGTTTAAGCCCGCAGTTTTTGTCCGTCACGTTGCTAGGCAGCGTGAGATATCCTTACGACACCATGGTGATGTGCGCATACTCGCAAGCAACTACCGCTGAATTGTTTGATAAGGCAATCAGAAACTATTGGAGTGATCCTGCAAGAATTTGCTAGCAATGGCCCTTCTCTTCGGAATTATCGACGGCAAAATCGTTCAGAGGCGGGTAGTGATGACTTTATCCAGTGGCTTAACAAGCTGAAGTTCTTTTTTGTGTTTCCTCTTCATTGTTGTCATCCTAGCCATAAACGATTGTCGAAACATTTCCACCACTTCGCGTAGCTCTTTAGTTAAAGCATCTTTGTCTCTCTTTACGAAATCTAGAAACAATTACCAAACTAGACATTAATTGTAAATTGCATGTTTTATTAATCATAAAGCAGCAATAAAGTAAGCATGATAACATCAGCTTGTGATACTATGAATCAGTAAAGCTTGTAGAAAACAGCTCGCTTAGTTTCGTTGTAATTTTTGTCTAATTGTTTAGCGACAATATGAATCACTTTTGAAACAATGAAATATAATATAATAGAGCGTAACGTAACGTAACATAACATAACATAACATAACATAATATAATATATACATGCGGTATATGTAACAAAATAATGCCTGGATTGTTCTGTTTATTCAGACAAATGATACATTCTTCAGATCACTTATTTACTAAAAAAATAATGATCGTTTCTTTAAAGGAAAATTATCCCTACCTAGCCTTCCTTGCTTTTTTTCTTTCATTCGACGCAAAATCTCATAGGTGAGCCCACAAACAATTGCACAACAAAGTAGAGAACCAACAACAATCAACGTCACCGTGAAATGAGGGCTGCTAATCTCAAAGAAAGTGGCTTCCTGCGAGTGAACTGGTGCCGTGCCCTGTATAGATTAATATAACAAGAGTGAGTAATGTCGTTGTCCGTCTGGGTCAGTCATTGGTAACTGGAATTTAACTTTTCTTAAGCTGAAAAGAACTTTTATTGGTTCAGCTGAGGTGGGGCTAGCTTGACTGGCAAAATGAATACAGCAAGATCAACCTTAAAATAGTCGTCAATGTCAAAATGGAAAGATAGGCAGCAGGGCCGAGTGGCTAGGGCGCCGGACTTAAGATCCAGAGGTCTCGGGTTCAAGTCCTGCTCTAATAGCTAGGCTGGAGTTGTTTCTCGGTAGACCCTAGCTCAACTCCTCGGTGATGCTTGTATTAGCAAACTGGTCTGCCTTCCGCCAGGTGAGATTTTTAGGCCTATTGTGTTTATCTGAAATAAGTCTTTCTCTCAGTTTAAGTGGCATGCCCTCTGCGAACTAGCAATAGTTGTAGCTAAGCGCATTGACCACTATTAGCATTCAACATCTATTTTTAACAACAGGTATATAGGACCCAACCGAAAAAAGAGTTTTGCAGGCACATTTTAATACAGATATTAACAATAAGAACAGTTAATCTTCACACCTTATCTCCGGATGAAAGATAATTCGATTGCACGTTGTTCTGCGTAATAAAATCTTCCAAAGCTTTGTGCATTTTCATGGCTTCTCCTCGAAGAACAATCCCGTGTGAAATATCAACTTCGACAAACTGTGCTACTTCGAACCATGTGCCATTAAATAGGTCTGAACGCTTTGACGGCAGATACATGTCAACAAAAATGGCGTCCGTTTCACCGGATTTTAAGGCATCCACTAGTTCCTCTGCGGTGTCATAACTCTTCCCTAAATAAATTAATGTGAAGAAAAACTGAAATTAACGAGTTAATTGATATGTGTATATATCTAAGCGATTTCGCAAAAACATGGCCGCTAGGATTTCGCCTGGATTCGGGCGAAGCCCGTATCCAGGCCTAATCAGCGACTGTAAACCTTGGGGGGCTCCGTCCAGGCCGGGCTGAAGACATGGCCCAGGCACTGGCCTATCTGCTGGTGGTTTGCTTGTGGCAAGCTGTCAAAAGCAGGGGGGATGGTAAGGTGTCTTGTACTGACACCTCCGCTTAGTTAGACTTTGAGTTTTCAGTGCCAAATAACCTTGATATTGACTGTGTTTCTGGGTTTTTTGCTCAGTTGTTGAACCCTGTTTGAGCGTTCTGCGTCGACATGACACACTGCTGGAGAGTTCCATGCCTCGTGCATGGGTGACGGGCCAATCTCCTAGCCAGGGGGGTGGTCAGATCACTTCTGGCCGCTGGAACTGTCTTTGAGTCATCTGCAGTACTTTTTTTCGAATACGGTCAGATATATCTGAGCGAATCCGCAAAAACATGCCCCCTAGGTTTTCGCCTGGATTCGGGCCAATCAGGCTAAGCCAGCGACCTTAAACCCAGGGGGGGGGGGGGGGGGCTCCGTTAAGGCCAGGCTGGGCACATGGCCCAATGACTGGCCTATCTGCTGGTGGCGTGCTGGCGGCCAGCTGTCAAAAGCAGGGGGAGGGGAGGGTGTCTTGTACTGACACCCCCAACTAGCTAGACCTTGAGTTTTCAGTGTTAAATAAGCTTGATATTGGCTGTGTTTCTGGGTATTTTAGTCAGTTGTTTGACCTTGTTTGAGGCTGCTGTGTTGACATGGCACCCAGCTGGAGTGGTCCATGCCACGTGCATGCGTGAGGGGCCAATCTCCTGGCCAGGGGGGTGGTCAGAGGACTTCTGACCGCTGGGACTGTCTCTGAGTCAATGCGGGCATGTTTTTGCGAATTCGGTTAGATATATGTTTATCATTTGTCGGTTATATTACATTTGTACTGATTTGTCTATAGTTAATTGTCTGCTATTATAAAACATTCAATGGCAGGAGATCTCAGCGAGCTCTGTTTGAGCTTTTCTAGAGCTTATAAAGAGCTCATATAGAGCTTATTGCACGGCCTTTCAATGCTTGTGGTGTGCTGTTGGATGTTTAATCATGAGTATCTTACCAATCTCCCACTTCCCATTTAGGCTCTTTACTGCGATGTTGTATTCAGTTGAGTTAGTGACAGCTGATATCTAAAGAAAGCAAACGAAAACATTTCATTAATAATCTTATAATCCAGAAGAGCATTGTGAAAGCAGCGTCCTTTCAAAGAACATAAGAACAAGAACATTCGCGCGATTGAGCTAGAGTCTAGCACACTGTCACATTAAAGGAGCTACGTAACGGTTTGCGAATCTTGAAAAGTCAGGCCAAAATTTTTCAAGTTTGTCGTTTGCAATCCGTGTCAATCTTCTCCAACCTTGACCATCCTTGTTCCTTTGCGATTTATTATTACTTCTATAGTATTTTTCTATCTTAGTAAACCATTATTTTCAGGTTATTAAAGGTTATTTTGTGCGTGCTTTAAATAACTCAAAATACCATGACTAAGCCCCTTAATTAAGCTAATACGCCTCTCAAATCGTTGAGTATCAATCAGACTTGCATTGTAACCATAACCACTATTCGTACCTTATTTTCTCTCTGCTTTAAAGTTGGACCTCCATTGACAACAGTCACCGTCATTATGGCTGCTACTGCTGCTCCAAAAAATGTGTAAATAATAAACCCAACAATAAACCACACAACCGCGAACACTCTGGCTAAGACGCCCTTTGGACAGCGGTCTCCGTACCTGAAAAGGGAAAGAAGAAAAAGAAAGAAAACTATTACAATGCGAATATCTCCATTTTTTCTTCTTTTATATTTTTGTTTTTGTTGGCTTAGTGATTGAGCGTCGTTATCTGAAGTTCTGATCGGAAAAGATCAAATTATTTGATGACAACAATAACGAATGCAGAGGTGGGAACATAAAATGAAAGACTAAGCGTGATGGAGCCAGAAATCTCGCGTCAATTAGATCAAGACTCAACTCACAGACTGAACTATAATCGCTATCACACCAATTTAGAATGCAAACAGTCATAAGTATCTTGAACTCGTGCGACTTACCCGACAGTTGTCATGGTAATAAAGGACCACCAGAAACCCTCTCCTGCGCCTTTAATGAACGATCGAGGAAAGTCATCATGGTTAATCGGTGAATCCTACAAAATACAAGAAATGTGTTGGAATATAATTGCTTTGAAACGTTGCTTCATGAAAATACTGCACTTGTGGTAAAAGATAAATGAGTACGAAACAGACCGCCGACGTCTAGACTTGTTTATAATTATGTAATCACTATCATCTACTTCTCTACTGCTCAGCGTATTCGCTAAAAAATTTCAACTATTAAATATTATTGAAAACTAAATCATTGGATAATCCAATTGAAAACTTTCCATTGGCTTAGCCATCATGGTAATTATGCCATAAGAACCAGCCAGAGATTATCGATCGTGATCTCAATCCCACAAATCAAGGGGAGACCACCCTTGTACTTGCTTGGTGTTGTCTAGGAGGCTCTTTAATGTATAATTATGAGCACTTCGATCTCCAACATAATTTCGATCCAAGCATACCAAAATCCAAATAAGTATCCCGGCAAGCATCATAGTCAAGATGGCGAGTACGAATATTGGCCAGTTGTCGAAGATTGACGACGTCACAACCCTCTGATACACCTCACTCTGAAACTCCTCGTGCCTTTCGATTACCAGCATCCCTGGCACTTCTAAGACAGGCAGGTATTTACTATACTGGCTGCCACGGACGGATGAGGCTGTAACAGGAAAGTTAAGATCTGGCTCTGTATCGCCTTGCTCTGAAGACTGTTCAAAGACAAGCTCAGTTTCACCGTGCTCTTGGCATTTTCCACATGATTCTTTAATCACATCAGATATTATACCAGATAACACACCATCTTTATCCAACGGACTTGGTGTTAACGAAGTCGCAACTGTTTTCTCGCAACGACAAGTTTCTACAATTTAAAAAAACTCCAAAATATTACATGATCTCTAACTGTGATTAAAAGGGGTGGCGAATGGTCCTTCAAAAACCATGTGTCTCGCAAAATTTTCGCCGAATTTCACGGGTCTCGCAGTCTTGTTTTTTAGCCGTTTTGTGCGTCTCGCAGTCTCGTTTTTTCTCACAAGGTTGTCTCGCGGTCTCGATTTTTTTCAAGGCTAAGAAAGTCGCGAAGTACCGATTTGTTTATTTTTTTTTTTTAGTAAAATTAAATGACGTCACAACATCTTAGAACCTGAACGTCTTGAGTTCGCATTCAAAACACTTTAAAGTCCCAGTCTCGCGATTGAAAAAATCAAAATTTCTCGGGCTCGCAAAATGAAAAACGCTAATCTCCTCGTGTCGCAAAGTCTCGCATTTACCATTCGCCACCCCTATTAAACTACCCCTAGCTTCTCAGGGAACGATCCCCGCTCCCATTCTCCCACCCCAAGAAAAACCCATGTCACACTTGTATCCATCTACAATGATAGGTGGTAGCTTCAGGGCTCCCATTGATAGCAGAGATGCTTTGTAAGCTCCCTGAAGGGACTCCCCTGAAATTTTTACCTTTAGATTTTTACTTATAAACAAAAATAATAGTAATACCAATGTAATAAACTCAATTGACCACTCCCCCAATGGGGTTTCAAGGCCTATGGAAACAAATGATGATTGTTATTACTAAGGATTTTCTTGAATGCGAAATGCAAAAAATACAAATTTCCAGGTGTTGTTTTAATGTATCCGCAGTTGGTAAGACTGCTAATAGATACCTCCAGTGACTTCTTCGCTAAAGTTTCCTTGGCCTGCTGTGGTTACTGCTGCTACTTTAAATCGGAAAGAAGTGTAAACAGATTGGTTGATGAGAAGGAAAGCATTTTCTTCCGGTGATACAATCTCTGTCAACAACTCCGAATTAGTCACTGGCACTCCTCCTACAGCAACTATCTGATATTCAACTTTGTAACCAAGCAACTGTCCATTGAGCTCACTTTGGGTGAGAGGCTGCCATGAGAAAGTTATCTTGTGTGGACTTTCGTGAAATGAGGCGGTGACAGGACGAGGAGCCGCGCTTTGAACTGGAAAGATTGAAAAGGACGCTATGGAGCACAAAACTAAGGAAATTTGATTGGTCTAGACCTAAGACATTTTGTTTATAATAGTCTTACTTTCATGTGTACATGGAGCTGTGGATAAAATAATATATTCAATGGAATTCCAAAAAACTTATTGCACAATATTGTTTTTTGGTAGAGATCGTGTTCAGATGTTTTATTTGGGAGTAAAAGAGGTAAATTAAATTTCAGACATTGAGTGACCAGACTTTTTGCTCTACTACTCCTGAAAAGAAGCTAGTCAGGTTACCTCGAAGCAACAACTTGTAAAAACGGCCTGAACACACCATTGCATGTATGAACCGCCATGACATCAATAGGGTGTGACATCACAGAACGTGCGTTCCAGCCCTTTCGCTTGTAGCATCTTCCATAACATGTGATAAAAATTGAGAAACGTCAAGATAACTGTACTTACAATCCTTATCAGTAGCTATGTTCAAGCAGTCAGTCAAGTTACCATTTCCTCGCCTGGTAAAGCCAGCAACTCGAACACAGTACTCGGTATTTTTCCACAAACCAGTCAGTTCTTTCGTCAGGGTTTCTCGTGACACAATGAGTGGTTCGTAAGGGATATTGAATCCACTTGTTCTGGCGTAAAATATCTTGTAACCTAATAGTATTCCGTGGATGTACTCCTGTGGAATTGTACTCCATTTGATAAGGAGGCTTATTGAGCTGGTGTTGTGTCCCGTGAGGTTTTTTGGTGCTTTGCTTGGGACTGAAAAAACAAATAGTGCAATGCTCTTTTAAAGGAACTAAGTCACGTTATTGAGCTATTTTGGCCACGCACAAAATTACCTTTACATCGGAGGAAACCTTAAAATAGTAGTTTACTATAATTTAGAAAAACACCAATGAGATAATAATAAACCATAAAAGAGCATAGATGGTTAAAGATGGAGAAGGTTAACACGGTTACAAACTATGAACTTGAAATATTTATGTTAATGTTTTCAAGATACAGCGATCGTGACGTAGCTCCTTAAAGTAAAGTAAACTTCTCGTCGTAATCTTGAGTATGAGAGGAACCAGATAGATGGTGGTTGCCCTGGCTTACCTCTGATTCTTCCAGCTATTAACTAATAAGGGGGGATTCTTCTCCCTTTGGATGGGTTGTTGTGTATTGGTGGGTTACCTCTAAGCACGTCGAATTCAGGGTCAGGTCACCTTAACAATCCGCTAATGTGTTTTCTCATAGTTGTTTTCCGGGGTTGAAGGTAGCCTTGCGCATGTCGCGTGTGACTGATGCCGAGATGTGCTCAATCTACCCCAATAGTCGATGAATTGACATTCCTAAACACCTAAGTTCATCAGGACACAGAGTGGTAGCTTACTTGGAAAACGATAACCTTCTCTTTGGCATGCTTTTCGCACTGATGGAAACAATCAGTCAGATTGTTTCGAGGTGACCCATTCATGGGCGACAGTTTGAAGCGACCTGAATGGAATCAAAGAGTAATCCTGAGAGTACTCACCGTCTTCGTCTGTAAACGCGCACGTAACATTTGTTCTGTTACTTTCTCCGACCCGCGTGTAAGCGACAGCTTGCACACAGTAATTGGAATATTTTTCAAGGCCTTGGAATTCCGTTGTGAGATTTGCTGTGTCCATGAATATTTCGTTTCCGGTCGGCGTGGAAGTGCGTTTTCTTCTTCTGAGATTTTGTTCCGGCTGGCCGTGGGTTCCTATTAGGTAAACACGGTAGCCTAGGATGAAACCTTGTCTAAATGGCTTGGGGACTGGATCCCATGACACCCTAATCGATGTGGAGCTGGTGTTGTAAGATGTAAGGTTTGCTGGAGGACTTGTTGGAACTAATGAGAAAATTACACAAAGCATTATCAAATCAATATGATCAATATGATACAAGCTCTGTATCACCAATTAATCTACGAAAATGCCCCGTTATTATATTAAGGAAGTCAGTAATGATAAGAAATCATTTTCAAAAGAAATGTGATGTCATTGTGCCTCAACGTTTTTTCGCTCTCCTATACTTGTCGTTTTTAAAACAATGTCAATCAACAAGAACGTATTTTGAACTTTGCAACTGAAGATGCAACAACAAATTTTGCGGTGGCACAGCGGATTTCTGCAACGAAGTTTCGAAGAGAGTGTTTTAGTATTCTAAGCATTCCTCGTGTGCGTGGTCTTGTATGAACTTTTTCTATGGTCAGTGTACAGTGACGTAAATCAATGGCCTGTAGTTGGCAAACACTCTCTTCGAAACTTCGTTGCAGAAATCCGCTGTGCTAGCGCGAATCCAATAATTTGTTGTTGCATCTTCACGTAATCACGTAGTCCTGCGCCTGCACTCACATCGCTAACAGTCACGCTCGCACGCTTACTTGTTTTGCGTTCTTCCCCACGGATTTTCGAGGAAAAGAGAGACTGCTCGGAATCTATTTTAATTTCAAGTTTAGCTCTTTTTCTCATTTGCATTACAATGTATTCCAACGTAGATGAAATGCAACTTTGGGCTGCAACTACAAAATTGTCCCAAGTTTGCCTTGGATGTTGGATTATTCCGGATATCACAAAAACCGAATCTAATAATTGTTTTATGGTACATTGAACGAACAGAAATGGAAGTCATGTTTTTGCTTCTTCACTGACGGCAAGCAACACAAAGCGCGCGAACTTGACATGATTACCCTTCTTAGAAATCATGTACCGCGGGCATGCATGACGTGACCTTGAGTGTCCTTGACATGATTATTGTATAATCTGCAGCTAGATGACGTCACAGGCGCTGATTTCGAAAATTCACTGTACGCTTTCGGCCAATCAGAAAAGAGATAGCGAGTTCAATGTATAATAATTAAAATAATCAAGATCTCGGTAAGGATTATCAGCCTCAGCCTTCGGGTTCGGCTGATAACCCCTACTTCGACCTTGATTATTCTGGACATCATAAAAACCTCATCTAATAATTGTATATTATTAACAACATAATAAATATCTGCGAAGCTCCGCTTTTAGGCTTGGCTAAATCTATATATTACATTTCTTCATCCATCCAGTCATCCATTATTCCATTCCTCCCTCCCTCTGTCCTCCCTCTCTTATCTATCTTTCCTTCGTTTATTCACCAACATTCTCGTCCAATGATGAACTGTATTGGGGTTACTTTTAATGTTAGAGCGGTTTTAATTTGAGTGTACGTCGTGGTTTTGGTTTTACTACGGTATGAGATTGTAGTCTACTTGATGAGTAATTGGTTTGGTTTTGGCTTTATGACATTCAATTGAAAACCACTCTAAGACGCGTTAAAAACTTTTAACGCAAATTTCTAAATGTCAGCGGTGACGCACCATCTTCGTCAGTTAAACCCAACACGCAGTCGCTCATGTTGCCATTCCCATTTCTTGTGAACGCAGACAACTGGATGCAGTAAATTGTAAATATCGTCAAATTGTGCAGAGAAAATCGACGTTCATCTGGACACAAGTCAACCGTAGTAGTGTTGGATTCGTCCGATTTTCTGTAGGAGAGTTTAAAACCAAGTATCGGTGCTTTTGCAAACTCCTCTGGGACAGTTTGCCATGTGATTTCTAATGACGTGGAACTTGTGTTTTGGGCCGTTATGTTGGGGGGTGGCATGGAAGGAGCTGTTAAAATAGTTAACGAGATGGTTTAGTTGCTCTTGTACTAAATATTGTTTTATACTATGACTGGGAAACTTTGTATCCTAGTCTACGGATTAGGCTTCCTTTTATGTGGCACGTTAGTTGGCTGTAATGGAGGGATTCGGCTTACCTGTCTACAGTCTTGTTATCACCCAATGCAGACCGCGTGATGATTCATTTGGGAGGTTACAACTGCAATTTGTCACACGCAACTGATTGTATGGGAGCATGTACAAATAGGACAATTGTAACCTCCCAAATGAATCATCATATGATCTGAATTGGATGCCAACAGGGATGTAATACGTTAGCCGAATCCGTCTATTGGTGGATCGCTGTCCAGTCATACTTGCACACAGTTTACACTGTCGGATACTAGTGTGAGAGGTTCAGCTTGATTATAATTTTTCTTCTCGTGTTAGTTCTCGTTACCCTAGGTCTGTTCAAAGTGCTTTTGTTTCCTGTATAAAAAATTCTGCCATGCATTTAGGAGTACAGTGTTGCTTCAAAGTATGTAACGTCTGCAGCGACTGGCAAATTCCAAACGAGACGAAACAAAATGAGCTCTAGGCGTGTCGCGACAAACTAGTGGGTGGGACTACTTTACAGGTCGCCTTCAAAGGTAGACAAGTAAACCACGGAAAACCAAAGTTGACGGTTATCGGCGATTTATTGCATCAACATAAACGATCGTAAACTGAAATAACAATATGTAACGAATTTCTATGAATTTAGCGGAAAAGTTGCGTAACAAATAGTCAAAACTTACACGAGACAAACTAACGATTTGGAATGGATAACGTAACGAAATTGAATAACAATACATCAAAAATAGCCAGAGTAAATACTACGTTAAGATACTAAATAAGATTCGATACAGAAGTACACAACAAAAGGAACTAATTAACAGCTCAATGCTTTCGAGCCTAAAAGGTGGGCGTTCACTGTAGTAACGTTCAGAACACTTTCTAATTTAGACGATTATAAATCAATTAACATTGTACAAATCTTCTTTGTATTCCTTCGCCCATAGCTATAAAAAACGTAACCTAATCAAAATGACAAATGTACTCACATATCGGTCGCGCTTGAGCCAAGGGTTAGGAAATCAAAAAACATCAAGAGTTCAAGGTTGACAAGACCACGCGAGATGGAAAGGAAAACTACTTTAAAGGGACGCTAACTCAGCTTTTATATGCGCGTGGTGACGCTTAAAGGTCCGATTACAAAACTAATAAAAGAGAAGTAAACATTGTAACTACGTTCGTAACTAAGATAAAGAGACAATTATTAACTAATCAAAATTGACCTTTGTCTAGTGTCCTTAACAAAGTATTTAAGTCATTAGGTTTCAAGACTAAGCCTATGACATGGATCATTTTACTCAATGAATAATTATTTCTATAAGAGTTTGACGAACATTTCTTACCTCCTACATCCGTGGTTACATTCACACATCCATCGTAACATTCTGGTCCACTACCATGTTTGGTTTCACCCAACACTTGCACACAGTACTGTGTTTGTGCGTCCAAACCTCGATACTCCCACGACGTCGGCTGATCAATGTTTACAAAAACGTCCCCAGTAAATATATTTGGGGGCTGACGGTATCTGACTCTATACCCCGTCAACACTCCGGGGACAAACCCCTGTGTTAGTGGTAACCAGTCGACTCGAAATGAAGAACTACTTGTGTTGTACGCAGTCACGTTTGGAGGAGCGGTTGGGACTAAAAAGTAGAATGCAATGTTTACGCTAAAATACACGTTATTTCACGTAAAATCGCGCTAGCTACAGTAGCCAAGCCCTGTTCTTGGTTTCCTTAACGGAGTGGTCGTCTGTTAGACAGCATATTATTAAGTGCTTCTCAAGTCATTAATCGACAAATTACGTGGCTATAAGAGCTAAAGGAATCGGACCGGGCTTTTTTTTCTCCGGGACAAAAAGGTGACAGCAGTAACCAGGTTGGATTATTATTAAGACCGTGACAAGAGGTTACATTTATTTAGGTTCTTCGCTCACCATGTAGGAAGATTCGGTACACAGGTGAACATCCGAACACAAGGTTCTAGAATTAAACTTTTCGAATTCAAAGGGAAGAGGTGCTCAAGCACCGGGTGTTCCGAATATGTGAATTAACCTTGGCTTGCCAAAACTAAGCTTTCTTAAAAACATGCATAATTTCTAAATATTTGGCTCCACAACATGGAGAAGAAAATGGTGTAATTCAACCTGATATAGCCTTCATTCAAACAATCTTAATTGGCACGTCATAAGTGTCAGAAAGTTATTTTCTGCTCACCTCCTTCATCTGTTTTATTGCATTTTGAATTATTGGCGCCTTTCCCGATGCCGTGTTCATTAAATGCTGAGACTAAGATACAATAGCTGGTATACTCCTTCAAGCCGTCAATATGAATTGAGGTATTTACTGTTCTTAGAGTCTTCGCCCGCTCGGGGCTGCCTTCCTCATAGTGTTGCACCTGATATCCTTGAATAGTCCCGTATGTGTAGTATGCAAGGATAGGAGACCATGCGGCATTGAGTGACTTGCGTTTTTCAAACCACACCTTGACGACTGTCGGCGGTTGTAAGGGTTCTAAAGAAAAGTGATAGTCGATCAAAATACTGTTCTACACTGTCATCATGCATGATGACATGGTTTCAGTTAATTTTACATTTGATGGTTCATCAGTTTTTTTCCCATTTACAAGCGATTCTTTGTGTGTCTATTTGTCTGATTCTCTATCCAAGGCATTCCTGTGTTTGTCCAATTTGACTGTACGTTTATCCGTTTCGCCACTTGTCTGCTCCCATGTCTACTGTTTGTCTGTCCGTCTGTTTGTCTACCGACCTTACTGTCGGTGTGCCTTTTTGTCTGGCTGGCTGTCGGACTGGTTGACTGTCTGTCTTGCTGTTACCTGCCTGTCTCCCTGTACGTTCTGCCTTTCTGCTGTAAGTCTATCTATCCGCCTGCCTCCTTATTTCAATGCCTGATAGTCTGGCTGGCTGTTTGACTGAGTTTTTGTCAAGCTAAAGGTCTCTCTTCCCGTCTGTCTGTCCGCCGACTGTCTGTCTGTCAAACTGTTTATTAATTTACCACTCTGTCTGTTTTTGTCTTTCTACTTGTCCGGTTGTCTATTCGTTAATTTCTTTCATATTAATTTCCGCTTTACTTACCGCGTGGCTCAATTTCTCGAAATCCATAAATCTCCGTTCTAATGCATGGAAGGATGTTATAATACCGTGCTGACAGGTAATAAAAGCGAATTACTGATGATGCAACTCCATGTTTCAGAGTATTCTTCTTCACCTCGTATGGGTTGACATTACCATCAAACACCTGTAAGATAATAAATTGTAACCTCAGTGAGTATCTCATGAGAGGTATGGGTTATTGACCAAGTGTGAGGTCAAGATGGCTGGATATTGGCCAAGTTCTTTTTTTGCGTGTTTTATGGACCGAGACGGAGTCGAGGTCCATAAACTCGCAAAAAAAAGAACGAGGCCCATATCCAGCCATCTTGACCGAACAAGCTTGGTCAATAAAGGATTTATTATATGGCTTTCGGGGAAATTTTTCTTGCGGGACACGGCGAGTAGTCCCGAGCGGGCAAGATAGCTCCATCTTGCCCGCTCGGGTAGCCAATCACAGCGCAGGATTTGATTCATTTTGCCCGCTCACGGAGCTAGTCATATAATAAAAAGACATATTGGACTGTATGAGGGTATCCATCTGGAAGATTCTCTCCAATAAAAGGCTGATTACGTGGGGTTTGGTGGTGAAGTTGTCAGGTTCTTTTAGATCCTTACCCCTTTTTAGTTCAATATGTGGCAAATTATACAGCCTATATCTTAATCACTTTTTTATTTTGCAAATGTAAAATGTACAGATTCTAACTCAGTCACTTTGTCCTTATGAACAAACTTTGCGAATCCCTGAACATAACCAAATCTTTCTAAAATGAATTGACCTTTCGTCTATTTTACACTTCAAATTTCTAAACAGTTCGAAAAAGCCATACCTTCAGAATACCGTTCTCCCTGTAAAAGTCCCACGTAGAACCTGACGATAGCTGTAAAACATATTGTGTGAGAAAGGAATTTCCACCTCCTTGGGTAGCTACTGCGCAAATGCGATAAAGATGTTGAAGATCAATTTGCATGTATCCTCTCTGTGCGTCATTACCGCACCACGTGGTATGAGAATGTCCAAGCCGTCCCTTACGCCCCCTATAGTCACTGTGTGTGTTATTAAACGTTATAGCCTGATCCGTGATACTTCCGCTTTCCATGCCAATAGAAGTGTTGCTACAGTGAGCTGTATCGTCATGAGCTATACGAGAAACCAAGGAACATGTTAAAACATAATGTTTAAAATGGTATGCATGGTAACAATAAAAAGGGAGGGAATTGGAGGAGGACTGCAGAGACAGAACTTCGGGTCCTAAACCTTAACTGGGAGCAAGTCGCACGGCTTGCCAAGGACCGACAGAGATGGAGGTGTCCTGTTGATGCCCTATGTGCCAGTTGGCGTCTAAAGGATAGCTGATGATGAAAGATGGAAGCTTAGAAACGTTAAACCAACCTGATTTTTCGCAAATGGAACTATAGCTCTCATTGCATCCTACATCTGCCCATTCGGAATTATTTCTGTCAATAAACACACAGTTTTCGTTGGTTGCTCCATTCGGCTCGAATATATTCCAGTTTGTAAAATCACTATAAGAACCATCCGTCCAAACAAATAGGTTTTCTTGTTGTCTGTCAGACAAACCTATCCAAGCGCGATCGAAGCCAGCAGCGGCCACGAGATCCGTGACGAAAACATTCTCTTCGCTGCTAGTGATATCGACGAGTTTTGAATTTAAATCGAAGCATCTTTGTACAGCCACATCCCAGGTGTTTGGTGAAGTATGTACCTTGTAACATGAATCCCTTAACAGTGACCATTCGGGAAGGCATTCTAAACAAACAATTAAAAGCCAAAAGTCATGATCAAAAGTAGAAAACTACTTTTGACACTCAAGTGAAAGCGGCTCTTTATGGAAAAAGCACTTTAGCAGTAATTCTTTGGCATTTTCCTGATATTATCTAGCGACGCGCACTAATAAGAGGAGGAAGTGAGTATTCAAGGAACACTTAAATTTTATCCAAATAATCTGCACCTGTATTTGAAAAGAAACAACCACTAAATTGTAAAAGTCGTTTATAGTTTACCGGGGCAAGGGTTCATAGAGCATTGCTTTGTCTCTTTGAGATTGAATGTAGCGTTCAGTCCCTGGAAAATCCCAGTTGGTGGATCCGTACAAGTGGCTCGCCAGCGACTTTGAAGACCATTACCACACGTGACACTACACTCGCTCCAGCCTCCCCAGGGACCAGGCTCGGCCAAAGTACGAACGAATTCTTTGAAAGAAGAATCAGTTATAATGAGTGATTCTGAATTGAGTCGAAAGTAAGAGAGATATTCGCTTATTTGAGTAGAATTTACCTTGGTAACAGTAAATTAATTTATAACGAAACTTACACGTGGTGTGTGTCATGTCTGTTAGTTTTAGAAAGGTGTAGATCGAAAAATTTTCCCTAAATATATTTTAATTCTTTAACGAACGTTTCCGCCTGCACCCTATCACCAGTGCTCCAAACAGGGGAAAGAAAGACAGTACAGATAACAGTAACAGTTACAACAACGGCATCAACAAGCGAGGGAAGCTGAAACCTCAACCTCTACCTTGCCACCTCACTAAAACCAATGAAGCTGCAGAAGCATAAATATGTGTTTACATTTATTTGAGAACAAATAAAATAAATAGAATGTCGGATTTGTAGAACCTCATCTTACGTTACCTTGACAACCGTACAGCTCCACCCGCATTGATATGTGGTTATGCCAAGTCACGGGTAAAAACCGGATATAACGTGTCATGATTGGTGGGTTAAGGTCATGTGACACAACGGTGTTTAGGTCCGTGTTTCCAGTAAATTCCTAAATAAGTAAGATTGAGAATTACCAGACTTATAGAAAAAAACCTAAAAAATTAACTCCTGAGCATTATCCTCACCCCGTACTAAACGTCTTCAGGTTCATGAACGGAGAAAGATTTGATATTCATGTAATATATCAAACACGAAAGGCCGTGTTTGACCACATTTCCAAGCAACGAGAAGAGAGTTGAAAATACGACACGCAGCGGAGTATTTTTGACGAACTTCGAGGTGTTTGGAAATGTAGTCAAACACTGTCTTGAGTGTTGGATATATCTTCTCAATCGAAACTAAAACTAATGAGAAAACGGAGAAATATAATCGTAAAAATCTATGCTAATTAACATCAGATATCCGAATTATTAATGAGTTTGAGAAACTATATTCAAAATTAGGACGTTCGTAGTAGACAAAAGACAGTTCCGAACTTCGCATGTCTCCCTGGGAACGGACTCACTGAAGACGAGTTCGGTACGATTTGGAAGGACTCGGTCGGAGTGGAGGATCACCTCGGACCGTCTGATTAATCAGCCAAAGCCTGTTAAGGCTGTTAATTTATTTCATGAAGAAAGCAGTTTTGCTTTTAGAAGAACGTCTCAACCGATATGAAACTGAAACATAGCGAATGCCATGAGTTCACCTTGATTGCAGTTTGTCCTTGTTCTTTGTAGTACTGGAATTCAACTCCATCGTTGCCGTACTGCAGCCGATACATCGTCACCCACTGGTTATGTACAGTTCGCCCCTGAGTTGCTACACCTGTCACTGTAGTGTACCGGTTGACAAAATCTACCTGGAGCCATTGATTAGCGTTATGGACGGCAACTGCCCAAGATCCATGGCATCCTCCCCCTTGCAAGTGTAGCCTGCCACAACTAGCGGCAAGAGAATCAGAAAATTTTGAAGAGGCACTAATTTGTGCGTCAGAGATGGCACCGCTTTCCATACCAAGAGCCTCTCCGGGGCAATCTATATCCACAGTCAAACATATGAAAGCTATGTAAAACTATGCATTAGCGTTCTTTTATCTATAATGTAAATTAAATTAGTTACATGTACATTCATAGGTATTTTTAGTTAGATTTTAAGTTCTCTTTGACTCGACGCATTAACTGTTTTAGCTAGGGGCCTAACAATCCCCAATTGCTCGAGTTTAAAATAAGAAAGTATCATCATCATCATCATCATCATCATGCGTCACCATCATATGACGTATTGGAAGCTGCCTGAAGAATCATATCTTCATTAGTAATAAAATATAAAGGAATTCCAATGAGAAACATCGTCGCGTCATATCAGGACTTAGGAGAAATATCGGAGGGGAAAATTTCTCTCAAGAGTCAACCCGCACGCTCCGATTTTCAGAAACAAATTTAATTGTTAACGTGTGCTGAGCCCCGAATTCAAACCATCCTTTAATGCAAAAACAAGAATAGCTAGGAACGGAAGTGAGGGCAGGAAAATGCCAGAATTAGGCAGAAGATCAAATGCAATAGGACGAAGTGTGTGCACGTCTAAAGACTGAATGATGTTATTCATATACAAATCAGTTAAAGCTTTTATTTGAGCGAATCGAAGTTAATCTGCCTATAAATCCTTGTTGTATGACGTGATTTCATTTACCTGGAACGTACATAACCAGATGGTCAGTGGTTATCGGTCTGATTACTGTACCGTTGGGTAGCGTAACACCCACAGCAAAGTATCCTCCATCTTCCTTTTGAACGTGTAGAACTTCCAAGAAGTAAAGCGTTCCTTCCGTCAGATACAGCGACCCTAGGCTGAGGAAACATCGATCAGGCCTTGAATTTAGAGCCGTTTTCAATTTAGATTCTAAAGAATAGTTAGAAGTGCTTTGTTCTTGCTTGCTTCACAACACTCTAAAACAATTCTCACGACATCTGCTGAGCCAATCAAACGCAAAGTCAAAAACAAAGTGTTTTCCCGCGCTTGGCCCCGGTGAACTGACTTTACTTTGAGTTCTTATTGGCCTCTGCTGTTGAGAGTTAAACATTGTTATTGCTCTGATTTTGGTTTTACGACACTTCGTAATGAGTCTGGTCCCAAAGGAGGGTACAGAAAATGCATATTTTGATCTAAAATGACAAAAAGTGAAAACTAGTAGACTACTCCACCCTAAATGTTTGGAAAGTACACCCAGAATTTTGCATCCATTTCTGCATGCGTTAATTCAGCCATCTTAGCCTTTCTGATGAACGTGAGGAATAACTCCTAACAAACCAAATTGCACTTACTCTCGGTAACTAGGGGAGTAAATAGCGTCACGATAGCCCAGACTCTCGGAGAAATCTTCATCCACTTTGACTGTGAACCTGCACAGATCATCGCATTTGATGGAGAATGTGTGATGTCCACTCATAGAACAACTGAAATAAGCACGACTACGAATACCAGATTTTCTGTTCAGGTTGTCGACAAATTCGAACGTCGCCGCTTGGATTTGACTGTCTGGCTTTTCTGGATAGCTTTGCAGACAATTCAATTCATTAACATCTTCACCATCAGAAAGGCCACTCCAAATTTCAGTCAAAACACCCATCTGAACTGAGTCTGGATTTTAAAATAATCAAAGGGATCTATTAGTTCTTCTTTGCCAAAGTACGCCTTACTAGGCTTTTTAGACTAAGCTAGGTCAGGTTTTTCGGAGCTTGCGTTGCACTGTGGGACAAACTGTTCATTCTTTCTGAACTCAAGAATAATTTAAGCTGTAGCAATTAGGTTTAGATCCGAAAGGAATAGAGATCCTTTAGTGAAAAATTACAATGACAAAAAATATTCTGATATAGCCTGTTTTTTAACTAGATGCATTTATCTATTTACGTATCGCTAAGTACAAGTTGTGTATTGAATCAGAGCAACAACAGTAATAGGAATAACGAAAACAGTCTGCGGTGAGACGAGTAAAAGGATTCTACAATTTTTACATTACAGTACCATCCCTGAAAAACATTAATTGCAAGGGATACAACTCTGGCTCTAAGCTTCTTCGGTATAACAATTCTAGTTCCTCTAAGTATCAAGTTATTTAAGGTTTTAACCATTAGATACATTCAAAGCGAAATAAGTTTACAGTCTTGTTGTTGTTCACCTGGCAAACATGACGAATTGTAGTGAAGAGCAACGCATTTTGAAAATAAATTCAGCAGTAACTTGAAAGGAAACAAACACATTATCAGTTACAACAATTCGCATAACACGAACTATATTAAAACAATTTTATTGAACAATATTATACATTTTCTTCTATTTCAAAATTGCTTCACAAAAAAAGAAGTTTAGAATTTTAATCCAAATTTAAACTTGTGTTCCAGTTTATAGTTAATTTACACTTTTTATTTTTGTGGCCACTGACGCTTATCACTCCAGATAACTAGATCCAAAACACTTCTCCCTTGGATTTGTTTCACTGCAATTCTACCGCTATTTTATATCGCTTCAAATATTTTTTTAAGTGTGTATAAAGACGTATGTCTTGTTCTTGTCGTTATTTCAACACATTTTAGCCTCGGGCATTTACGATTTCTCGCACGGGCAGGTGCTCGAGTGACTAAACGTCCTGGTTAAATCTTTACCAGACGAAACAACCATCGTTATGATAATGACAAAAAGACCGTGAAACGGGTATTGCACGAGTACCTACCATTACAAGGAAATATTTATGTAGCCACATAGTCCGTTTCTTTGAATATTGGTTGGGCACGACCCTTTGAAGGTAAAATAATCTTAATCACTTAATGAAGTTAAAGATCAGTGAATCTTTTAACCTGAGCTAAAACAAAAGCGATTGTAACTACCAGCAGGAATATCTTAGGAAAAACAAGAACAGAAGCATGCTGGTTTTCTTTTTCACTCTGTTTTCGTATGAACAAAGCAGCTAAAATTGACATTTTAAATATCAAATATATTGTTTTGACGCATGTTATCCCAAAACGGAGGGTTTGTACAATTCTACTCCTTTATAAAACCTTTTCATATTGAACATTCGTGTTAACGTCGAAAGTATCATTCTCTCGGGTTCATTGTATTAAGTTAGCTTTTTCGTGCGATTGGGTTATATTTTGGTCTGTTGTGAACAAGAAACTTAACTTTCATTGAGTAGATCCCATAAAAAGTAGTTTCTTTTTCTCAGTAGATTCAACTCGTCAAATGTATTTACGAGGGAGCCATTCGTGACCCACTAGTGGCAGTTAATTAGCACGGTAAGGGGGGTTACATTTTTGAAAAGATTTTTATGTTGTAACAAATTAAATGTAGAATAGGTTACTCTAAGCACAATGCGACTTTTGTAAAACATAATTCAAAGGTTAGAAACACATGGGAACTCTAAAGTTAAGTGCCATTTGCATTTTATCTCATTTTACCTCTGTCTCTTCAAAAGTTTACTGTTTGCCAATTTATTTCAGGCATCTGTAAGAAATCATTAAGGGCCTTTGTCTCCATGGGAACGAATAATGAATGGTAATGACAACAAAGAACTTTCAGATGGGTTTCCGTACCTATCAGGCAATGAAAATTCCAAATGCCTCAGGTCAAAATTACCGACCTAAGACTTTTGTATCTCTTCTTTACCCAGAAAACCAAACGTTTTTAATTTGACTTCAATCGACCATAGCAGCTGAAATAAATCTCGAGACTAAAACAGAAAGATAAATGATAAAAATATGCATTCGTTCAGGATTTCAAACAGACTTTCTACGGACAATGGTTATAGAGTTCAGGAAATTTCTACCTTGCATGTTTTCGTTGCGGTTTTTTTCTTTTCTTTCGTAAACACTTTCCTTAGTTCCAATAAATTTGCATGGCTGCTGGCCACGTGACTGAAAACGCTCTAAAAGTTTTCACGCGAGTCCGATTAACTAACCAGTATGTATTTTAATTCAATGGAGCCTTGACAATAGTATTTGAGAACAAACATAAAAATGTAAGAAGTCGTAAATCTTGTAAGGTGGAGCTTGGCATCGTAGGCATTCTCCTTTAAAGTTTGGTGGGTTTTTTTTTAACCATTTTTGTCACTGATCACACAATTTATCTTGGTACACCTGCTTAAAAGGATGATAATTACAACTACTAATTAAGAATTCCATTATACACTCACTAATTAGGAAGAATTAAAACCAATAAGTATGACAGAGGGCTCAGTACATCGCTGCCTGCAATTGGCAGCTGTTAACGTTTATAACTAGAGACCTGCATTAATGTTAACGTTTCTCAAGACAATGCGGTCTCTAGTGAAGGCAAACAGTTCGTAATTTATCGGGTAACTCGTTTAGTAAGACCGTCCCACAGAGGACAGCAATAATCGAAATATGGCTTCTCGTCGTTAACATTTCAATTCCAAATATTATACAGAAATTTATATCTTTTAAATGATCTTGCTTTTTTCTTCACTTCCATTGAGAGTTACAAAATGCAAAAAGCATCACTGTGCCCTGTTTGATGATTTTCTTAATTTATTCCTTTTACTCTTAATCTTCACGCTGTAAAGATATTGTACTTGAAGACGAAATAAGATGATTCCTGTATAGTAATTTACTATTGCTGTTTTACTTCTATCCTGTTATTATTATTATTATTATTATTAATGTTATTTATTTTTATTTTTACTGAACGTTATTTGAATTCTAAGCGACTTAAAATAGTCACTTTTGAGGCCGTAAACAGTTGCAGTAGTTGCTAAGTATTTAAAGATCATAACTTAAAAGAAACCTTCGTAAATTATTCATTATTAACGTGTAAAAAAACTTCTTGTGAGAAAATTGTAGCATTACTTCCATGCCAAAATACACGCAATTCATAAAACAATTCACTAGTTGGTGGAAATTGAAACTCAAAATGACAAAGAACTTTTAGTTGGTCGCAAACACAACACTTCGTGCATGGAAGGATTTAAACTCTTACAAACCAAAATCAGTATTCATTTGCTTTGAATAATTAATCCCCGTTCAAACTTGACAACAGGTGTTTTGGCGGTAAAACGTGAACAAACAAATGCATTGCGTAAATGAAGTTCTAAGTAATTATATGTGTCAGTAACATCAGCGAGTAAACGTGTTTAATATCAGCTTCAAAACCAACACGAAGACTCCTGGAATGAACCGTTATCAATTCTTACAAGTGTTTACTCTATTTTATGGGCAGGCTATTCTGTGGAAAATCGGGTTTACATCAGAAATTCCAATTGGTAAGTTACCATTTTATTCAGATGCACCAACGCTTTCAATTAAAGCGCTGTTTCACTCGTTAATGTTAGTTTGGGGATGAGGAGAAATGTTTAAACAATTGTTTGCAGTCGATCATTGCCACGAATCGAATTTGGTTCTTGTTTGTGTTGAGGTGACGATAATGATCTTTATTGAAAACGTGATAAAGGTAAGAAAAAGAACGAACTAAAGCGACATATACTGTTTTGCATAATTACAGTGGGGGAATCCGATTCGTAGTTGGTTTAGTTTTCCTTTAAATTTCTCAAAAGAGCCGGTACCTGTTACGTCGTGGCGCAGATTGTTCTTTCAAAGATCCTACTATAGCTAAAACTGCGTTTTAAAGAAGTTTGAGTGTGACCTTGGCGAAGTGACTTTTCTATCTAGCTTTCTCAAACCGAACTTAGCATGGCGCTGGGCACTCAGTAGCTATTCAAGATACCCCGGGGCTAGTTTATATGTCGTTTTAAACATCATTATCGCCCTCTGCTTCCCACCATTGCTGAAATTGCTGACTTCTTGCACGTTCTCTGTATTGACTATATAAACAATAGCCCCCATTTGGCGCGAAAATATCCTCGGATATCTGTCCGCATGACATTATCTGTTCCGAGAAGCGAACAGTTTTCCGAGAGCGTACGTAGCTCGAGGAAAACTGTGATCTTTAAGGAACAGATATTGTCCAAGGACAAATATCCGAGCATATTTTCAAAGTCAAATGGAGGCTGTTGTGTTTATTATCCTTCAAATATTTTTCGCAACACGCGCCGTTTTCAAAATTGGGAGTATTTAACAATTATTCGCCAAAGGCAAAGTGAATATTCACCAATGTTCACCGAGCCTGAGGCGAATAATTGTTTTAGTACAATTTTCAGAGGACTAAAACATAGACACAGCCGCAGTTGTTCATGTGCATACACGTATGCAGCCGTAGTTTTGATAATAAGCTTACATGTAGATCGATTGTCAATCAATTTACTCATCGAATTCGCACAATACGAAAAGTAAATTCATCCGGTACCTTCGTTTTATCGTTGACTTCATTCACAGTTATCATCGTCGCCTAAAAATGAGTAGCTTTAGTTTGAAGAAAAATAAATTTTGGTCAATCGATCTGACCTGCTGGCGATCAACGCAACCACTGCCTTTACGATTCTTAAAAGCTTTGAATACGAGTTCTTGAAAAGATTTTTGGTCCAAGGGCGACAGCAGTCGTTTTGAAAATTCTCCATCCTTTCAAATATCCTAGAATTGGAGTGATATCTTCCGAATAAATGAAAAATTCATTCCGCAACTGTCCGCCATGTTTACTTGCCGAGATGGCAAAGATGGCGAGCTTAGAAACCAAGCTCTAGCGGGGTGAATATAGCGTCAAATGATGAGCTTTCCTAGCAATCAGAATGTCCAATTCGTATATTCACCTCTGGAAATTATACTAATTAACAATTAGACCCATAGCCCGCAAGGGCTACGGGTCAATAGCCCATGAGGCGAAGCCGAATGGGCTATTGACCCGTGGCCCTTGAGGGCGAAGGGTCTAATTGTTTTAGTATCACCCAACTAGTCGGACAGAAAAGGTAGTAATAAAGTTAGCAAATGCAAGTTGAAGAAATATTTATTTGGGAATAAAACGAAAGAAAGCGTCACGCTCGATGGCGCCAATTTCGCTACTCGATGACTATTACTAATAGTCCCCTAGTGGCGTAGCCAATCAAAATGCAGGATTTGCATTAGTCCACTAGTTGGGTGATACTAATCTCGGATATTCCCCAGTTTAAGGTGGGGGATTCGGTCACGTGACGCGTTTAGACCAATCGCGCGCGAGCGAAAAATATTTGATAGATTATAGAATTATATATTTATCAGAGTGATAACACTTTCCCTTTTCTGTACAACCCTACCAGCTAACCTCTCAGGATGTTACATGTTTACTATAAATCATAAATATCTTTTGCGGTAAATTTACAACAATACGGAAAAAACGACACTAAATGTAAGAACATATTCAAGGTTCACTGTTTGTACAAGTATTCTTGTTTGAATGAAGAATCTAGTCGTGGCAGTCAAGGCCTTTTGACTTTACCTGCAAGATTGCTTAACGACATGGACTATTTGAAGTTTAAATTATCAATTGCATTCGCGGGTCAAGCTTTGTATATTCAAACTTTGCTAAAGCTTCGGATTCTCACCTTCGTAACTGTTCTTGAAATTACCCGTTGACAAATTAAGTCACCGTTACAGCCCATTCACGGTGCTCAGGCTGAGAACCACTAAAGAAGCAATGATGAATAAAAAAGGAGCCAGGATTTTAAAGTCAGGAAAGTTTGACAACAAGAATTCCTAACGATAAACTTGAAACATTTAGGCTGAAAGCTCCAAGATGACACGGTTGCTTTTATTTATACCATCTTTTAACTAAAATAATAGTTTTTGTTTTGTTTTGTTTCGTAGTTGCCTTTTCTTTGCTACAGTAGTATAGGAAAGTGATGTAATTTCAACACTCTGACAGTTCTGAGCAGGGGTCAGTGTGTCAATATCAGCTTATGCATTGTATATGATATGAGAATATTCGTTATGAGCTCACGCAAGGGAAACCGCTTATGTTAACAAAAAGTTAACGAATTCAGCAGAAAAAATCATCACTCATACACAACGAAATAAATTTGCATTCCAGGGGGTGGTGTTGGCGGATTTTTTGTAAGACTTTGAGTTCTGCTTACTTTCAAAGGAACTTCTTCAAACAAATGACATCGATGGGTCGGTGGTTCATACGAATACCACATGCTAAAATTCTGTAAACTTTCTAATATCAGGTAAATAAGTACGACTGTTTTAAAAAGGTAAAAAGAAAACGTACTGGACTCTCCAGTAGGAGACTTGGTTTATAGTCAGAACAACTGAAAACCTCTCATTTAACTGACCCAACTTTAATTAGAGACCAATGGAAGATCTTTGCCAGCAAACTGCAACCTTTCTCAGGCGCAGATTCCGCCGTAAAATACCACATAAACACAATAACGATCATTCCTATCATTGGGCTTCACTGAGATACAGAGAACAATTTTTACAATAACTGTCTGATTTCTCTTGCGCTGATTGGCTCATTTTTATCACCAATAAGAATACAGACGGATAAAGTTTTAATTATGCAAGCTTTCAAGTTCAACTTTCAGCCGTCAAACTGTCAACTTTATGACCAATGAGATTTTATGGACTTTTTTTAAGTAGCCAATCAAAAAGTTAGAAAAGCTATTGACAATGTTCGCGAAATTTTGAATAAAATTCACTTATCTTTGTTTACGGCAAGATTACGGCGTCTTTTCCCCTCATTTATTCCCGGCATTTCACCATTCTGGGGTCTTGTTATTGTAAAAAACAAATTGACGTCAGTTTTTATGCGTCTGTCCTCTTATTAATGATAAATTGCGTCATAACATTGTCAAAGTTTACTGCGGAACCACTCGCCTGCGGCTCGTGGTTCCACAGCCACTTTGACAATATTATGAGGCAATTTCTCAAGTGAATATGGTGGGGATCTATCTGTCACGTGAGCTTTCCGCCGTTGGAGAACACCTTTAGATAGGGAAACAGACCACAAGTTGGAGGAGAGTAAGGTGGCTATCATAGCTTGGGAAAAAACGGCTTCAGGATTCGTGAGGCCTTGTAAATTCTGTACCAGTCCCCAACGCTCAATCAAGACCGTGGATTGGAACTTCCAGCCCGATACGGGGATGTTTTGGCAAGTGACGTGGTTCACCCAAGCTCATGTGACAAATAGATTCTCGCCACATTCACTTGAGAAAGATGTTGTGACAGCGTCGAAAGCTTGTGATCGCTAAAACATTGACTCTGCTTCGGTATCTTGTTTCTTATGATGCAGAGAATGTTTGGAGAGAAATATAGTCTAGAGCAATTGTGATGAAAATGCTTTTCCGACGCGCCATTCAAACGAGGAAACAAACTCTTTCTGTCAATGTACATAACTTCACAAAGTTTTCAAAAAGTATTTTAATAATTATTTGTTTCTTGATAGTATTTATAACCTGCATATCGCAGTGACCTTTATGATAAAGTTCTGTGCAGCTCCTTTTTGATTAGCTTTTGACAATTATCGCTCTAAAACTTATGTGACAGCTGAAGCATTAGGAATTTAACAAAATGACATCAGTTTTTTGTGCGTTTGTCCTCTTATTGATGATAAATTTCGTCATAACATTGTCAGAGTTTACTGCGGAACCACTCGCCTGCGGCTCGTGGTTCCACAACGCTATCGAATTCATCGTGAGTAGTGATAAGTTAATAAAGATGGTGAATTTTAAGCTCGGTAATGAAGTGTGAAGGTGAATTAATCAACATGACACGAGCGTGGGACAAAGAAAAATTCTCAGTCCCCGACAGGAATTGAACCCATGACCTCCCGAACCGATCCTAGCAGTATGCAGGACACCTGTCATATATGAACTCAGTTAAATGACCTTGCTCTCCATGAGTTCTCGTAGCTCAGTGGATAGAGCGCCCGCCCGGTGTTCGGGAGGTCATGGGTTCGATTCCTGTAGGGGACTGAGAATTTTTCTTTGTGCCACGCTCGTGTCACGTTGATTAATTCACCTTCACATTTCATTACCGAGCTTAAAATTCACCATCTTTATTAACTTATCAATTAGACAGTTATTGTAAAATAATAATTTGCTTGAGGCGGAGCAAGCTAAACTCTGTTACATGTTAAAATCATATTTTTTAATTCTCTTAAATTAGCTTTTCAAGTTGATATTTGCTTTATTTGTATGATCCGTAGAGCCTCCATCTATAATAACTGCCTACAATACAAGCTCTTCATCCATCAATGTTACGTGGGGTTGGCATTCCACAGATTACCAAAACAAGGACAATATATCAGGCTACAAGCTGACGTACAGGGAGCCAAACAAGACTAATGAAGTGTTCCACCTCCTGTGTACACTGAACTCTTCAGTGGAATTGACCAAGTTGAAAGTATTCACGGAGTACTGCATTGAAATAGCTTCTTTTACTAACAACAGGGTTAGTAACAGAAGCCATTGTCTCTTCGTGACCACAGATGAAGAACGTGAGTAGAATTTTAAAAACTAGAAGGGGCCAGCAGAAGAAAGTGAAAATTATATCTATCACTTGCAAAGACCAGAATTAGTAGTTTTAGTAAGTCCGAGAACGTTTCGACGGAAAGTCACCTTATTACAAGATTGAAACAGCGAAAAATTTCATGCAAATGTCGTCTGTTGCTACGAAAAGTGTGTCCCCTGAGTTGTAACCATGCAAACTCTTTAAAATAAACGGTTATTGCAAGTAAGTCAGTAAATTCTCAGTTTCTTTTCAGTTATGGCCAAAGAAATTGTTTTTCGTAAACGAAATTCAGGAAATTTGAGTTTGTGGTTCATGTCGTTACAAGTAATATACCTTGCTGATTTCCTTGTTGGTGTTGTTGTTGTTGTTGTTGTTGTTGTTGTTCTTCTTCTTCTTCTTCTTCTTCTCATTTGATCAGAAGGCGACTTAAATCTCTCCCTGAACTTCACGCAAAGTAACTTTTGTTTTTCAGCTCCTGATGCTGCGCCTCAGAATTTCACAGCTTTTAGCATCAGCTCCACAAGTATTCGAGTTACTTGGGATCCGATGCCAGTCGAAAACAGACGAGGAATTATTTTAGGATACCGACTATTCTTGAACAAATTGTCCGACAGTCGTCGTAAACGCCGAAGCACTGAAAGAGGTGTGGAAGTGAAAGCCAATAGTCTTAGCAAGGACATAGTCGAATTGGAAAAATTCACAAACTATTGTGTGTGTGCTGAAGCTTTCAACAGTAAGGGAGACAGTAATCGAACAAACCGTACCTGCACGAGAACAGACGAAGACGGTATGCACGTAATATTAAACTTAGATACTTTTTTGGGATACCATGATATTTTTCAAACTGCATGTTAAGCCTCTTATTTAAGAGACCTGCATTCACCAAGTCCTGTGTTCTTGGCACGACTTGCACGTGCTATGGAACAGCTTATCATAGCTCAAATTTGAATAACTAAACACCGCGGTTAGGAAAAAAAGGAGTAGTATCCATTAGTTTTTCTTCTTTTTGTAATCAATATGTAACCTAGTTTTCATTAGCCTCAGAAGTAGGATTTTAGTTTATTTAGTTCCAGGACACACCACACTCAAACCCAAGCCTGCTACATGTACTCTAAATTCCATTGCGCCATCAGAACAATGGGACTGAAATAATTACCACGCCCATGGGGTTAGCCCCAAGTGAAAACTCTCTTAGAGTGACAAACGCAAATGAACGTTCATTTGTGTTGTCATTTCATGGAAGTTTTCACAAAGGTTTAACCTCCTAACTTCCTTTCAGGGTGTCTATTTACTTTACTTTCTGTTGTACCTCATGTGTTCGTCGTTGCTTTGTTTTTACTCTTTTATCAATTGTCACATACCTTCATTTGCATTCTGCATAGACTATTATTGCATTGCATTGCATTGTATTATATTGTTCGTTCAACATGGTTAGCCTCTAATCATGCCAATTTCCAGCCATCTTGATCTCACGCATGGTCAATAAACCATATATACGTTCTACTGAAAATAACAAACTTACATTTACTTTTCGCAGTGCCAAGTCATCCTCCTCAGATAATGCGGGGGCACAATACAAACTCTACCAGCATTTCTGTCGGCTGGGAGGCAATACCCACAGAATCCATTCATGGAATACTTCTTGGTTACAAAGTGTTTTATGGGAAAACAAGTGAACCTGCTACTCAGTACAAAACCCTTAAAACTGACAAGTTAGAAATCAGTCTGACCAACCTAGAGAAGTTCACGGAGTACTGCGTAAAGCTGGCTGGATTCACAAGAGTCGGAGATGGCAACAAAAGTAGTTGCTTCAATGCTACAACCGATGAAGATGGTAAGTCCATTTCTTGCCCTCAGTCCTCGCTACTTACTAGAGGAGCAGAGGATTTGGAGACAAAATCAAAGATAAGGAAATAATCTCCATCCTGTAAGGCACTCTTGTGCGCCTTGAAACATTTTTCATACAGTAAAACTCACACTTGAATACAGCCCTCAACACATGTTGTTTGCGTGCACATGCCACAAAGGTTTATCAATGGTATGTTCAGAAAAGGTAGAGACCCTCCTGAGCCAATCAGAGCGTACGTCCTCAGTTCTCGATGTTAACAATTTAATGGCTCAGATTACGGCAAGATCTTCGTATCCGCACACATTTGAATTAACACGACTGATTGCATCTGTCTGATATAAAACGGCAAAACAAAGGTAGTACATCCACGTACAGCTTGTTCTCAAGTTTGGGTTGCGTGTCATAGCTTCGATATCGGTCATTTATCAAAGGCAGGCGTGTCATCTCATCATTTGTTCAATAGCAAAATACTAATAAAATCCTTTCCATTTTTTCAAAAAAAACAACAACAAAAAAAGTTCCCAGTGGAGCTCCACAACCTGTGGCGAAAAGCTTCTACAGTAAAACCGCCATCATGATAACATGGGATTTACTTCCCACAAGTGTCTCCCATGGGACCGTGATTGGATATGAAATACACGTCAAAGAAGCCAGAAGCGACACCAATCTTCCCGAGGATCTATTTGAAGAATGGGTAAAAATAGAGAACGGTTCACAAACTTCGTTCAGATTTGGAAATCTCTCTCTAGCCACAAAGTACCAGGTTCAGATGGCTGCTTACACATCTAAGGGCGCTGGACGTTTAAGTGCTGTTGTTTATGCTGGTAAGAGAGACTGTTTCACTAAACAGTCAAACCCCATTAAGACGCCACTTCCCTTGAAACAGGAGGTGGCCGCTTTATAGGGGTTCGTGAGGAATTAGCATGTGGCTCTGCTACATGTAGCCTGAGATCTTAGTAGAAAAGGCAATTTATTTAAATACAAACATGCTTTAATACAATCTGGAATTACGTAATAATATGCGTGTTTTTTGATCAGTGGTCACTTTCTATTTCGGACTCTTATCTGTCATAAAATAGCTGAACTGCGTGTATTAAATTTTGGGTGGCCGCTTAATAGGGGTAAGGAGATGAATAGAAAACTCTTGTTGAGACGGCTAAAAAGTGGCCGTGGTCGGTTAATAGGGGTTTTACTTACAGTATTTTACTGACAACAATTACGGGACTTTGATAACTGGCCGCTTAATAAAGGTGACCGGTTAATAGGGGTCTTTTATTTACAGTATTTTACTGACAACAATTCCGGGACTTTGATAACTGGCCGCGTAAAAGAGGGCTGGCCGCTTAACAAGTGGCCGCTTAATAGAGGTTCAACTTTAGTTCCTTGGGTTGTGCAGTTTAAGACTGAATAAAGACGTTCTACTATTGTTTAATGTTCGTCCTAGGGGTAATAACGGGGTGTTTCCGTGACTGCTATTTAATGAGGTTCAATATTGTCAAGGTACAGCCCGCAATACGTGCAGAGCAGCTCAATAATTTTAAGCAAACGACAAAACAAGAAAACTTGGATCAACTGAGGATGACAGAAGTTTCTGTCAAAACCTGTTTTATAAACTTAAACGTTTTGTCGTTTCTTAACATTCTTGACTTGTGTGGTACTATCAAGACCCTTTGGAAGCTCAATAATTGCACTTACACCGTCTACCTGCAACTCCACTGTAGAAACCTGCCGCTGTCCCAAGCGTCTCTCAACGTTTAAACGTCCTTCATCCCTCGACAAAGGCGGACGCGGAGGTATAAGTGAGGTCATCGGCAATGTAATTATAGAATCATGCGGATACTGCATGGAACATGGAAAATCCGAGCTGGTATACACCAGCGTCGACGATGGAGAATCCAACGTTCGCTTTCCGGTGGAAGTGAAGAGTCCAAGAGGCAGCGAGTTTAGTAAGTTCGTGGCTGTGTTGGAGGTACCTGGAGTACTGATCATAAAGCGACGAGATGGGTCTGAACATCGTATCAATGAGGAAGTTATGACTAGTTCCGTCTTCGATACGTGGCCGGTTATTGCTGTGTCTCTGTTAATGATATACTTTGCGGGCGTCATAGTCTGGTTGCTGGTGAGTTTCTTAGATAAAGTGCATGTGAATTGTTTACATTGGAAAGCGAATGTTCAAAGGTGACAACAACGAAACAAAGACTTAACTTTTTAAACCATATATGAAACAACTAAAAAGTTAAATCTTAGAACCTAACACCCCTCATGTTAATCTCAAAGGACCCTAGTCAGCCTCCGAAATTATTGATAATGCATGATGAAGCGAAATCTTGTTTCTTTACTGTACGTTGTGTTCCTGAAAGTATGTTTAATTATCCTTAGCAGTTTCACAGTGATTTCCGTTTCAACATACCCCAAATCAAATATAATAACCCCTAAGAAATCATCTCAGAGGTGCAGCAGCTCTCGTAAGCTTGTAATTCTCTTCATTGTTAGCAGCTGTTATTGTTTTAGGGCTAGGAACATTGTTTCTGTTGTTTGTTCTATTGTTCTCTCAAAGGGTAGTAAGCCATTCATGTGAGACCTTACGAGAGCTGCTACATCACCCAATCATCTTAGAACTCCGTAACAACAGCAATAACCTCTACTTGTACTCAAAATACAAAAAACAAAATAACCCAATGACTCTGCCCGTGTGCGATCAGAGAACACCGGCGGCATCTAATTAACAATTAGACTCCAAGGTCGTCTACTGTTTTTTTCGCTGACAAATGCTTCTCTGATTTATAGATGGCGACTTATATGTTCGATTTCTATTTTCTTTCAGGATAGAAAAGGGAATCCTGGTGATCTTCCCAGAAATTTCATTAAAGGAGCTTACGAGGGATTCTGGTGGTCATTCATCACCATGACAACCGTGGGGTTAGGATATAAATGTTGTCAAATGAGAATAACGCACTTAAAATATAATCAACCATACATTCTAAAGCGCTCCGTTACTTCATACCTTAAAATTATGAACACTGTAAGCCTCCGAAAATGAACCTGCCAAAAAATGAACGTCCACCTCTTTTTCAAAAGGAGCTACGTCACAGTTTGCTAATTTTGCTCAAGTTCGTTGTTTGTAATCATTGTTAATCTTCTCCATCCTTAACCATCTTTGTTCCTTTATGATTTATTATTATCTTTTAGGTGTTTTTCTATCTTATATTACTAGTTAGCCACTATTTTCAGACTTCCTCAATTTAAAAGTAATTCTGTACGTTGTCAAAATAACTCAAAATGCTCTCACTAAGCCCCTTTAACTTCCATAACCCCATTTATTTTGCTTTAAGAGTCTGAATTTCTCTATTTTCAGTTATGGCGATCGCTGTCCAAGGACCTTCTCAGCCAGAGCTTTTGCTATTATATGGTTGCTTGTCAGCATGGTGCTGTTTACATTTTTTATGGGTACCATATCGTCTATTTTGACTGTTACCGTGATGCATTCAAGGACAACACTGGTTCATAGTGGTGGAAATAAGGTTATTAGAGCTACACGATTGGCTTAACATACTCACGCCACCTTTTTATCCAATCACAAGTAGAACCAAGTCCTCCTATGTTTTAATCTCATGCCTTTAGTTATACGGTCTGCAGAGACAGAATACTCTCCCTAGAACTGGGAAATATTGCCCAAGTTCGTGGAAATCGGCCCAAAGTTGGTCAAAATCACGATGCGCGTAGCCCGGTCTCGGCGACTTTCTAGTCACTAAGTGAGTTAATATTTCGGCCAGACTGCCTATAAGTAAGCCTTCAAAAATTTTTCCTCTGTCCATTTCACTTAAAACCAAAGTCTTCTGGAATTACTTTAGAGTCCCCAGGACTGGGAAATATCGCCCAAGTTCCTGGAAATCGACCCCCAAAGTTGGTCAAAATCACGCTCCGCGTAGCCCGGTCTCGGCGACTTTCTAGTCACTAAGTGAGTTAATATTTCGGCCAGACTGCTTATAAGTAAGCGTTCAAAAATTTTTCCTCTGTCCATTTCACTTAAGACCAAAGTCTTCTGGCATTAGTTTAGAGTCCCTAGGACTGGGAAATATCGCCCAAGTTCCTGGAAATCGACCCAAAGTTGGTCAAAATCACGCTGCGCGTAGCCCGGTCTCGGCGACTTTCTAGTCACTAAGTGAGTTAATATTTCGGCCAGACTGCCTATAAGTAAGCCTTCAAAAATTTTTCCTCTGTCCATTTCACTTAAAACCAAAGTCTTCTGGAATTAGTTTAGGGTCCCTAGGACTGTGAAATATTGCCCAAGTTCCTGGAAATCGACTCAAAGTTGGTCAAAATCACGCTGCGCGTAGCCAAGTCTCGGTGACTTTCTAGTCCCTAAGTGAGTTAATATCTCGGCCATACTGCTCGTAAGTAGGCGTTCAAAAATCTTTCCTCTGTCCATTTCACTTAAAACCAAGGTCTTCTTGAATTAGTTTAGAGTCCTTAGGACTTGAAAATGTCGCCCAAGTTCCTGGAAATGGACCCAAAGTTGGTCAAAATCACGCTGCGCGTAGCCCGGTCTCAGCGACTTTCTAGTCACTAAGTGAGTTAAAATTTCGGCCAGACTGCTCATAAGTAAGCGTTCAAAAATTTTTCCTCTGTCCATTTCACTTAAAACCAAAGTTTTCTGGAATTAGTTTAGAGTCCCTAGGACTGGGAAATATCGCCCAAGCTCCGGGAAATCGACCTAAAGTTGGTCAAAATCACGCTGCGCGTAGCCCGGTCTCGACGACTTTCTAGTCACTAAGTGAGTTAAAGAGGGGCTATATCTCGGCCAGACTGCTCATAACGAAGCGTTCAAAAATTTTTCCTCTCTTTATTTCACTGAAAACGAAAATCTTCTCGAGTTAGTTTAGAGTCTTTATGACTGGGAAATATTGCCGAAAATCCTGTAAATCAACCCAAAGTTGGTCAAAATCACGCTGCGCGTAGCCCGGTCTCGGCAACTTTCTAGTCACTAAGTGAGTTAATATTTCGGCCGGACTGCTCATAAGTAGGCGTTCAAAAATTTTTCCTCTGTCTATTTCACTGAAAACCAAAGTCTTCTGGAATTAGTTTAGAGTCCCTAAGACTGGGAAATATCGCCCAAGTTCCTGGAAATCGACCGAAAGATAGTCAAAATCACGCTGCGCGTAGCCCGGTCTCGGCGACTTTCTAGTCACTAAGTGAGTTAAAGAGGGGCTATATTTCGGCCAGACTGCTCAGAAGTAAGCGTTCAAAAATTTTTCCTCTGTCCATTTCACTGAAAACCAAAGTCTTATCGAATTACTTTAGAGTCCCTAGGACTGAGAAATATCGCCCAAGTTCCTGGAAATCGACCGAAAGATAGTCAAAATCACGCTGCGCGTAGCCCGGTCTCGGCGACTTTCTAGTCACTAAGTGAGTTAATACTTCGGCCAGACTGCTCATAAGTAAGCGTTCAAAAAATTTTCCTCTGTCCATTTCACTGAAAACCAAGGTCTTATCGAATTACTTTAGAGTCCCTAGGACTGAGAAATATCGCCCAAGTTCCTGGAAATCGACCGAAAGATAGTCAAAATCACGCTGCGCGTAGCCCGGTCTCGGCGACTTTCTAGTCACTAAGTGAGTTAATACTTCGGCCAGACTGCTCATAAGTAAGCGTTCAAAAAATTTTCCTCTGTCCATTTCACTGAAAACCAAAGTCTTCTGGAATTAGTTTAGAGTCTCTAGGACTGGGAAATATCGCCCAAGCTCCTGGAAATGGACCAAAGTTGGTCAAAATCACGCTGCGCGTAGCGCGGTCTCGGCGACTTTTTAGTCATTAAGTGAGTGAAAGAGGGCTATAACTCGGCCAGACTGCTAATAACCAAGCGTTTAGAAATTTTTCCTCTGTCCATTTCACTGAAAACCAAAGTCTTCTGGAATTACTTTAGAGTCCCTAAGACTGGGAAATATCGCCCAAGTTCCTGGAAATGGACCCAAAGTTGGTCAAAATCACGCTGCGTGTAGCCCTGTCTCGGCGACTTTCTAGTCACTAAGTGAGTTAATATTTCGGCCAGACTGCTCATAAGGAGGCGTTGAAAAATTTTTCGTCTGTCCATTTCACTGAAAACTAAAGTCTTCTGGAAATAGTTTAGAGTCCCTAGGACTGGGAAATATTGCCAAAATTCCTGGAAATCGACCGAAAGATAGTCAAAATCACGCTGCGCGTAGCCCGGTCTCGGCGACTTTCTAGTCACTAAGTGAGTTAATATTTCGGCCAGACTGCTCATAAGTGGGCGTTCAAAAATTTTTCCTCTGTCTATTTCACTGAAAACCAAAGTCTTCTGGAATTAGTTTAGAGTCCCTAAGACTGGGAAATATCGCCCAAGTTCCTGGAAATCGACCGAAAGATAGTCAAAATCACGCTGCGCGTAGCCCGGTCTCGGCGACTTTCTAGTCACTAAGTGAGTTAAAGAGGGGCTATATTTCGGCCAGACTGCTCAGAAGTAAGCGTTCAAAAATTTTTCCTCTGTCCATTTCACTGAAAACCAAAGTCTTATCGAATTACTTTAGAGTCCCTAGGACTGAGAAATATTGCCCAAGTTCCTGGAAATCGACCCAAAGTTGGTCAAAATCACGCTGCGCGTAGCCCGGTCTCGGCGACTTTCTAGTCACTAAGTGAGTTAATACTTCGGCCAGACTGCTTATAAGTAAGGGTTCAAAAATTTTTCCTCTGTCCATTTCACTGAAATCCAAAGTCTTCTGGAATTAGTTTAGAGTCCCTAGGACTGTGAAATATTGCCCAAGTTGCTGGAAATCGACTCAAAGTAGGTGAAACCCACGCTGCGCGTAGCCCGGTCTCGGCGACTTTCTAGTCACTAACTGAGTTAAAGAGGAGCTGTATCTCGGCGAGACTGCGCATAACCAAACGTTCAAAAATTTTTCCTCTCTCCATTTCACTGAAAACCAAAGTCTTATGGAATTAGTTTAGAGTCCCTAGGACTGGGAAATATCGCTCAAGTTCCTGGAAATCGACTCAAAGGTCGTCAAAATCACGCTGCGCGTAGCCCGGTCTCGGCGACTTTCTAGTCACTAAGTGAGTTAATATTTCGGCCAGACTGCTCAGAAGTAAGCATTCAAAAATTTTTCTTCTGTCCATTTTACTTAAAACCAAAGTCTTCTTGAATTAATTTAGAGTCCTTAGGACTGTGAAATATCGCTTAAGGTCCAGGAAATCGACCCAAAGTTGGTCAAAATCACGCTGCGCGTAGCCCGGTCTCGGCGACTTTCTAGTCACTAAGTGAGTTAATATTTCGGCCAGACTGCTCAGAAGTAAGCGTTCAAAAATTTTTCCTCTGTCCATTTTACTGAAAACGAAAGTCTTTTGGAATTAGTTTAGAGTCCCTAGGACTGGGAAATATCGCCCAAGTTCCAGGAAATCAACCCAAAGTTGGTGAAACTCACGCTGCGCGTAGCCCGGTCTCGGCGATTTTCTAGTCACTAAATGAATTAAAGAGGGGCAATATTTCGGCCAGACTGCTGATAACGAAGCGTTTAAAAATTTTTCCTCTGTCCATTTTACTTAAAACCAAAGTCTTATTGAATTAGTGTAGAGTCTTTAGAACTGGGAAATATTGCCCAAGTTCCTGGAAATCGACCCAAGGTTGGTGAAAATCACGCTGCGCGTAGCGCGGTCTTCAGTGGCGACTTTCTAGTCACTAAGTGAGTTAATATTTCGGCAAGAGTGGTCATAAGGAAGTGTTGAAAAATTTTTTCTCTGTCCTTTCTTCTACTTCCGCCACTTATAAGAACAGAGGAAAATACCAAATTGCACGAGAGGTAAAAATGGACCATAGCACACGTGATAACTGTATTTATATTGCTGTTAAAGTTGTTTACAATTTGCTAATTGTTTCCATTCACAGGCAGCAGCAATCGCTAACTCTTCAGAGGAAAAGCTAGCTTTAGGATCTTTGAGCAACAAGTTAAAATTAAGTATGAGCCTTTTGTTCTTGTGTAGGAACCCACACTGACATTCTCTTTTTCAAGACTTGCTGTATCAGTAACCTACATAAAGTACAATATTCAGAGAGGAAGCTACATCAGCCTTAGCCGGCGTTCATGCAGGTCCTCTAGCCTGGTCGAATTGGAATTTGGAGATGCTGATTTTTGTGGAGGAAGGAAAACCGGAGAACCCGGAGAAAAACCCTCGGAGAGAGACGAGAACCAACAACAAACTCAAATCACATATTGCACCGGGTCGGAATCGAACCCATGCCACACTGGTGGGAGGCGAGGGCTCCCACCACTGCGCCAACCCTGCTTCCCGGCCGAAAGAGTTGGGGGAGGAGCTGGGATGGTGTATTTCTTGGTGGTGTCGAGTATTTCTTCTGTAGTCTCCCCTGCTAATCGTTAATTAACCTTTAGTTTTTGATCTTTTTTCATTGCAGTGTATTAATTATAGTTTTGTTGAAATATCGAAGAAATATATTGTATGGTACTTCTTTTTGGAACTGAGTCAATTAAGCGTACGTTACTAAAACACGTTCCGAGAAGAAAGCACGTTTAGTCGCTCTAAAATAATTTCGTCGCGCTTTCTAATACTTGACGCAATTAATTGTCACGTTTTGTTATCACAAAATGTGACAAAACAAGGTGTAGCAGCGGACTTTACCACAAGACGATGATTTCGATCATTGTGCCTTGACTGCACTCAGTCGTCCGATCCCAGAGGTATCTCGCAATGTATAAAAGTCCGGACTTTAACCACTTGAATCAAGTTGAGCCGATTATTGAATGATTATGTTCCACTATTTCAAGCGCAGCATGCTGCCAGTAGCCGGCCGTGGAGCTGTGGGCACTGTGTATAATCTAAGCGAAAGTCCATTATGTCACTATTGTTATAGGGAAGTCCCGGAAGGGGAGCAGGGATGGAGCAGTGGTGAAAGCTTTCCCCTCCCATCAATGTGAATTTGTTGTTGGTTCTTGCCTTTTTCCGAAGGTTTTTCTCCGGGTACTCTGGTTTTCTTCCCACCATGAAAACCAGCTAAGGCAGATGCGGCGTCCTTGGCAGTGGCGTCCTCGGTCAGTGCGTCGGACTTGCAATCCAGTGGTCCCGGGATCGCGTCCTGCGCTGGCCACTACCTGGATTTGTTTCTAGGCAACCCCGAGTTTAAATCCTCGGCCACGCATGTAAATACCCAGCTGGTTTGCCTCAGACCAGTTGGGATTCTTAACAATGTTATTTTCAATTTGAATTATTTGTTTCAGTTGTTTGCTCGGCCCCACTAGCCTTTTTTCTATAAACACAGCCGAGGGTAAATAAAGGTATTTATATATTTCTCTCTCTCTCTCTCTCTCTCTCTGATTGTACCCTCAGTCATTTAATTCTTAATTGACTTTTAGCTGAAACATATCCAACCGTTGAAAGATTAGCGCAGTCGCTAAAGGAAGGCGAGGTTGACTATATTCTTGTTGACATGTACCTCCCTGTAAAACGGGGAGATTTGTTCAACGGCTCTTGGTTCGAAATTGCGGCGTTGCTAAAGACAGAAGTGTTCCACGGCGTAATTCTCCAAGGCGACGCCTTAAAACTCGCCTCCACCTTGGAAGAGATGATTGCGAACAACAACGTGCAAACTAAATTTCTTACGGACAGCGACACTGAACAGGTAACACTGTTTTTGTTGTTCTTTACAGAATGTCTTCTTACACCACCAAAACACTCCCCCTGGGGAGAAGGGCGTTTCATTGCGTTTATATTCTTGGGTAGGGTACATGCCTGTCACAGTGTTTCCCCCTACAGCGTGCGTACATCAAACTCAGGCGCAGATCCATACCCGAGTGTCCACCATTTTACGGTAATCGGTTAGATTTTTCAGAGTGACTTAGGAACCCAGCGAAGGGGACTTAAAATCCGAAACATTTCACGAAGGAACGAAAAATCTTTAGACGCTTGTGCGTTTCGGGCTGGTTGTCTCAGAAATTGACCACCATCTTCCTAGATCCGCACCTGTAACTGGCAATCGTTAAGGGAAAGCTGACAAACTGTAATAGACTGGGATCCCAGGCGGGAGGGAGTAGAAATACTCCCAGTCGATTTATACTACTGAAACCGGAGATAAGCTTCGGCCTGATGGGCCACCTGGCTCATACGGAGACTTTACCTAAAGAGAGAACTTGCCATGCCAAACAATTTATATTTTTGAACAGGGTCCAGCGGAATCAAAGGAATCTCTGTTCTTCGATCCAAGCAGTCCATTCTTCCAGCACATCTTGTATGCCAGTCTGGGAGCGTTGGGCCTGTTCTTGGTCTGTGGAATGCTGTATCAAGTGCTATTCCTCAAAAGAAGGACACACATAAAATGTTGGTATTTTCCTTTTGTAATAATTCTTACATTTAAATCTAACAGCAAAGTTATTAACAGTAATCAGTATTATCGAATCTTTTTGCGTTTCTTTGCTCGATGACGTCATGTGGCAATGTCATCCGCCCTGAGTGTCTTCGTCTCCTGTCCTGTAAATCACTAGGACATAAGAGTAGGAGGTTATTGACAGAGGCGACCATTTTCGGTGACCTAGCAGGGAGTATAACCCTCAGAGAATTGACGAGGTCTTGAATGCTATCGGCCTCAGCGGGTGGTGATTCAGTTGAGCATTACTGCTGTTTAATTTATTGCTTTTGCAACTTTGTGGAAAAGTAACGTTTTCAGAAGTGAGTCTGATAATTTTGCGTAATCATTTCCTTGTTCCCAGAAATTTATTTCAGAAAAAGTTCCACAATACAATTTGCATATCCCATTTTTAATTTTAGGTTCAAATGATATAAGCGCCTCAAAATAAGTATCTTGAGCTTCCAACATGAAACTGGCTCCCCACGGGTTAAAACCGAATCCGGTTTTGTAAAAGTGAAGCGAAGAAACATTTTAAGGAGAGAGCATATATACAAGCTGTGAAGCGATTAGGCTTTTAAGCGCAACAATTTTTCCCAGGAGGGTTAGGCGGCGGTATTCCCAGCAGTTTAAACAACTCCCACCCGTTTCTAATTTTTCACTGAAATTTGTATTTATACTTATTGTTGGGTTTGTTGATATCCACACACCTAAAGACTTTACTTTGTCTTTGACCCATTTTAAATTCTTTTCGGGACTGAGCTGATCTTCACGGCCAGTGTAAGAGCCAATCCAAAGTGCCTCTGTTTTCTTGTTATTGAGTTTCAGGCCAGATACATGTATAGTGCTAAACGGTTCTAAATCATGCAGAGCGACCGTAGGAGATTTTTCCGAGTCATTAAGGATAAGTGTGGTGTCGTCGGCATATTGGCTAATATTACTTTCGTTTCCTTTGACAGAAATTCCCTTTATATCTTTGTTTGTCCTAATTCTTTCCGCTAATATTTCTACACAGAGCAAAAAGATGTAAGGGGAAAGGGGGCAGCCTTTTCTGGCACCTCTTTCAAGTGCAAAGAAATTACTTGCCCAGCCATTATTTAAAACAGAACTTTCTATATTCTGATAGCTAGGCGTTATTCAATTCGGGTCGAAAAGAGTATGATGTAAAAAATCGGCCATGATTATCTGACGCGGCCGCTATCTTGAAACCAAGTGGAATCTTTGGGGTCTAATAGCTTTTTATGTAGGACTTTACTAGTTTTTGTCTGAATATCAGGATAATATTACCGTCCATAGCTAGGAACTCTATCTTTCTTGATTAGCATCCCATCTCTTCGACGAGTCAAACGGAGTATGATGTCAAACTTCGCCAATGTATTACTTATGTCATGTTATGTTCCGCCATCATGAAACCTAGTGCAACCTTTGAGATCTAGAATTTTTTAGTGTAGGACCTTACTAGTTTTTGTCGTCATATCAAGACAGTCTACGGTCACATGGAACTGCATCTCTCGATATAAAATCTCATCTCTTTCACGGGTTGAAAAGAGGATGATGTCAAACAGCGGCCACGTTAGTCTAATATGGCCACAATCTCGGAACGAAGTGCCACTTTTCTCGTCGAACAACTTTTTATGTAGTGGCTTCATAGTTTCTTGTGTGAATATCAAAAGATAAAACTGTCACCTAATACTTGATCTCTCGATGTTAGAATCCCATCTTTTCATCGGGTGGAAAAGGGGATGATGTGAAACATCGGCCATGTTAGTCTAACATGGCCGCCATCATGAAGTAAAGTCCAACATCTCATGTCTAATGACGTTTTTTCTTAACACCTTCCTACTTCTTATCTTTACCTCAAGACAGTCTACTCTCGCCTGTAACTTTATCTCTCGATGTTAGAATCCCATCTCTTTCGCGGGTTGAAAAGGGGATGATGTCAAACAAGGGCTATATTATTCTAATATGGCCGCCGGCATGAAGCGAAGTGCAACTTTTCTGGTATAATAACTTTTTATGTAGTGGCTTCATAGTGTTTTTGTGTGAATATCAAGTTATAAAACTGTCACCTAAACCTTCATCTCTCGATGTTATAATCCCATCTCTTCAACCGTTGGAAAAGACGATGATGCAAACATCGGCATGTTAGACTAACATAGCCGCCATCTTGAAACGAAGTCCAACTTCTCAGGTGTAATAACGTTTTTCTTAACACCTTGCAAGTTTCTGTTTTGATATTAAGACAGTCTACTGTCGCTTGCAATTTCATCTCGCGATATTAGCAATCCATCTCTTTCACGGATTCAAAAGGGGATGATGTCAAAAAAAGAGACAATCTTAGTCTAATATGGCCGCCAGCATGAAACGAAGTGCAACTTTTTTCTGGTCTAATAAAGTTTTATGTAGGAGTTTAGTAGTTTTTGGGTGGATATCAAGATATAAAACTGTCACCTAAAACTTCATCTGCCGATGTTAGAATCCCTCCCCTTCAACGGGTGGAAAAGAGGATGATGTCAAACAACAGCCATGTTAGATCAACTCTCTTGATTAGACGGGATTTTTAGCAATACCCGGGGCGGATCTAGGGGGGTTCTGTCAAGCCCCCTAAATTAAAAAAAAAATGAGACATTATAACACGCTGACTTGGCCTCAATTTTAAACATTTTCGGGAAAGGATGCCCAGTAACCCCCTACGGTATCTTGAACTCCCTTCCCTAAAATCCCATTTCCGCCTCAGAATACAAAACCGAAGACTCGTCAGAAAGCTCCTTTAACGTGGCGGAAATTACTACTTTTGTAGGTGTCAACGTGAGAGAACGTGAGAAAACCCGAAGACAGCTGGAAAGCTTGGTTGAGGACTTCCGTCATTCGCTTCAAAAGATTTATGAAATGCTGAGAAAGAAACATAGAAAAGAGCTTTTGGAACTGGCTCGACAGAAAAGAAAAGGGAGAATAACAAGAAACACAGAAAGGGAGAACATCCCAGTGGAGACCTCTAGTACCAACAATCAACTTCTGCATGTTCGTTATATTTCGTCTGAGCTTAACTAAAGTTCGTGGGGTTGCGAAAGAGAACCTCTCTCGCCATGGTTATCTCCATGAGAGTTTAATCCACGACAAAGAAAATGTTATGTTATGCAATGCGTTAATTTAATAGTGGTATCGTGTCGATTACGACCTCATAAATCACCTTAGCAACGTCACAAAATTGAAACACCGCCATGAAAATCCATGATATAAAAAAAGCCGCTTCAATCTCAATATGATCAATCTCAATCTCAATAGCTTGATTTCAATATGAACATAAAATAATTTAGGGATACCTAAGCTGTAAAAATACTGGTAAAAACCACCGAAAGCTAAAAATACAGAATCATTTTTAATGCGTCAATAAACAGTAACTAGACAATCTAAAACTTTATAATGTGCTAATGAGCAATATTAAAACTAAGCGATCTTAGCCGCAAATTCAGTGCGATTATTTACATCATTATAATTCAAAACATTGCATAAGGCATCAACTCTATTTACAATGTACAACGTGCAACTCTATTTACTTAACACGAATAAGACCCAGTCTATCGCTAATCAATAAATCTAGCTTGTGAACGAGACCTTCCCAATGGGAAAGTGTGAGTGTGTGAAGAGCGGGGGGTGGGGGTGTAGTCAGAGCAGAAGCAATACGTTTTTTTGGTTTCTTTGTTTTTCTCTGTTTGTTTTTGTCTTTCTGAGGAGACAGCCAGAGAATGGTCCACAATATTTAGGAAACAGGGAAGCAATTGGTACTGTTCGAATAATTATCGAATATTTCCTCCTCCTTCTCCTCCTCCGTTCCCTCTCCCCCCCCCCCCCCCTCCGTGGAGGAAATTTTTCATCAGTAACCTTAAACTCTAATTATCATTACTTCTTGTCAATACTGTCGTATTATGAGCATTTTGTTACTCAATTGATTAGAACTCTACTCGAATAATTATTTTACAATGCTGTTTGCTGCTACTATACAAGTAAAGACTGAAATATGTGTGGAAAACACGCTGCAAATCCTAATTGCAAAACGATTCTCAGATACCCTTTACAGAGGGGTCTTCACAGTGCGACTATTTCAACCAAAGCCCCCCAAGCGAATTCTTTGCCAATTGAATGAATGAATGTTTAGTTATTGTATGACTAGCTCCGTGAGCGGGCAAGATGAATCAAATCCTGCGTTGTGATTGGCTACCCGAGCGGGCAAGATGGAGCTATCCTGGCCGCTCGGGACTGCCCGCCGTGTCCCGCAAGAAAAATTCCCCGAAAGCCATATAATAAATCCTTTATCGACCAAGCTTGTTCGGTCAAGATGGCTGGATATCGGTCTCGTTCTCTTTTTGCGAGTTTATGGACCTCGACTCCGTCTCGGTCCATAAACACGCAAAAAAAGAACTTGGCGAATATCTAGCCATCTTGACCTCACACTTGGTCAATAACCCATACGTATTCAAACTACAAATGACCCCAACCCTACTGATTCTGTAGTTTGCAGCTCTCTTAAATCAACAACTTGTTAGAAATCTATGGTTAACGTACAGTTTCATTCATCAATTTGCGCAGAGTTTTCTGGAGCTAGTGGTTACACTGTCAGGCCCCTCAAAGGAGTTCAGTTATCAGTTCAGATATTTATCAATATTCTTCAAACTACTGCCAAAGTCGCCAAACGAAATGGAGAATGTTTATGTTGGCATTTAGACAAAGTTATGCTTGAGATTCATAGAATCCGTTGTTAAACATCAAGCCTCTGCCTCCTTGTCGCTTCAATTTTGCTAGCTGTTTTAATTCAGCTTTGCTCTTTCTCCGCAACTCTTGGTATGTTGAACTAAAGGACATGTAAAATTCCTCCACGGCTGGCTCCATATTGGCTCTAGTGATTGAGCTTTTAGGGGCGACTGCGTCAGGATTGATTCCTGTAAAGAGGTTAGTAGGAAAATAATGTCCCTTGGACTAGAGTTAAAAAGCAAAATGCTACATTTCATGATTATATCTCAAAGAGCATGCAAGGCATGTTTTATACAGTGGCCGACCGCGGCAAGGATCGAATTTGCTTTGGGTAGCACGGTAAGTGAGTAAGCAAAGTGTATGAATCGATGCACGGTCGAGGCCAGACGAAAACGTCTGGCTGAATGTGTTTTGATTCTTCGAGAACTTGTCTGGGGCTTAAGTAAGGGTGCACACTGCGTTTGCAAAACGTCATCAAAAGCTATCTCAACATGAATTACTGAGTTGCAGTAGTTCAGAATGTACGAAGAATGTACGAAAAAGGCATGTTGGGATTGAATGGGGACAGGAGAGAGGATTTTACCTTTTTTGTTCAAGATGATAATAAAACACTCTCACTCTCTCGAGGTTGTTTTGTGTTGGATAGCAAATGCCCCTTAGCGACTACAGTACGGTCCGTCTAGCGGACAACGACCTCTCTCATTCGCAGAGGCTTCTGCTGTAAGCAGTTCAATTTAGTTTATTCTAATTTTGTCACACAAGAAATTAAAATAAATTTACAAATATCAAATCTATAACAAGCCTCTTTAGAGGGTAGAAACCTAAAGAAGTGTTGCAACCTCGGTTGTGCTGAAGTCCCCTCGACTTACTGTTAGTTCCAGAGAGCTTTTTGTAATATAAGGCCTGATACAAAATCCCACAGCACAGCAACACAGCTAGGCCAGCTAAAGTGGCGTACATAGTGGCAAGATAATACGGACTGCTGGGCTCAAAGAAGGTCACGGGCTCTTCCTCTACGTCTTCCTGTATTGAAGACATTCGAGGACTGAGTTACATATGGGTAAAGTAAATACCATTAGAGTTTAAGAGATGCAGGTTAACTGGGATGAAGTTTTGTCGTTGCCTTTGATCGACATCTTGACCACTCTACGCCAATGTTTCCTCAGTGATCGCCCCAGTTCACCTCGTTCTCCGATACTCATCCAAAGCTACTTTCACGAGCGAACTGAACAAGCGATAACCGCGTTAGGTTTGTATTACGGGCAATCAAGACACTCATCTTGCGTCTCGTGAGACAAATAACGTTGTCTCATAGACGTGCTAAAATTTTAAATCTGCAGAGTGTTAGTAAAAGCGACACTGTGAAATGCAATAGTAAGTGGTCAACATTAGTATCACCAATCATAGATGTACTCTTTTCAACTTACAAAAGTATACATCTTTGTTTCCTGAGATATCTGCTCCGAAACAAAACCGTAGGTTGAGGATTAAACCTCAGAGCTCGCATATTATTGAAAGATGAAAAATGAAAGATGAAACTTCATTTCATTGTCTCACGATGGAGTCAGTTTGAGGTGTTGTGGAAACTTTCACATCCCAAATCACTAAACCACCGAGAGGGCAACGTTAAGATGTCTATTCTAAAAGAATTGGAGTCAACAGAACCCCTTTAAACTTAAAAGCGCCTTAAAACGTAGCCGTCTTCCAGGGATTTTTCTCATAGGCACGCAATGGGTACATACGCTCCGTAACTCAGTGGCGTTCTAATCTTTACCTCTTCTTCTTCCTGGTTGTCATTTTCTTCTTGTAAATAACTCGTTTGTACGTCCTGCGCTATGATCATTCTCTCCAGTTCGTCCGCCAAACCAACAGCACTGCCTTGTAGAAGAACTCCGTGAGATATCTCGGCCTCCAAAAGCATGGCGACTTCAAACCAAGAACCATTAAACAAGTCCTTACGTTTGACTGGTGTGTACATATCCACCAAAATAGATTCAACTGTGCCGTCTTTCAGAGCCTCGACAAGATGTTCCACATCTGGCAATGTTTTGCCTTAAACAGAGAACAATTCATGAGAAGTTAGACAAAAGGGTCTTTGTAACGTAACGCTTTCAAGAGACCTGGTTTATTTGCACGGAAATTTGTTCTTAAAGGTCGTTTTTAAACCTGTAAATTACGAAGTAATAATTTATCAGGTTTCATTCGCAGCCGTTTACTAACGTGATATCATATATCATTCTGATAAGCTAGGTTCTGAAGAAATCTTACCAACGGTAAGTTTGCCGTTCAGAGTTCCAAGTGCAACACGTTTCTCGGGTGAATCAGCTACAACAGCCACCTGCAATAGGTAGTAACATTCCTAATTAACTAATTCTTTAATTGTAAAGGCCCTTATGAGTGTCGATAAAGATTATTGTTGTTGTTATTGTTGTTATAGAGTTACGTGGCCAGCAGCCATGCAAATTTATTGGGAAAAAAGAAAGTGCTTACAAAAGAAAAGAGTTGAACTCCCACAGGATTGGTTTGGTACACCAAAATGACCACCGTTTCATTGTTTCGGGACGCCAACACATGATATGGCTGCCGTGACGTCGGGTGAAAACACTGTATAGTCCGTTCTCTAAAAAAGTTTGCAATGATCAGTGACGTCTATATTTACATTACCGTTTTTTTGTCTGTTCCACTTGGTGATCCAATTGTCTGCTTGACAGTGGTGACGGTCAGCAACGAAGCTAGAGCGCCCATGAACACAGAGAAGATTACAAGTCCGACTACAAACCAAACCATGGCAAATATTTTTGCAGGCACCGACTTGGGACAAAGGTCACCGTACCTACAAAAAAATGATAAGCGAAAATCCTTAAAATGTGATGCTTTAGTATCGTCCTCACTTGCCTTTAGAAGAGTCTTTTAATTCTTTTGAACTTCTTTGGAGGTAACTCTATCGACACCTACACAAGATTTCCGTCTCAAAAAAATGCTTCCATATTCGGTGAATAACTGTTCAACTCATGGACAGAAAGCTAGAAATTCCCTGTAGCACGCCTGAGGTATTTACGCTACTGCAAAATATTTACCGTAAGCGCGACGTATTTCCTTTTACTGCGAGATATTTTGTTCTTGGTGCAAGACATTTTTATTTTGTAGACTTATTTTTACGCTATTCTGGTACCAAGAGTTTAACAGCTTTGTCTATGTATTTACCCTACTGTTGTCATGGAAATAAATGACCACCAAAATCCTTCGCCGACTCCCTTAATAAACTGATGTGGAAATTGTTCAGAGTTTTCCCTGGAATCCTGTTGAAACAAAAAGTATAAATGAAATCTAACTGATTTAGGTAATTAACAAACGTCAAAGTACATTTATAGGCCGCATCACCTAGACATTTTTTAATACTCGGTTCAACAGCTTTAAAATCAGTGAGAAAATTGCAGTGAGAACTCGTTAGAAATTTAACATGGGTCTAAAACTATATAAGTTTTTTCTACAATATTAAAAAAATATATATAATGTCTATTTTTATCAGGGAAACTCTCGCTTGTCGACAAAGCTGGTGATATAAAAAATCGTTTGTGCTATTGACCAGTACAATCCACCGGGTTAATTCATTAGAGCGTGTTTCCAATAAGTGTCGAAGCAATAAAAATGATCGGTCGCAACAAACCTGAACAATGAAATTAACCAATGAGGACACGAAGCAGACACACGTAGTCGGCGCCAAACACGAGAAAGTGCACGTGACCAAGTTGCCTCTGCTTGGTTGCGTAGTTGGCGCACGATTTTATGTGGCTTACACAATGTGTAATTCACACTCTAAGATATTAATTTTTGTTTTTTGTTGTTTGCGTCCAATCAAAGCGAAAGCAAGCAATAAAGGATTACCTTCATAACTCAGCTAAAAGCCTACCTAATTACTACAGATTGAGCAAACATGATACATACCAAAATCCACATGATAATTCCTGCTAACATGGCCATTAAAATGGTAACAACAGGTATAGGCCAAGACTGCAAAACGGAATCACTCGCTGCCTCGGTTAAAATCATACCCAAATCTCCTTTGCGCGTTACCACGACAACTCCAGGAACCTGTATAACCGGTATAAACTTGCTATACGCACTGTGTCCGTATGAAGTCTTTGTCACCGGGAAAACAAACTCATCTGATTGGCTCTCGTTACTGTAGACGAGCTTTGTTTTGTTGTATTCCTCGCACTCACCACAAGTGTCTATTAGAAGGTTTGATATCACTTTTGTCAGCCCGGAAGCGATACTGTCAAGCTCTGAGCCTGGGACGCTGGGTCGCGATGGTACCGTGATATATTCTGCGCATGTGCAGGTCTCTGTTAGTGATGAAAAACAAAAACACGGAGATTTTAGAATGAAGTCAACCAACATTGAAATGAAAACACAGAAACATTTTCACACCAAATTTTGACAATGTCGGGAAATTGAAATGAATAGCGAGACCGAAATAGGACAACTAGCTGAATATCAGAAATAAAATGTGGCATATAACCCATTTTAGAGTGTTTCCTGTTAGATGATTTTTTGCGATTCTTGCAGTATTTTAGCTAGACCTTAAGGTGGCTCTCAACAGTTTCAGCATTTTTTTAAGGGCTTGTACAATTATAGATCAATACTACCACTGTTTGCCAGTTGAGGCTACAATAACTGCATCCAAAAATGGCCAAAAATTGAGAAACGAGTTACGATCATTTTCTTGATATTATATGTTACCATGATAACAGCATGACCTGTTAAAAAAGCCCTTAATTTCCTCTTTTAAAACTCCGACACAAGTTCAATGAGTCTCATTTTAGAGAGCGTATTGACGACAACATGAGGCACCTACCTCCATACACGGGATCACTAAATTTCCCAGTACCCTCTGCCGTCAGGGCTGCCACTTTGATCTTGTACTGAGCGAAAGGTGAAAGGTCAGTCAAGAGATACTCGGTGTAATTGCTGCCAACAACAATCCTTGTACTCACAGGATTTTCGCTGGGTTTTCCATTCACTTTCACTAATTCGTACACCAGTTCAAATCCGTTTATGTCCCCTTTAATACCAGAGATTGTCTTAAGATCCCATGTGACTTTGATTGATGTCAATGACCTCTTAATGGATGCACTGATCTGAGGGCCAGTCTCGTTAAGATCCAGGGCTGCTGAGGATAAATAAGCAAAAAAATCATCCAGTTGGAGGTGGAAATGTTTTCCAATTGTAAGCTAGTGATAAAATATGGCTCGACCCCCTGGAAAAGTTTATAAATCATTCACAATGGCTTATCATGTTTGGCCGAAGTTAAGAGATTGCCGTTTCACTCACGGGTGAAATCCTACTTAGGCTGTACTGATGTTGACCAATACTTTTATGTGGTGCTGTTTATTATACTGTACAAGGTGGTTCTAACTTTTGAATCTGTAGCTTAAATCACTCAAATGAAAGCTATTGAGTAGTACTTTCATGTGGTACTATATATTATGCTGTACAAGGTGGTTCTAACTTTTATGTTTGTGGATAAAACTCTATTGTAAGACCACTGAAATGAAAGCTATTGAGCAATACTTTCATGTGGTAATGAAACCCTGGTTCAAATAAAAATGAAAACTATTGATAATTACTTGAATGTGGTCCTGTTTGTTTCTTGATATGTTTTCATAGCAAATTTTACATTTTTTGCTTTCGATTTGGAAGTAAAAGGGTTATGGTTATATGCGACAAGAAACACTGATATACCTGTTTCTGTCTCTTTTTCCATGGAGAGGCATCCCGTGCTGTTTCCTAACCCTGTCACCGTAAAAGCAGCCACTTCGATACAGCCGTTGGAAATCACGGTGGTATTTGTAAAACAAGGTCCAAGAAGGACTGTTGTCTTTGTATCGTTGACAATCACGATATAACCTCGTATCAGACCTTTTGGAAGGTCAGGTATGGGTTCCCATTGGACTGTAACTGATGACGAGCCATTACTGGTTACAGAACACTTTGGAGGCGGAAGTCGCATCTGGGCTAGGAGGAAATCGATGGACGAAACATTTCAGCCATTCGTTATAAAGCTTCCCTTACTGGATAAAAATTTCTCCTTGATTTAACGTAGTCTTCCACACAGGATATCTTAAGCTGAGTCACTGCCTCCCGTTGTACAACTAAATTAAAGAGCTGACGGTCCGAAAGTTAGCCATTATGCATGACAGCCCTTAGCTGTGATGTGTAGGAGGAAGAAAGAAGTGGAGGAGCTGGAGCAGGAAAAGGACGCGAAATTGAAGGAGGCGGGGGGGGGGGGGTGTCAAGGAATGGATGAGCGAGAGGTGGAAGAGCTGGAGCAGGAGAAGGTGGAGGAATAGACGAAGGGGGCTGAGGAGGAAGAGGAAGAGACTGAAGAAGAAGTGGAGGAGGGAAGGACGAGGTTGGGGCTGAGGTAGAAAATGCATAGGCGAAGAAAATATCAACTTCGAGCAAAGTTTGGCCATGGTTGTTCAGCATGGCAAGGTTGTTGATTAGTTCCTCCCAGCTTTTGCTACTTTTCGGACAAGACAGTGTCAAGGGTGGCATGGAATCCCATATTTATTTCTCAGACTATAAATTGACGTGTAGACCACCACTTACTGTCTTCCTCGGTGTAGACGTAAAAACATTCGCTTAGCTTTCCATTGCCATTCTCTTCTGTGATCACATTAATTCGAACACAAAATTTAAAAGATGCAGTAAGATTTTGAATCTCAACAGCTGTTGTATTTGGACCAACAGTAAAGTTCCTTATAAGCTCGCCCTCCAGTTGTGATATTTCACGTTTCTTTCTGGTCTTTCTGCGTCCTTGCTCTAGAACCAGCACACGGTAACCTAACAGAGTAGCATTACCAGAGTAGGGACTCCACCCGATTACCACTGATGAAGAACTTGTGTTAAGGTTTGTCACGTTGGACGGTGGCTCAAAGTCTGACGAGTATAGAGTAAAAATACTATTGTTATTGACAACGCATGGGTATCGTTTAATGACGACGGTCCTCCATTTTTCACATAGACCTATCTCAAACTTCTCAAACCATAGCCATGAAAAACGTATTTATACCAGAGGAATTAAAACCCTGATCAAAACAATTTAATCCTGGGCTTGTGTTCATTTGATTTTCGAACAGCCAGGTTTATGACATAATTAAAAGACATGATCGTTTTGTTTGTGGATTTCTATCTTATTTCATGGGTCTTATTAGCGAATGCCTGAACCCCGGCACCTGAACCTCGCGCTATCACTCGGCTCACCGTCGGGGCTTTGCTAGTCGACAAGAGATATCCTGATACCGACTAAGTTAACATAAAGCAATGAATTCATATTCAGTCTTTGGCTTATTAGTATCATTCTGTTGGTTCGACAAGGCCAGGACCTCTTTTCTGCTGGCAACTTTCAAATAACCAAGATGGCGGGAAAAAGAATTTAGCCAGCATACATTACATAAATACATCACTTTATTTACCCTCGGATTTCAGAGTAGCTTATGCAGCTAATATCTCCGAGCATTTAACCATCAGATGAGAGATAGACCGCCACACCGGGAACTACGCCCTTCTCTTTTTGATGAGTGTGTGGGTTCTTTTATGTCCCACAGAATTAATTATGAAGAGCTGTGAGACGGGGCCTACGGTTTATCGTCCTTATCCGAGAAGTCTAGAAAGTCCAACCATTTGCAGATGTCATTACAAAGGCAGCACTTTCTCCTCAATTATTTTAAAGACCCTGAGTGTTGGTCCGGCCGGAGTTTGAACCCGCGACCTCCCGCACGCTGGTCTGATGCTCTACCACTGAGCTAACCGGTCGGCCGTCGGCATGACAAACCCACTGTGCATCCAGAGAGATAGACAACATTAATTTACTAAGAGAGATCACAAGAGGTTTTGCGACACATGGAAGTTATACTTGCCTTTGCATTTGTGAGAATCACAGGATTTCTCTTCCTGACTTTCACCATCTTTGCACTGAAAAGGAGAGAGACAAGTTCTATTCCTAAATTGTCGGCCTTCGTCACATGACTTGCTGCAAGTGCTCCATTCACCCCATGATGTCCAAGCACTCCCGTTGTTTTCAACTCCGGTGTTACCAGCTCCCTGTCCTGTGGGAAAGAATGAGAAAAAAATAACGGGAATTAGACAAAATGGTGAGTAGTAAATTAAGCAAAAAGTACCGCAAGCTTACCTTCTAAGCGCAAAAAGCAAATAAGCCGAGGTGTTTCTTATCACATTTTGCTGAGGGGTAAAGTATGGTTCTCACCAGGCATCACCCCCCCGACACCCCCACCCCCACCCTGTCCCCCCCCCCCCCCCCACGCTGCCCTGCAGTTTCCTATCACACGATCACCTAAATGGTTGTGTGGCAACATCTTCTGTTAAGAAATTTCTGAAAGAATGTGAAATACAACAGGATTTTGACCGGTAGTCACAATAGAAAGTTACATTACCATCACAACTAAACAACTAATCAAGCTGCAGAAACGTCTGACATAGCTCCAAATAATTTCACCACATAAATGCATTACATTTATTTGAGCGAAAATAAAATAAATAGAATGTCGGATTTGTAGAACCTCATCCTACGTTACCTTGACAACCGTACAGCTCCACCCGCATTGATATGTGGCCATTCCAGGCTATTGGTCGAAACCGGAAATAACGTGCTGTGATTGGTGGTTTAAGGTTATGTGACACAACAGTGTCTCGGTCCGTGTTCCCAGCAAAATCCTAAATTGATAGGATGGTTTAAGTACGTGTTTACATAGCCTCATCTAAACATATAGGGCGTTCGGAAAATTCTAGACAGTTATGTAAAGCTTAGACGCAGACAAAGGTTCGCATAAGAAGAATTCTGTGAACACCCCAAGTGTGTAGAGGACGCTATGTAAACACGGGAAATACATTTCCGTCAAAAACCTAAATTAATAACGTGAAAAATTTCGCCTTCTTAAAAGTCGTCATCAAGGTGTATCAAACCATCTTTCTTTTTTTCAAAGTCTTTCCAACTCAAAACTGCAATGAAAAAAGTCACTGAAGTTTACTTCTATGGTTCAGAAGAATTGCGAACACAAGAATATGTGGTCGATTTGATTTGTTAAATATTTTACCTTGATTGCAATCTTTCCATCCTCTCTGTAATCCAGGAAGTTTAATGAATCATTACTGTACTGTAGTCTATACTGGGTTACCCACTGGTCAAAATCATCTCTTCCTTGTGTTGCTACACGTGTTACGATAGAGTCCTGACCAATCAGATCAATCTGCAGCCATTGATTGGCATCGTTTGTTTTAGCTGCCCATGCCCCTACTACGTGTTCGTTACGTCGAAAGTATAGTCTGCTATAAATGGCGGCATGGCTTGTACGCCATTCCGTAGAGGCGCTAATTTGCGCGTCAGAGATTGCACCGCTCTCCATACCGAGGGCATTCTGACACACTAATAACAATAACAGACATTGTCATCATCATTATCACCATCATCAACATAATCATCATCATCATCATTATCATCAATCATGATAATAAGGGCATTTGTTAGGAATTCAGTAAAAATCCAGCTTGAATATAACTTAAAGTAGATTGTCGATCTATGCTTTTGAGGCTTTTTGCTGTTCTTGAGGCGACTGTATGGGAAAAAAGCTCTCGTCATGACTGTCTTCTTAGTTTTTGACTTGTCTTTTCGAATACCGCTCTATTACACAAGATTCTGAGCGTAGGATTAACTTGGCCCATACCTGTTTACCACAAAATTCTGTCAAAATATGGTCAGGATGGCGGGAGCGATAATTTGGCTAACACGATAGCCCAGCAATTTGAACAGAGAACAAGCTACATGTAATATAACTTTACTAAAGGACTCACCACTAAGCCGTTTTATGGGCATGGAGGTTATACTTGCCTGGGCATTCGTGAGAATTACAAGTTTTCTCTTCCTGACTTGGACCATCAGTACATTCAGAAGGCGAAAGACATGTTCTATTCCTATATTGTCGCCCTTCGTTACATGACTTGCTACAAGTACTCCATTCACTCCACAATGTCCAGACACTCCCATTGTTTCCATCGTTACCAGAACCCTCCACTGCACAACAAAAGCAACAAACGTTTGTTGTAATTAGGTAGAAATCTGGCTTGTAAATTAAGCGAAAAGTTAGGAACCTCGTTAAACGCCACAAGTAAAGTAGTCTGGGAAACACCTCGTCAATTTGCCTAAGGGTTACAGCGTGGCTAATGCTCCTCGAGCTGTAAATCTCCCCTCCCCACCCTCCTCTTCCCTTAGTGACTGACCCCCGAGGTTTCAATTAACAATCTGACGAAAAATTTCCGGGAAAAAAAGCCCAGCCTTGTCAAGCCCCAACCACTTTCGTGCCCAGATTTCAATGAAGGTAAGAAACTGACAGACTACTTGGGCCGCGCAATTTTTATGGAAAATACAGATTAAATGTGTTTAACCTCTCTAAGAATATTACGTCAAAACTTTTAAGAAGTTTCATCAATTTTTGTTAATAGTATCTTTTGGTTGCATAAGGTCTGAGATCGTGTTAAGGCTGCAGAGCACTATATTACATCAATGCAAGAGTACAAGTTTACATTTTCCGCCCGAAAGGTATAAATTGAGGCGTTGTTTCTTTTAAACTAGGCAAATTCGTGTGGTCTAGAGTGAGATATGAAGACAACTTTAGATGTAAGGACATTTTAATCTTATTGAAAACACTGTGGCACCTGAAAGCTTTGTTGTTATTATTCTTCATTGTCAAGTAGTCTTTCAATATTGCTTTTAAGTCGATTTGAGTTAATTCTTTCTTGAGAGGAAGTGCCCCCAATGAAAAGTTTTTAAATTACGTTACCTTGACAGCCATACAGCTCCACTCTCATTGATATATGCTGCTGCCATCTTACTGGTCGGAAACGGATATAACGTGCTGTGATTGGTGGGTTTAGGTCATGTGACACAACAGTCTCTTGGTCTACATTTCCATCCAAAAACTAAATTAATAACATGGAATATTAGTAAGGAGCCATCATTTTGAATTCACGGGGCAGCGTCAAGTCGTCAACAAGGTATATCGAAACAATCTTCCTATTTTTCAATGACAAAAGATCGAAATACCCGCAGATGGATTACTAATTAAGATTTTATAAGGCTTCTGATTTTTGTTACTGTAGTCTGTAAGAGTGTTGACTTTGAAAAGATGCGGTCGATTAATTTGTTGAATATTTTACCTTGGTTGCATTATCTCCATCTTCAGTGTAGTCCTGGAAGTTTAATGAATCATTACTGTACTGTAGTGTATACTTAGTCACCCACTGGTCAACACGATCCCTTCCTTGTGTTGCTACACGGGTTACTCTGTGCTTGCCTATCAGGTCGATCTGTAACGATTGATTGTCATCATTTTTGCCAGCTGACCAAGCGCCGGAGTGGCTTTCACTTTCTTGGAGGTGTAGTCTTCCATGATATGCGGCATATTTTTCATTATTATTATGAAAAGAAGACGCAGAAATTTGTGCGTCAGAGATTCCACCACTTTCCATGCCAAGGGCATCCTGACATTCTGAGGGTTTGATGGAATCGATGCAAAGACAACATTAATTCAATGTTTTCGTAAAAACGTAAGGATCCTGGAATTATAATCCAGTTTTTATGCCGCGCCATAGAAAATACGGCCAATCAGCATAAAGGAAAATACTCGATGGTATTTGACCCAACCTTCCCATTGGATACGAAAATGGGTTGAGGCACGCGGGGATTCAACGGAAGGGAAGAAGAAAATAGCAACTGGTAGATTTCGTTTCAATGTGGTGGCTAGAACGAAAGAAAGCCACAAAAATCGGAAAATCTTTCGAACAAAATGTGTATAATCTTCTCTGAGGATATTGTGTCCAAACGTTTTAAGAAATTATATGTATTTTTTCAATAGTATCTTTTGGTTACATGAGATTTGAGATCGTGTTTAAGATTGCAGAACACTTGATTCCATGAGTGCTAGATTACAAATTTGCATTTTTCGCCCGAAACATTTTATAAAGTATAACGCTCAGCACATAAGGTGCAGAGTGAGAGAAAAAGGCAATACAGTGGAACCTCGCCTTGCGACTACCCCGTTAATACGACCACCTCGTTGTTACGGCCACTTTATGCTGGCCCAAAAAAAGCTCAGTCAGTCATTTTCTTATTTGAAGAACCCCTTTAATACGACTACCCCGTTAATGCGACCAATTTTTCCTGGCCCGAAGGTGGTCGTATTAACGGGGTTCCACTGTATCATATGTAGAGACATTTTAATCTTATTCAAAACAAACTGAGGCACCCGAAGCTAGGTTAGTGTCGGTATGGCGAAATCCCAACCAAAAAAGAAGCAATCAGAACGCTCAGATTTACCTCAAGACTACCTTGTCATACCGTAAACCCTCGAAGTAGCCCCCCCACGAATAAGCGCCCCCTTGGAATAAGCGCCCCTCTTCGAATAAGCGCCCCCCTCCCCTCCCCGTATTTTGTAGACGAGTAATGAGATAGCAAAGGATGTATAGTTTTCGTCGTGTAGTATTAGATTCGTACATTGTTTCAGTTTGTGACCACGTGAGTTTCTAATGGTGCCGCGATTTAAACTTTAGGATCAGCGTTTTATGTCGATAAACAGCTTATGTTGTTGTTTACGTCCACATGATGTATTAAAAAAAATGATCATGTCAGAGCACGATTTGGGAAAAATTAAATAAGTGCCCCCCTCGAATAAGCGTCCCCCGTCTTCTCCTAAATTTGAAATAAGGGCCCCGGGCGCTAATTCGAGGATTTACGGTATAATAATTTAGTTTATTTTCTAGCTGTGCCTCACAAGGACTGGGAACTACCGAATTCACAAATTTGATTGCCAGAAATCGATATTGAAGCGGTCTAGCTTTTCCCATCTAGACCCGTTACATTTTGCGGTGAAAAAGTTGCGAACTAAAATGCAAAAATGTTGACTATTTTCTTCTAACAACATTTATTTATGGTGCCAAAAAGCCCAAAAAGCCTGATAAAAAAAAAAAGTAAAGAGGACGAGCAAACTTTGGCAGAATTAAGCTCGGCTCATCGCCGTTCGCAAGCAAAATGCCAGCTAGTACAAACCAGTTACATTAAAGGAATCAAATTGTTCTTATTTGCCATATAATAAACATCTTATTAACCGAGCTTAGTCGGTCAGTATGGGAGAATCTTGACCTCGGTCGTGTGTACAGGCCTCACTGCGTTCGGTCTGTTTTCCCATACAGACCTCCTGCTCGGTTAATAAGAGCCAAATCTCACAAAAATATTGTGGCGTAACTCAGTGAAGACGACAAGTCACCTGGACAACTTTGCATGATGCACTGATCCTTCATTGACTCTTTTCCGACACAGAAAGAAACATTCCCATAACACGTCCTTCTTCTGCTCACGACGCCTTGTCCACAGCTCTGGCTGCATTCTCCCCAAGGACCCCAGATACCCCACCCTAATAAGGAAAGGGGAAGTTGAAAAGGAGTAATCATTCAGCGAATTATTCAATCGGTCAATTAATCGATCAATCCGGCAATCAATTAATCACTCATCATTCTACTTATGAATCAATAAATCAATTAACCAACCGATCAGTCATTTCATCATTGGATCATCTATTCAATCAATCGAGCAACAATCAAACAATCTTTAATCAGTCGGAACTTTGAGCAATCACCATCAATTTATCAATCAGATTCATTAATTATTTCATCAATTTACGAGCCGATCAGTCATGTAATCACTCGTCTCAGTTTGGAATTCCACGCCACATTTAGTGAAATTACTAATTAAATTTAAATTCCGAAATAAAATAAAGGAACCACTCCTTGATGTGCTACAATGTGAAGATGACTATATTGAAATCTCCCAACTGATACAGAAGTTCTCTAAATTAACATAGTTTTATAATAATAGTATTATTCGTATTATTAAATCGTCACCATCTTATCCTCATCCTCATCATTATCATCTTAATTTAAAAACACACGGAATAACAATAAAGCTTATCAGTACTTTGAAGAGTGTCAAGCCATTGTCAGTGTAAGATGAAGACTGTGAACTGCAGACTGCGGACTAGGGGTAAATGCAGACTTATAATAATGATATTTTAACGGGAAGCTTTCTCACCCGTAGGTGATCGACAGAAAGGTTCCAATCCAAAATAACATTAAATTATTAAAAAATAAATACACAAATTAAAATACTTCAGACTTTTTAACTGAATCGTGTTACCACCTCCATCATTGAGAGTTAACCGTAAACATGCAGGCTAACCAGAATGATATTCAGGCTAACCGGAGTGATAATCAAGCTAATCGGAGTGTAGACTTTTGCTTTGTTTAGCCTGAATAACCCTGTTTACGGCACTAATAATGGCAATAATATAATATATACTTAAAAAGTATGTAGTCCGCAGTCTCCTTGTTATTCCCGGTATGCATTATGCTTTTTACCTTCAGTCTGTATTTTACCCTCACACCAGTCCCTGTCTGCAGTCCGCAGTCTGCAGTTTGCGTTTTACACCGACCGCGCGCGCTATCAAGATACACCATTCCTAAACATCAAATCTTACCATTGAATTCATCAGTGGAGACGAAGAAACAGTCACTTAGATTTCCTACGGCCCGTGTAGCTATCAAACGAATTTGAACGCAGTATTCGGTGAGCACAGCAAGTTCTTTGATAGTTACCGATGTTGTGTTTGGTGCAACAGTGATGTTCTTTTTAACATCGCCTTCCCGTAAAACCAACACCTGGTAACTTAGCAAAGTTGCAGTTCCGGTGTAGGAACTCCACTGTATAACAAACGACACAGGAGTCGAGTCTAGTTTTGTTATGTTTGACGGTGGATCTAGTCCTGGAAGAAGTATTAAAAAAAATAGTTGAGAAACCACTAAACAAGTTATCTTATCAGTGAACGGCGCTTAATTACAGGTAATTATATGGGGGTGTCCCTTGCAATTCTCTAACTCCGCCATGGCCGGCCCCAAGCCCGGATTGGAAAGAAGGAGGGTTGCGCGTGGGGCTAGCAAACCCACCCTGTTAAAAGCACTCTTGTTACGGGAGCCACGACTGAAAGAGCCACATCAAATGATCAAAGGGAACGACCCGGGAGAGAGCGTATGAAGCGGAACAGCCAATCCCGGAAGGGAACTGCCTTGCAGAGTCTTCTTTTCCCCAAGATCGTTACAAGGATTGAAACATGGAGTGTGAGAACTTTACACGAGACGGGAAAGTCTGCACAAGTGGCTAAGGAGATGGACGAGCACGGAGTCACTGAAAAATCATAAAATGGTTGTGATAGCCAAGTGCCTTGCCCAGGAACACTGATCAGGAGGAACGCAAAAAGCCTGGAAACGAGATTGCATCACGTACATAACGTACCATGCTCTTCTAAGGTGCAACCGCTGAAAGGACCGTTTCCGTATTTTGTAAAACCGTTCACTGCGACACAGGCAACATTATCGTGTTCTTTTATTCCAGCAATGATAGCCTTGGAAGAGTCAGCGGCTTGTGAGTAGGCACCCAGCAATGTGTTATCTGTTTTCCAGATCTCCACCGTGTATCCGTCAAGAACATAGCCATGAAAATACACAGGTAGAGGATCCCACGTGACTTCCAGGCCGATAGGGGTTAATGAAAAGAACACGTTTTCGGGCGCGTGGGTGGGCACTGTGAACAAAAAAAATGATAGATAATAAATGAATTTAAATAAAACCAAAAAGTACTTATACCTACTGAAACTACTAACTTATGGTATTTTCAACACACGTAACTAACACGGTGTAGGGCACGGAGTTCCTGGTGTTGTGGTCTGGCCTTTTCTCACGGGTTAGTGCTTCACATGGGGCTAACCTCATTGAGCCTTTCCTTTTGGACAGAATTATCCAAGCAAGATATTTATGTCTATGACGCTTTACTAAGTTACATTCCATTCAAAATGTCACTTACAAAAGATTTTTTTATTTCCTTGTTAAGCAATATTATCTGCTTATACTTAATCATTTACAAAAACAGGCGTTAGGCTGGAAATTGTTACCAAACTAAGTTATAATATTTGAAAGATTATTATCATAAAATTTTACTTCAGTTTAACTCATCGCATATACTTTAGACTTACACAAGAGTTGTTGTATACTACGAACTGTTCACAAACCGACTAAGAAAACGTGAATTCAGTCAGAGAGAGATAGAAAGATGGAGAGTAAAAGAGGTTTAAGTTACCACTCCTTTCTCATCCGTTTTACCTCTGTGTGTCTGAGGGATCCTGCAGTCCTGTGTAAACTTACAAATTGACCTAAGTCGCGTGAATGACATTTCTACAGAGCAAACACTCCTGTCTCCACGAGTTTTAGTTTGTTTACATGAGAAGGAGACGAGATGCGCGCTATTCATCGGCACACAAAGAACGGCCTGTTTCGTACAAGTGTACTGGTTGTATTCATGCTCGTTCCAGAAGTTCCCTCATAGAATAGCATTTCCACAGAAATACCATACCTATACAACAGCAACAGTTACCTCTTTCTAGATCTGATTCTCCATAAATCTCCAGTCTCAGACAGGCCTTATCGTACCATTCCGTCGGTGTCAGCCAGATTAGTATCGCCACCACACCAGGTTGTAAATAGTTCTTCTTCACATGATAATTGTTGTCGTTACCTTCAAATGTCTGAAATAAATTTAACCAAACATTGAAATAATTAGTAGTGCAGCATTTTGAATGACATGTCACTTTCTTTGCTCTAAATGACATGGAAGAACTTAAGAGGACGTAAGTTAAGGTTGAGCGGTAAGTAAGTAAGTGAGTAAGAACTTTATTTAAGTGTCAATGTATTTAGCCCATGTGGGCTAATTGGAGACACTGGGTCTTCACTTTAATGAACTATACAGTTATATTGAGGCTCTGCCCGAAATAAGTAGTATTTCATGTGGAGGTTGTATAAAATAGTGCGTATTTCACAAACTGAAGTACAGAAAAGGGTACAAAAAAGGTGATTTAATATTTGAACGATAAGCTAACGATAGGTGCGTCTGCTTGAGACATTTTGAAAAGCACGGCTGATTCACTCAAGTATTTTAAGGGATGCAGTTGGTTTTAAATATGCCGTTCTCTATGAAAGGTGTATTGAAGGGTTAGCTTTTCCGTTTTAAAAATCTCATATAAAAGGATAATGGCTTGCGTCTTTAGGAGGAGAAATTTACTTCCAGTGAACGCGAAGGGGAGTCTTGTTGAAAAGAGACCACATGAAGGAACTACGTCACGGTTTACGTATCGTGAAAAATTTAGCCCACATTTTACAAATTCGTCGTTTGTAATCCGTTTAATCTTCAAGTCTCCATCCTTGTTTCTTTATTGTTTATTATGATATAACTCTTTTGATGTTTTTTTTTTTTTGATGTTTTTATATTCTATCTTAGTAAAGGTAATATTGTGCGTGGCTTAAAAACCGCAACTGAGTTCATTAAACCGAGGTTAACAAGAGAGAGACGTGGCTCAAGTTTTCTTCTACCCCTACGAGGCTCAATTCAAAACGTTTTGTTAAGTTAGACTGGCCAGCCAGCTCACAAGCACGTCCCAGACAAAAGAGATTATCAAATACCATTGTTGATTATTGAATTTCAATCATTCTAGGTTTCTTAAAAGGTACAAGGAAAATCCACCGGAAAAAGTCTCTCCCCTCCTGCCAGGGCTAAAGCCATTACGCTTTTGTGCTGTTTAGTAACAAACCTTTATGGTTCCATTTTCTTTGTAAAATTCGATGTTGTTATCTTTAACCGCCAGTTCCAGCTGGTAACTCCGAACATACGCTACATCTCCCCTTAAATTACCCTGGGTGCCGATTGCGCAAATAACGTGCGCCGACCTTAGGTCAACTTTTAGGTAAACACCGAGGACAGGCAAAGGAGCACACCACCCCTCTGCCCCACCCAGACGTGCATCACTAGGTGAAGTGTCAAAGTCACTGTTCTCACTGTCTATAGATGAGTCTGGTATGGCTCTGTTTTCCAAGCCAAGAGGTAAATTTGAGCAGCTTTGGTCTGGCCAGTTGTAATCTGCAATGAAATGCGATGATTAAAAGGAGCAGCGTGAAAAACGGAGGTGCATCTTGAAAAAAAATGGCCACCTTGTTCAAGTTTTTTCTTTTGTAATCCGTCTTAAAGGGGCAATCAGTTTTACGATATTGCGAGTAATTGCTTTTATTACTCTTTAATTCAGTAGTTTCATAAGGCAGAATAACGCCAAAGAAATGATTAAAACACCCAAACTAAATAAAGGTGGTTTTTCAAGATTTAACCTTCCTCATTGCGTAATCACCTCTGCTTATTTCATTAGGTTTATTATTACTTCTTACTTGTTTGGTGTATTGTTACCTTAGATAACATCTTTAAAGTTTCGTTTCATTTGGAAGTACATCTGAAAAATTTCTTTAATCATCATTGCTTGGCCCGTTTAAGCTATACGTTTCAAGGCATTACAAAAAGGAAGTTTGCGAAATAAATTCAGGAGAGCTCTTATTTCTGTTTATCACGACAAGAATGAATTCAATAAGAAAAACTGCTTAAGTAAAGATTCATTTACTCTTTAGAAAAGGTTGACTTTCAACAGTTATTCAGAGTTAATTATTCGTTTAAGAACAGTAAACGTAAGGTACATATTCGCCCGGTTTTATTAACTCTTTTACGCTGAAAATGAATAAGAGCTGTGCTATACAAAGTCACCCCCGAAAAATAGTCTTACTGACTAACTGACTGACTGTCTGACCGACCGACCGACCGAACGACCGACCGACTGACCGACTGACTGACTGACTGACTGACAGATGACGCACTGGACTGACTGAGTGACTGACCCAGTGACTGACTGACTACCCAGTGACTGACCAACCATACTTAATGTAGAAACTTTGTGCGTTATTTTGACCTACCTTTCCTCTTGCAAACAAAGGAACAGTCTTTCGAACAAGATTCATTTACCCAAAAGGTACTCTGTACATCATAAGAGACACACACATAATTATTTCCATCCCTGGGACTCGACGGAATGTCGCGTCTATTTCTCGGAGTGATCACATTCCACTTAGTAAAGTTTACAGAGGCGCCATCACTCCACTGCAGCTGTTTGTTCATTTGAGCCACATCTTTATGAAATCTTAAACCAATCCACACACAACCGTTGCTCTGCTCAGCCAATGATTGTGCGAGTGTATTTTCAGCGTCTCTGTCAATGGTCATCAAATCAGAATTGAGATTGAGACAATGATTTTCCGCGTCTACCCAAGAATTCAGTGTGTTAATGAATCGATAACAATGGCCGCCATAACTGGTCCAGCCGGGTAAACAAGCTGCGGAGAAAATACGGGCGATTAGCATTTAGTGACACTGACCAAACCCTTAGCCTACACCATAAAAAGATAAAGCGTATTCTAGTTCTAGAAATCTAAGGAACCAGGTTTGGCGGGATACGGGATGACAGAAATTTTGAAGGTGGGATGCGGGATAAAATACTTCATTGAGAGAGGGATTTGCTCATTTTGACCGACGAGATGCGGGGTATTTTCAAAAACTAAGGCGGGTTGCGGGATTGAAAACAGAAAATACAGAGGTAACGCGGAGAATTGCGACTCTAACAAGGCGGGATCAGGCTAAACATCTTGAGTGGGGCAGCCCGGTGAGAATGAGGCAAAAGTAGCGACGGAACGCGGGATACGGGACGGAAAAAGCTGATGTTAGACCCTCTCATTGATGCTGGCGTTTGACTAAAAAGCCCTGATATCTGCACGTTCTCGGAAACCTGGCTCTCAAACAGAACTCAAGCTACCTCCACTTTCTTAAAGTAACTACGAGAATTTCTTCTTCTCCTGGACAATATGCTGCTGTGACGACCTGCCGTGACATTTACTCACGATTTCTAACAATTTGTTGAAAGCCACTAATTTTCTGCGTGGAGAGGGTCTCTGAGAGTGAAGTTTGTTGGTAAAAACACATCATGATGAATCCACCAAGAGCTACAACGAGAGGGTATCATCATGATCGCTCTCTTATTCTCAATGTTCACATACTCGCGCATTGAGCGGTTGAGAAGCCTTGCATTGCAAACAAGCTAACTAGTTTTTAACATTCTATCATTTCTTTTTAATTCGAGACAGATTAAGACTAATCGCGAGTTATCTTCCGCCGTGCACTTGAGTTATTCAGCTTTATTTCTGTTATGATTGAGAAAAAAAACCAAGCACTTAACGAAAGACAGCTCTAGCAAGAGCAGAAAGCGCAGAATACCTGATGGAGTGTTCAGCTCGACACATTCGCTCCGTGGACCTTCCCCAAAATTATTGATAGCTGACAGCGATGCACAATAGGTGGTGTTCAGTTCCAGGTTCTTAAACTTCCTTTCAGTCTTAGTTGAAATCATTCTAACACTCTCATCCTGATTCACCGATCCTATTTTGGAAAAAAATAATTTAAAACCGCGGATTTCTCCTCCCCCGGCGGAGTAGTTTGCCAAAGAATTCCATCTTAAGACGGCTGTTGTCATCGACGCCATCTCTACTGACAAATTGGTTGGTGGACTAGTTGGTGGACCTGTAACACAAAAATTTTGAGGTCAACACCAAAAACCAAATATCAAGCCAAGGCATGATGTTGTTTATGTCGATAAATTGACCTATTGTAGTCAAGGCACATATTTATTAATCCGGTGGTGGTCGGTCATGTAACATAACAGCCAATCATGTTGAAGAGTGTTATCTGTTCGCCAGTATAAAGGACTGGTCGCATTCTCAAATATTCCCTTTTGCTTTCACCATCACAGCGAGTATATCTTTTGGCGAAAACGTTTTTCCCTCTCTCCGCTCCCTTATCGCCACATTTCGGTTTAACATTTATGCTATGTATTTTAACCCGCTTACCAGCCGTGGGGCGCCTTTTTCGCCCCACCTTTACTGAAAATGATAATTTAATTACCATGGACATGGTTAACAATTAACTTTTATTTGAGTTTTAATTAAAACCGCCACAGTATAAGTGGCCAAGAAATGCCAATTCACGAGTTGATCGTTTGTTGTACATCATATCATCTTCAGCAAACTAGTGCGACCCAACAGAGAGCTACTAAAGTCAGTTCAGTACAATGTATCGGCATAAATTCTCTTTACAGTTATTCTTACATTTCTTGGAATTTTCGTTGGAAGAAATTAGTTTTGATCCAAGTCAAGGAATATATGCACCGCTTACGATTAACTGTTAAACGAATTCAGTCTCAGACACCATTTAGTTCAACTTGTTTCCACGAAGTATTACATAATTAGCTCAGACCCTGTCTACACCACGGAGAAATTTGAAAACGGCCTTTTCACTCTGAAAATGCATCAAATGCTTTCTGTCAGCACTACGCCGGGAAGATTTGAAAACGCAACATTCCGCGGTCATTTTGGATTTGTGCTCAGGAGGAAAACTCGAGCAGGGTAGGTGGCCGTGGACAATTTGGAAATTCTTAACCCAAGAAGTCACCAAATGGCTCACTGATAGTTAACCATACCACTGCTTGCAATGTTGCCGATAGTTTATAGTGCCAAGTGTTGTATGCAATGTTACTAGAGTGGAAAGCGATTCTTCAACAATTAATTTCGGGTGAACACACGGCATAATTCGAACAATGCGCAAAACATTTCCCTGTATTAATAAGTTTTTACGGTACCAACCTCCTGCTGTTATAGGCTCTCCATAAATCTCAATTCTAAGACAGGGATGGACACAGAAGCTCACTGGCCAGACACGAACATACTGAGCCGTGGCTATGTACGGCATAAAATCGTGTTTAACTATCTCGTACGAATTGTCGTTTCCTTGTAAAATCTAGAAGACAAAGCATTAAGGGTCATTCACTGGTAAATTAAAAAACCTTGCTATTGAGTTACGATGCAAACACTGCTTGCTTCCATACTCACTGAGGGGATATTAACGAGCAGAATGTATAATCAGAGGGCATTTTAGTATGACTTGAAACAAAATGTTTGTCTTTAAAATGCATCGCGGGAAAAGTTCACCATTGAACATAACACAAGGACTTGACGCAATTACCGTAAATCCTCGAATAAGCGCCCGGGGCGCTTATTTCAAAATTAGAAGAAGACGGGGGACGCTTATTCGACAGGAGGTGGGGGAGGGGGGGTGGGGCTTATTAAATTTTTCTCAAATCGTGGCCTGACACGATCCTTTTTTGATACATTATCTGCGTATAAGCAGCAACAAAAGCTGTTTATCGACATAAAAAGCTGATCCTAAAGTTTAAATCGTGGCACCGTTAGTATTTCTAATTTTCTTAAAACTTAACGTGTTCACAAACTGAAAAAATGTGCAAATCTAATACTACACGACGAAAACTATACATCCTTTGTTGTCTCATTACTCGTCCACAAGATCGGGAGAGGGGAGGGGGCGCTTATTTTAAATTTTGGCTGTTAGGAAGGGCGCTTATTTGAAGGGGGCGCTTATTCAAGGGGGGCGCTAATTCTCGGATTTATGGTATCTCAGAAGTGTAGCAGCTCTCGTAGGTTTGTAATTCTTTTGCTTGTTAGCAGCTGTCATTTTTGGAGCTAGGGGCATTGGTTCTGTAGTTTATTCTGTATTTTGTTGTGGGAATCAAGCCATTCATGTGAGACCTTAAGAGAACTGCTATCTGACCCAATTGTTTTGGCTCTTAAAGGAAACCTGCCCCTCCTATTTGCAAATTGTCTACCTCACTGCTACCGTTGTTGTACCATTCCCACTTTGAACCGTCAATGGACAACTGAAGGCGGTACGTCGTTATGTAAGCACCAATCGCGTGAAGGCCTTGTGTGGCCAGTGCGCAGATGCGGTGTAAAGAATCAAGCGCGACTTCCAAGTATTCCACAGACGAGTTTGCTTGTGGGCACCAGGCCTCCTCTCCCGCTAGCCGAGCTTTCCATGGGACTTTGTCGTGTAACGAAGAGGTCGCTGTTATGTTATCATCAGATAATAATCCATATTCGAGCCCAACAGCCATGTTGCTGCACGTTTTGTTATCAGCTTCGTGGGCCACTGTAAGTAAAGTGGCAATTTACTTTCAAAATGTCATTCTCTCAATTCTACCGAATTTCTACTTAGTGATGTAATTTACCCAAATAACCTTAAACATTACATCAATACAAAGAATAGAACTAAGTACAGACATTATGTAGCGAATACTAGACTTAATAACGAATCTTTTCTCCTTTGCGATTCTTGTTTTAGAAAGCACGACATGAAATATGTGTGGATCAAAATTACGTTAACAGGGTTACACAACGGAACACTCCACCCTTTCCACCTGTGATTTGTCTCAAAACGTTTCCTTTAATGGAGCTATCTAACGATATTTGAAGTCATTTTTCTGGTATAAGAAATCACTTTCAAATTGAAATTAATAGTATTTTGAAAAAAGACTTACATGTAAGACAAAAAACACACAAGGAATTAAGTAACTTTGTTCAAGTGTCAGGCTAAAAGAGCAGTAATAAAACAAATAAATGAAGACACTTTAACATAAAAATAACAAGATCTAAATACTATGTTTTAAAAAATCTGCTTACATTGTAAATATTTGTGATTAGCTGCTAAAAATAGCGGCTAATCAAAAATATTTACAATACGAGAAGTAAAAATTAAGGGAGAATAAGAAGAAACGGTTAGGACTTTGGCAAAGCAAGACGTACTTGACATAAAACCAATTTTTCAAGGTGTTTGAGATGCACTTCCTGGAAGACAAGTTGCTCGAAACATTGGCTCGAAACATTGGCTAGTGCAACAGCAAACGTAACTGAAATAAATTTGAGGGAAGCGATTTTGTGATATGAATTATTTTTACCCAGTTTTCACACGTTTTACCTTCTCTTTCACAGACATAAGATTTGAGACGAACACATTCATCTTGATACCATGAACCTGCAAGAGCGCTGCCGCTCGGAAGATCGCTTGAGAGGTTGTCACAGATACCGACACACCAACTTTTCTTTTGTTGTTTACTTATCCACCCGTTAGTAAATGCAATATCTGAACCATCCACCCATACGTAATCCGATATGGTGTCATTCCATTCAACACCTATCCAAGAAAAGTTAGTAGCCAGTGTTGCAACAAAGCTGTTTTCGTCATCGTTTGCGATGGTCACCAGTTGAGAGTTTCGACTGACACATCCCTCTTTAGCTTGTGTCCAATTTCCTGGTTTACTTACAGATAAATAGCAGGAGTTCTGATATCTTGTCCAAGACATTGGACATGCTTTAAAACAGGGAATAACAAAAGTAATTAATAATGGTAATTGAACTGAGTGGAGTGCTATTTGGTCTGAAATCATACGCGTGATTTCAAAATCGAACGAGCGCGTAGCGCGAGTTCGATTTGAAATCACAAGTATGATTTCAGACCAAAATTGCACGACATGAAGTTCAATTGCCACTTTATTAGATCCATTTTGAAATCGCACAATTTTATCGCCTTAATTTTTAGACTTTTGGTGTATTGTTCCAGTAGCCGGTTCGTTAAAAAAAAAAGCGGAACCGGAAACGCCTTTACGTCTCATTTAGTATGCAAAACGATGTCGTGACGAAAACTCATCCGAGCATGACAAAGAAACAAGCGGTTTTGAAGTCAGAACGAAAATAGTCTGCTTCAGGTATAAAAGTTCAATTCTCGTCGCTTGAATCAATGATGGAAGGTCTTTCTTTCTTCTGTGGTTGAGGCTGAGAATTTTCATTGTCTTTGGAGAAGGAATTTGAAGGTGCATCCTGCGTAATTCTGCGATGGATTTCTTTTGAGTTGTGAAACGCCCTCGAGTGCACGATGCCCAGTGGATGGTACGTTTTTTTTCTTTCATACCGTTTAATGGCATGATTTTAAGGGAGTCCAGCTCGTTATCATCTCCGTTTCTTTTTGTGACCTCGGCGAAGGACTCAATACTCAGGACCTTGTCAAGTTCTTGCGGCGCCATTTGTTTCAAGATATTTCCAAGATGGCGGGACTAACACCAGCTTCGTAAGACGTTCATTCATTCACTGTTTTGTGGAGCGGGGTGAATTTTGACTATGTTTATTCACAGCGACAGAGTTGAGCTCTTTTATTGCTTCGTTTGAAACTACCAGAAACCTGGAAACATCTACCTTCTTGAGATGGCCCTGAATTTGTTGTTGTGTGGTTTTCGTTTGTTTATGTTTTACTGGACTCGGTATCATACGGATTTTGAGCAGATGTTGAAGAAAAATCGCCAAAATATTCATCAAAATGGGCACTGAAAGTTGGAAACTTCCATTAAAGTAGGTGTTCAGCCTGAAGGAGCTGATAATCGTCAGTTAGAAACTGTAATTAATTACATTCGTCAAGTTTTTTGGAAAAAAAAACACAATAACAACAAAGTTTTGGCAATACTAGTTGCTAAATTCTCCACAGAATGGCTTTTTGCCTTTCATTTTCCTGAAATTTTATTGTTTACTTTAAACTAATATTGAAATCTGATTTGTTGCTTTGTTTTACTGTCCCATTCTCAATGGCTGAGAAAAAGATGCGATTTAGAGCAAAAAATAGTGCAATTCGTGAATAAATCGCACCGTTGAGAGCCAATCAGATTGCAAGGATAGCCAGTGATTTCAAAATGGATTGAATAAAAATTAATATCACACTGTTTCCGTGACTAAGATATTAAAGTTGATACAAAAAATAAGACTAAAAATTTACAATTCCAAAATTTCGTTAAGTAATTGAATAAATTAGAAACAGTACCAACTAAAATCTACACAGTAATCACTTCATAACAGCTAAACAAAAACGTTTTCAGTCTACTTTTCAAATATTTTAACTAGAAATAGACCGAATCATAGTTGGAAGTAGATTTCAAAGTCCGGGTGCTGCACAGTTAAACCGCTATCTATACCACAAGGTCTTCTTTTTTCTTACAGTAGGAGATGTTAATAAAACTCCACAATCAACTTAGTCAGAGAATACAACTTCAGATATATATTTTATTGCAAAACATTTATAAAATAAACCGATCTATTTAGCGTAGCCAATAAGAGAACGACATTCGTGATAGAATGGCAGTAGAAATATGCTAGTAAACTTAGTAGGCAAGAAAACAGCTGAAGTCCAATACCCTTGCTGTTAGTCGGCCATGACCGAGTCTGTAATCTGTACGTCTGTGGTCTGATATGACAGTTATTAGTCTTACCTCCATCTCGAGTTGTTATGTTAATACAATCGCCAGCAGGGCCTTTCCCATATTCATCAAATGCAAGGATTGTCACACAAAATGTTGTGTTTCGCTTTAATGGCCCAAGAATAGCAGCAGTTGTTTCTGGGCCAAGTGTCCAATTGATTCGACCCGTCTGACCTGTTTCGAACAGAATGATCTCGTATCCTTTCAGTTCACCGGGAACAAAGTACCTTTTCGGTGCCTGCCAACTTATTTCTACGGCGTAGAGTCTCGTTGGATGCTGTTTAAGATGGTGGATTTTCGGTGGACGAGTAGGACCTAAATTGAGGAGCAGAAATCTATGGTGAGTAAAGAGATTACCTTTTAGTTGGATTCGATGCATACATGCGCACTGTGTGATCTAATTGCATGTTCAAAAGGTGCAACAACAAGAAGTTTTTTCTAGATTCTAGGCCTCGCTATTGCGCCTTGGTCAATCGTTTTCGGATCAAGTGGTCCAAGGCCGTTCTTCTCGAATACGTCACTGAAGTCAATTGACCGTGAAGGCCTGAAAAAAACGCACAGGAACTAGGCAACAAGAAGTTCAACATTTCCTTTTAAGACAATGGCTACTCTGGCAACATGAGGTAACTTCAGTACCTGTTCCGTTATCAAATGGTCTTCCGTAGAGCTCCACTCGCAAACACGGGGTTATTACCGCAGATGACACGATAAACCTAACGTAGTCTGCCATCACTCCGTCCTGTAGTGTGTTGACGTAAACTTCGTACGGATTAGAGTTGCCTTGAAGAACCTATTAATACAAGCATCAATACAAGCCGACATGTTTAAATAAAGAACCTACTTTATTAGTTAGTACCACTTGGTAGCTACTCATAATCACCCTCTTAGTTTTTAATCAGCAGTCGTTTCTACTGTTTAGCTTCATCAACTGGTGAGAGTTTTTGTTAAAATGCAAAATGGGCTCGAAGTATGCGCTGTTTATTTTGTAAATTCACAGCCTTACCCATCCCGATATTTAGATAGATGCATGTCAGTGACATTTCACTTCCTCCCTTTTTCAGCGTTGTGCCTTTGAATAGGTCTATTTAAACCTTGTAAGTGGGTTAAACGCCTAGGCAATGTTTAAGCTACCGTACACGGTTTCGAAAAGTGGGCTTCGCCTTAAGGTGTGGATATTCTCTGGCTGACGGAAGAGGCTTTACCTCCTAGAAAATAATTTAAGCCTGCTATATTAACCCGAGATGAGCCGTAACATGGAGATATACCAAGTGCGCGCAGCCGGTTAAATTTCAGTTACCCTTACAGTGAGGTTAAGACTTAACCCTCTTTCGTATAATCGGCCCCAGGCCAACTGCTCTAGATAAGTCATTTCAAAGTGAGCTGTTACTCACTTTCATTCCGTTAGAATCCTCGTACAACGCTTTCTGGCCATCCGTTTTAAGGACGAGCGTGTATTTTGTAGCAAAATAGCCTTGCTCGTAGAAGCCTTGAGTGGCGACAGCACAGATGTAATGAAGAACAATTAAGTCAACATGAAAAGCGTACGGGGCTTTCTCTGTGCACCAAGCACCAGGTCCCGCGAGTCGTCCAAAGCGAGCACGAGTTGTCGAATTATAAGAGGAGCTTCCTTTCATCTGATGGTCTTTTATCAAACCCGTTTCCACGCCCAGAGGAGAGCTCAGGCATGTTTCATTGTCAACGAAAAAAGCTGGAATATGAAAAACAGATACAGTGTTCATTACTTGCGTAATTGTGTGATTTGTCTCGCTATTTTCTCAGTTTTTGTAGCTTTTGGGGGAGCCAACCTGGGCACTAGCTACGCTGTGGTGACAAACCCTCTTGGAATGCTGGATCTGCCCATACATTTTTCCCAGTTCTAAAACGAAACTTCAAGCCTCGACTGAAGATGGATAACTTTCCAATTCAAATAATAGACACACTGATATACAGGAAGTCTAAAAATACGGTATATCGGTACGTAATATTGCATTCTACTTCACACTTCCCGCGGTGCTTATTTTACACTTTTAAGTTAAAGGAGGAAAAAACACTGTAGTATGGTATCACCTCCAATTTTGATTGTTAACTTTTTGGCTAATATATCCACAACCATTTCATCAACGTGTGCTAGCGCTGGAGCGGAATAATTTTTAACGTACATGTCGTTAGTCCGTAATAATAAATAAAAGCTAACAATTTGTCAAAAAGTGATTATAGGAGAGAATGATCTAAGAGAGGAATTCCAGTGTCCTCTGATATTTTTGAAGCTATCTTTTAGTTTGGCAAAACATGATCCGTGTTATTTTAAGCGCGTTTTTGCGAGTTCGTTATTCGTGGAAGCCTTCGATGAAATGCATTTTGCGAGTACGCAGTTGTTCAATGACCTCACGGAGAAAATAACAAAGAAAAGATTGGATGATGTTACGTTCTCTAGTAATGCGAGCAGCCTTAAACTAGTCAGGCATCTTTCGTAAACTTCAATCCTGGTCAAAGGTCTTGGGACACTTTGCACTTTTGCCAACTTTTGGTATTTCTGTCCACCTCCCCTTCCCACCCCCAACACAATGTTGTTGTTGATTTATCCAAAGTAGACCCACTATTCCAACATTTTTTTTTTCTGGGGGGAAGGGGGGAGGATTCGGCAAATAAATGGTGACTTCCCACTTCAAAATAATGCGTCACCAGTTGGCATTTTGTCAAGTGTCCCAAGGACTTTTGGCCAGGATTGTAGCATAGCGATTGCTGGTTCTCTGTAAATAGATTTTAAAAATTTGCCATTGGAAAAGGAATATGTATGGCCGAATCGTTCTCTTCTCTTGATGGTTCAAGGTAAGAGTCCCGGTTTGCACACGTCTACTAGCCGAGTATACATTGTATTTTAAAGAATTAAAATCAACGGAGGGGTACGATGGTATGATGGTAATACATTATGGTGGCATCAGCTGATCGAGGGATTAAATTACCTTGAGGTGTAGTACTTTATACAAACCTATTCTTTTGCAGACAACTTGCTTTAATCCAGTTGAACAAGGTGTGATGAACCATTGCAACGTGTTGTCTAGCGCATAGCAATCTCGTTCAGTCGGACCAATCGAAGGTTGCAGAGTTGTAGCAAAATATGTAGCATTGGAACCGTCAGTCCAGACTCCTGTCCCGTATCGTAGTCCAATCCAAGCCGATTTTCCAATGAAGAAAGCAGCCACCACAAACTTGTTCTCTTCCTCGCTTTTAATAGAAACCAAATCGCTGTTGATATTCAGACATGTTTCCCTAGCATCAGTCCAATTCTTTTCCATGGTGTAGTTGATTGTCTTGTAGCAATACTTATTGAATAAGGACCACCCTGTTGGGCACGCTTCTGTTGTGAATTCAAGAGAAGGAAAAATATTCCGCAGGTCTCATATTGTTATATACTCCATTCCCCCGTTCCACCCCTTTAATAGCCACTTACCACATTTTTTGGTGTCGTACAGTTGGTAGGACGAATTCAATCCGCTGTACACTGGTGGAAAATTCTGACAGAGTCGTTGTCGAGTTTGTGTTCCCAAGTGACATGTTTGCCATTCTCCCCAGTCTCCTGGTGTGAACTCTCCCAGGCTCCCATCTGCCAATCACAGAAGACAGAGTCATCAAAACCAACGTTCTTCTGACCTTGTTATGCGCAATTTTTTTAAAGACGCGTAAACGGTCAGCTCGATCTGACGTTCAAAAATTCCCGTCGAGCGATGATCAAGACAATTTTCCACCCCCCTTTTGCTTGTTTGTTTGTTTGTTTGTTTGTTTTTGTATACGTGGCACTTGTCTGCACGATATCTAACCCAGGAGTACAAATGAATACCAAGAAAATGAAATTGGGAAGACAAGGGCTAGAGATAACTTGCGTTAGTCTAGCATCACATCCGGGACAGAGACAATACAGCACTCTGTCTAGCCTCATTTAGCTGCCGCTGTTCGAGAAGGGAGCCCGCGCTCCTCCATCTCGAGAAGGAGGGAGACTGGAGTCATGGAAGCGGCGGAAATCATACCAATACTCAGTCTAGTAACTTCATAATACAGAAACAGAGTTAAGCCGTAACCAGGCTCCTACGATTTTAAAGTAACGAGCTCCTAAGGAGACTAAGTACCTGTTTGGTAGGCTACAAGGTATTCTCTAGGTATTGGATCTTCTCTAGTTCCGTTTGGAATGGTAAAGGAAACCAGCAAGTCCTGGCTGTCACGTTCGCCAACGTGAAGTACAACCATTTTATAAAATCGTCCTGCTGTCATATGTACGCCTTTTGTTCTAAATAAGGGTAAAGAAGATGAATGGTGTCGTACACAAATCATTTCATCATCATCATCATTATCATCAACACCATCGTCATCATTATCATCAACATCAACATCATCATCGTCGTCATGGTTTATTTGCCACTCGAGGAAGCAGCGAAAATCCTGCCTTTACTCAGTCTAATAACTTCATGAGGTAGACTACAATAGACTTAAATTACCCTGTTTTATAAGACACACAGTAACGTTGCTGTCTCGCTTGTTGCTGCCTCATTAGATAGTGTTTGTAACTGGGTAGTGACTGGCTCCTATATGTAAATGTCTACACAACAATTACTATTGCAGAAGGAGGTCCCTTCAGCTTCCATTCACATGTGGTACGTTAAATACTCAGAACTCCAAACAAGACAGAAAGCATCATCTTTTCTGTGAAACTGGTAGATATAAAAGAGTAAGGGCTCAGACCACGGGGTGTGGCATTCCTCTATATAACTTTACGGGCACCATTGAGCTGGGCACAGATCTTGTTCGTTTTGCTGATGGTTGAAATATTGTCTTGATATAAATGATCAATCGTTAGAGACAATAATTTACGAAAATACAGTGATTCACAAATCGTGAGGAACAGATGTGTCTGGCCCTTCGTTGCTTCCGGGACTCACAGAAAGACCCCATGCTCAACATACTCCATGCATAGATTAACATAGTTATTGGTAATGTATGACTGTCGAAGATAGTAAATTACAACTATGATCTTACATATTGTCACATTTCATGACTGTGTTGTAGTACTGAGCCTCAATCAGGAACACGCATGCGCTCTTGCATGATATATGGAATTTATATAATCCACTCTCGGGTGCTGCAAAGTAGGCACGACGCCGCTGACCATACTGAGGCACATCTAAAGCTGAAGCATTTAAAGCTGATTCGAAGCTGTTTATTATTTTAGTTGAACGAGGATTTTCTGGAAAATCAGGATGTTCTGTTAACGAGCTCAGGTTATTTACTTGTATTCTATCGGTCCACACTTCTTGTAAAACTCCTTTGATTTCTACAAAAAAAGTACATCATTTATCATCAGGGACAATGATATTTGTTGCAGAGAACGAAGCTATTTAAGTTACCTCCCGTCTCTAATGTTTTCTTGCTACAAGACAGGTCAATTGCAGCCTGATACCACTACTCACAGTGATCCGTGTCCACACCCCTCTCTCAAAGCAATGCTGATTTTCGATAATCTCATAAACCTTACATATCAATGCAGGAACACTCCAAACCCTACACAATTAGAAAAATTAAAAAATCTCTCAGCATTGTTTGGAGGAAAAGGGGTGGCTTAGGTTTCGCCCTGAAATACCGGAATGAACCCGTATTATTCACGAGTGAAGGACTGGGTAGTGATTTGACTTTTTTTTGGTCAAGTCCCCCGGCATTACGTCTGATCATCTTCGTCGTGTTAGGAAGGGCTGGAGAAGACTTGCAGTTACCTGTACCATTCGAATAGGAGCCCGTAAAGATGACTTCTCCCATTAAGATTTAGGGACTTATCGGCACTTTCTTTAACTGCATCAATGCAGCAACACGAAGAACGTTAAAAAAACGAAACAAAACAATACTACCTGACGGTATGCAGCTTAAGTTTAAAATATTGTCTTTCGTTACATTCTGCACAGCTCCCTCGCAAGTATTTCCAGCCACAATGATCTGTTGATTCAAAGATATATTCATATCTTTATCATAAGCACTCTAATTCTCTTCTCGTAAATAAATTTCGTATGTTATTTGGTGCTGAAAAAAACAATAATAATGATAATTCTCCTCTCAAGTACATCTAGGAAAACTTGTCCAAAATCACTTTGTCATTAGCTCATCTAACTATTTTTGTCGGATACGAGACAAATTATAAAACTTTGTTGTTATTAACTTAGTTGTCGTACTGAAAAGACTTACGTTTTAGCGTAAAAAATGCTTACGAACTTTCGTCACACAAAATTACTCTATGAAGATCCTCTATTTACCAAGAAAATAGCGCATACTTACAGTAAAAACCGTAAACCACATTTTATATCGTAACTTCCTGTACATCGTTATAAGTCGTGGTAGAAAAATATTGAATTTCTCTTACACTATGGTGAAACGTTTCGTGTGATTCCTTTCTGGAAAACTTTGTGTAAACACGAAGGACAGTGTTTTAATTTCATGAATTTTTAATGCATTGTAACTAAGAAAGTTTTGTTTGTTCAAATATAAGTTCATTTGAATTTGTGAGAAACCAAAAATAAAAGTGATGGAGGGAAAAAATACAACAGTTTTACAGCGAGTAAGCCGGGAACATATGAATGTTATTTAACTGAGTAACTTAAAGAGAAACGTGTTTGTTTAGCCAAAATTAAGAACTAATGATTCGAATTTCATGACTTCGAGTCATAAATAATTAATATGCAAGAAGACAATTTTTGCGCACAGAAAAACTAAGCAGTCATAACAGATTAGGCAACTTCTGTTTTACCTAAATTAAAGGAGTTTCCATTGAAATATGATAACAATTTTCAGTGTGTACTTTCTAAAGGATAAAACCAAACTTAATCGCTTCTCTTCTAACACCTAACTGCAGAAATGGTTTGGACCTCAAAATATCAGAGAACAAGATTCTTGTTGTCAAGTGAGTGGCAAAGAGCTAAAACTTTCGAGTTATCTTCTACAAGTGAATTTCTCCCAACTAGTACTGCAAGGAAAGTTGGAGGTTGTTAAGGAGAATTTGATTTTTATATCAGTAAAAAAAATAGGCGGAAGATGTAGGTAACATTTTGATGTATATTTTTGTTCTGAGACCGAAAACGTTAGAGAGGGGGTTTCTGAAAAATGAAAAATAATTATCGTTTTGAGAATATAACGAAAATTTTCTTAAAGATCCCTGTCAAGAAAACTAGACAAAAACAAAAAGAGAAATATCAATTATTTATGCCCTTTTCTGGATCATTTCTTAGCCGGTAACCTTGCCTTCTGAAGAGCCATTGTGAGTCTGTGATCAAGAAATGATTCCTAGATAATAAAAAAGCTTCCTGCTTTACAGATTCCACCATTATAATACATGACAATTTTTTTTTTACTTTTGTTACAAAATGGCAAATTTTAATTTTTGAAGGCTCCAAATATATTTTTAACAATTGGACGAAAGTGATTAATAATTCATTTTCTTTATTGTAACAGGAAAATAGAATACGATTCTATAAATTCCACAATGAGAAAAGAATTAGAAATTACATCGAAATTGGACGACCTTGGAGAGATTTTCTTGCGGTCTTAAGAAATGAGCTGGTTTTAAGTTCCTTTTATCCATAAAGGAATTAAACATCTCAATTTAAATTCCAGTAGATCTTAATATGTTAGGAAAACAGACTTCACTACCTCGGTGAAAAATCTATTGATTACCATCTGTGTCTTCCCTCGCGGTAGGAACTACTTTAGAAAGGAATGGTAGTCTGGGATCAGACTAAAAATTATCACCGATAAGAACTGTTTCGTCAAAAAGTGCTGAAAAAAGGCTGTTAGTGAGTTTAACGGAGTTTCTTCGCTTACAATTTGTTTTAAAAACTGAGTTTGGCATATCAGTTCTCACCGTAAAAGACAAAATTTTTTGTTGATGTTTCATTTGAAATTCAAACGTTCCATATGGGTTTAGCAAAAATTCTAGCGCTCTTAAACTGGTTTTAGAAGGGACAGAGACAATACAATACTGGTTTAACTGTTGATCTCATAAGAATTTTTTTTTTCCAAGAAGGCACGGTAAAAAATTTTGCAGTCTGAGCATTTTCAAGACCTCGGTCACAGTTTTTCACTTTACGGACCTCCCAGCCGGCAAACAAAAGTGATAATTGGCGATTGTGTGGCAGATTTGTGTAGTTTGCCCACAAGTAAAATCGTTTGTGAAAATCCAGCTTTTTTTACTAAAACTGGAGCTTATTTAAAAGGAATCTACGAGTCAGAGTGATCTTAGAAAAATTAATCTTGTGTCGCTTGTAGCTGATCGAATGAACCCGCAAACAATATTTACTGACATGTGCTACGATGCTTTTACACCCTCGTGTTCGCTGGGTTCATTTTAATCAAGACACCGCGTAAGAGTCAAAGTTAATCGAATCAGACGCGACTATAAAAAGCCTACATTGTAAACTAGACAGTCTGATAAATAAGATAGAGAATTTTTTTAAAATCTTATTTGGTCTAAAGTTTGCTAAACACATTTGCATGGGGTACCCCTATATGTAAGCTTATAACCGACACGTAGGTATTCCTCCGGAAGGGTGTGATTTTAAAGCTGTTTAAAAGGAAAGTACCCCAGTTGATATATCGTGTTTTATAAGTATAGTTGGGAGATGCCACAAACTTGCTTTATTATCTACTAAAAAAACACAATGACAAGAATATTTAAGATTTCACGAGAGTGGCAAGTTTGATTTCTTGACACAAAATCGGACAAAATCAAACTTAATCCACTTCCTTCCTTGTAATCCTATACTTCTTACCCAAAATACGTGTTTTCAGATAGCTCTGTACAATCTCTTTATCCAATTTAACAGGTCACTTTTCCGAGTTGCCTTTTGCCTCTGTCAAAACGAGTCCTCACGCGAAACTATTCACGTGAAAATGTGTTCCGCCTTTCATGCAACCCAAACTCATTTTCCTATGGAAGGTTCTGTACGAAGACCCGTTTTAAAACAGAGGCACAAGGTAACTTGGAAATGGCCTATTGTATGTTTGGTTTCATTTGGCAATATGATGTGGAAATTAGGAGAGAGAACTTTCGGCGATAATCAGGCAAGACTATTTAATGGCGTGCCCGTGCTGTGCGTTTGACGTTGATTGGAAAGTATTAGGCCACTAGTGTTTATTTACTTTGTTGTTTTTGCGCTGACACTGAACAAGAAAACTGATCTTGAATACTATTTAAGTTAAGTATGGTACGGTTAAACTAAGAGGATGTTAGATAGGAACTAACACCTATCCCACTGTGTAAGTACCGTCTTTCTGGCAAACAGACAGGTTTAAGGGGGTTCTGTCACCTCCTGTTAGCATCATTTTGTGTAGTTGAAACACGACAAGACATTAACATAGACCATTGAACTGGGTCATCGACAGGAACTATAATTAAGTAGTAACCGGGGGGTACCCCTTATAATGGACTATTAGGGGAGGTTCAGTCAAAAGACCTTCCTTGCTCAAACTGCAAGGATATAAATGTGTAGGGATTTTACTAGTTCCCGTTTACGAAGGGATAAAGGAAAACAACTGTCAATGAGGTGTGTAAGGGCCCTTTAAAGTAGAGATAACATATGCGCTCAACGGCTGATCGCCTTCTTAAGTGCATAGGGATTACTTCAGTGAAAGGTTTAGAAAAGAGATGAAGTATTTCCCTGTAGATGTGTTGAGTCGCCATCTCCGCCCGCCCCCCCTTCCCCCCTTCGATAACTATTAAGTCGGAATGTTTTGGATTACCTTCCAAAAATTCACCTGATATTTTTGAAAAATAGTTAGAAATCACAGGTCGTCCTCGTTTGTACGAAAACGAGATGCATGTCAAAGATCCCTAACTCTGATTGGCTAAAGGAAAAAAGCTTGCAGCCAATCAGCGTCCATTCAGTACGCATCATGAATGTTTCAGTTGAAATGTCTTTGGTCTTCAAAAACTGGCGTCCCATAAGGACTGAGCGAACAAACATATATTTGCACTCCACTAACAAAGATGTTTCTTTTCTCTTAACTGAACTATGTCCACAATTTCGTCGAGTTCAGTTACAGCAAATTCTTGCACCAGAATAAGTGTCTCACTCGGAGATAAATAAATAATTTAAAATTCTGCGATTGCGCAATTCCCGAAGCAATCGGAGGGTATATGGGTCTGAAGGAGGTGAGCGCGGTTATCAAGACTATCAACCGGCAAGGTATTCTTGAGACTTGAAGACGGAATGTTTCTAGATTAGGTGTGGCCGACGCTTCTTTTCTAAGGAAAACTGGAAGGGCTGGTTCTTACAAGCAACATACGGAGTCGCAAAAAGGTGCTGTTCAGTATCAACATCTTACCATGTGCTAGTAAAAAGGAGCCTTCAAAGTGAACCCGCGATGACTTTCGTTCCACGTCACCCAGACATACTATGGTTCCGTCCGAATTAAAATCATGTTAGCTCTTAAATTCTACCCTTGCTAAGCCTTTCGTTCTGAGTCCTATTTCTGGATGAATTTTAATCCATTTAGCAGGTTAAGAAACACAAACATTTGGGCAAGGAAACATGACTAATACTGTTTTAGCAACTAAGCCTATAGCCTATGTAGCGAGCGTAAAACGGCGGAGAGGGGAATGGAGAACGGGAGCAGGGATAGAAGGGGGGACTTTCTTCCTAGTGTTTTCTGCTTCTCTACCTCATCCCCGTTTACGCCAGCAATGTAGGCTACTGGGCTTCCCATGCGCTGTAGTACGATAGCTGGGTGATCAGTTTAATTTAAAAGTGATTTCGTTTCGATTGCAAATCCGGGATTTGTAACTTGACAGAACTGAATCGCGATAACCTGAGTATCAGGCCTTACAAAGGTGAAAAATCGCGACTCTGGTACTAATTTCCAATGGAGAGTCACGAAAGTGTTACTAGGTACACTCTTTGTTGTCCAAGCAGGTCAAACAAACGGGGACAAAACTCTCGAGTGTGTACACTGAATTGCGATGTTCAGAATTCTTAATAAGTCTGAACTCGTAATACGTGTAAGGCTTCGTTATGTACGTGAAAGAATTTGGCGTGTTTTGTAAGGTTTTATCTGCAGACAACAGATCAGACTGAAATTTGATATAAAGATGTTTATGTTGTTTCTTCTTCAGATTTATCTTTGACCTCTGACTGATACAGAATTGAGAAACTTTCGGTCACTGTTCGGATAAAGATCGACTGGACTCGAGAGAGCAGCGGAAATCAGCCGAAAGGAAATATCTAGTATTAATATCGAACTTGATTTTGCCAAAAGTAAAAAACACTTGCATATGCTCAGTGTTGTAGTAGCTTTGTTCATGATTCAAAAGATGGATCATTGAGGTAAAATATTGCAGACAAATTAGTTGTTGTCTCTCTAGAAAGAAATAGTACAACCTTTGAAACATTTTCGTGTAATCTCTTTTCTGCTACTTGATAGTGGAAACACGATATTTGGTTCAAAACACTTAAAAGCCTATTAACCCTGAAGAGCCTTCCTTGGTTTTCCGGATATATTACCTTGAAAGCAAACTGAGGGGTAAAGAAATCCGTGGAAAAAAGTTATTTGGCAGTTGTCCATGACTCGACGTTTTCATTATTTTTTCCAGCTGCGAATGATTGCAGTTTGCTTAGTCGAGAAATAATTGATCCACGACTGAGTACATTGGATTAGCTTGGTTTACATTAGCTTTCAAGGTATTACTCAAACTCAGGGATGGACCACTACATTTGTGATAGGGTGGGGTTGGAGAACTGTCAAAAAATATTCCGCCTAAGAAAAAGCGACCCAAAAAATCCGGAGAGCGAGCGAGCGATGCAAAAGAACATAAGGACGAAAGCAAAAACAAATAGTTTATGATCTCGTTTCTTTTGAAGAGAGGTCAAATGATTTAAACTTGTTCAAACAGATATCCTGTAACAATGTTTTTTTTCCATAGCATCGTGTGTTTCTTTTTATAAATGTATATATATTTCAACTGAAAACGTCTGGTCCTATCGATTGATTGATGGATAATTAGGACAAAAAAACGAAACTTACACCCTTCATATTGCTGATTAAAAGCTTAAGAATAACGTCCGATCGCTTACATTTCCTTTATCCTGCTCCTGTAAACACAATGCGCACATCAATGGAAAGGCAATCGAATCTGTAAAGAATTTTATCTCCTTACATAATCAATTTTCTCTCAAATTTTCGGTCGCTTTGCGGTTTGATTAAATCGCTAAACGTGTTTCAATTGGCCGCCTGATCACGATCATGAATCATGAACGATCTTCGTTAAAAGAAATTATTAACAAGCGCTTGTGAAGAAAAAAAACGCCATTAATTTAAATTAATACGCCCCTGTGGTTTGTAGCGTTCTTTATTGCCGTTGACGGCTGTTCCTACAATAGAATTTATACATCTGACAACAGCAACAACAAACCTGAGTATATACTACAACACGAGCAGAAAGAAATTGTAACAACACTTTCTGATTATCTACAGCGGCTATAGGCCGGAACATGTTACAGAACAATAGATGTTCTCGAGCACGATAACACATCGTACTTGTTCTTATTTGCTTTATGTTAGGTTCAAAAGTAACGGCTAAAACAGTTTGAAATTCTGTGAAAAAGAGCATAAGTTCCCTTCCTCAGTTCTGAGCTCATGATGTAGACGGCAATGGGATTGAAAGCGCTGTTACTGAAAAATAGCGCGATGCTAAAGGTATATAGCCCTTCGACTGTTTTAGTGGTTGGGTCGATGCTTCCAAACTCTATCGCCAGTGCCAGCAGGGTTAGAGGCAGCATACAAATCCAGAAAACAACAACGATTAGCAGGAGCATCTTGATGAGTTTTGTGTTCTGTTGTAAGAGGAACATGTCACTACGAAAAGTATCGGTCGCGCTACAGATGGAGTTCGCTCTCGCGCGGATCCGCGCGCTCTGTTTCCTCATGCTCTTTACAATGGCGGCGTAGCCCGTGGCCGTAATAAACAAAGGCACGATTATGAGAGAAGCGATGAAACAAGTGTGCAATCGCCGATGGAGGTCACTTGGCCACATAGGCAAGCACTTGCGACAATTGGCGATCTCTTCCACTACCATCAGGAACGACATCGGAAAACCAACGGTTAGATATGATACTAACCAGACGATGAGGATGATAATCTTGGCTTCTCTCTCGTTCAGTCTCGGCTTGAATGGTCTGCAAATCACCCGAAACCTCTCTACAGTGATGACGGTGAGTGTAAGTATCGAGACACAGAAAAACACTTCGTTAAGCGGGCTGAAAATCTGGCAGGTCAGTTTATTAAACGGCCACGCGAAGTATTCTTTGATGTACTCGGCTGGAAGAGAGATCATTAAGATCCCAAGATCACTGACAGCCAGATTCACGATGAACAAGTTGATGGTGGAAGACATTCCCTTGCGGCACCAAACTGTTAGTATGATGTAAATATTTCCTATCACTCCAAGAGTCAGGATGAAAGAGTACCACGCACTTTGTATGCTCACTAAAGCTGGGTTGTAAACGTCTTTGGATAAATCATTCCCCATTTGGGCCGAGCCCGATTCCTCTGTTTCCATCTCCATTAGCTTCGCAAACTGGAAAGTGTCTTCTGCTAGCTGCGGAGAAAGTTCGTCCGAATTTCAATGGGACAACGCAGATGAAAAATTGCTTTTTTGCGTGGGCTTTGTTTGTCTTTCTCCGTCAGAAAAGAAATCTTTTGGCAAACGTTGAGTTAGATGAGGCTTACCACGTCGGTGAAGGATACGCAATGGAAAACCAGCTAGCTCCTAAATCTTGTAAACTTCACGGGATTAGAATCAAATACGTCGCGACACCGTGATGCCACGATTCCATGATGTGGAAAACGACAGGCGGTTGGAAACTTTTACTCAACAGCACAGCTTTGCTTTTTATCGTACGCCGGCAAAACTGGGCGAAAAAAAACGTAGCCAAAGCAAACAGTATCGGAAGATAAAGAGGCGAGGAGCGTTCCGTTTTTCGCCTGATAACCCCGCAGTTACATTGATGTTTAGATTGCACGAAACTTGATGAGGTGCGTAATTAAACACCTGATGTGTAGATATCCACGAGTGCCTGTGTTGATTGTTTATTCGGTGCTGACAGATGTAAAACAAACCCGGCCAAGTCTGCCGCGACCAAGTTCTCTGTTCTCTTTCCGATCGGAAATGTAAACAGGCCTCGCCTCTGATTGACAGCATTGGAATGGGTCGAAAATATCTTCCCTTCAGCTCAGCGCTTTTCAAAACAAACATTTTAAGAAAGACCTATGTAATGGTTCCTAAATTATTTGGAATCAAAACGGCAATACTTATTTGACAATCTTGAATCGGTCAGGATCAGGACTCGGTTAAGTAACTTTTTACCCACTCCTCCCCCTCCCCCTTTCCCTGCCCCCCCCCCCCCTACTCTGAGTTCCCGCGCTTTTGTGTGGTCTGAAGCTAAAAACGTGTACGTGTGTAAAGGCCAAGGAATGTTTGGATATCAAAGATTCCCGTATCAAATAGAAGTATAGTTTCCTAATGAAAGTACTGACATTTACAATGTGAAAATGCTCCAGTTTCACAGCAATTTTAGAGGCTGTGTTATTTTGGGCAAGGAACTATAGCGCTATTACAATAAGTGATTTTTGGAGAAGAAAACAATACACAGGGCAATTTGCCTGTTGTGGTGGAGTAATTGAGCGGCGATGAAACACATCTTTAGAGTCAAACTACACCTCTCTTCCACAATGATATGATATAATCGCGCTTGATGAAATAATTTAGGAACAAACGGTAATTAGTTTTAACATGCCGTATGTACTTGTAGTAAAATCAGTTGATTAGGCAATTAACGTTCGCTTTGAGACCTTTAATTTCTCCCACACTGAGCAACACCTCAATCAGTTCTCAGTGAAAACCTGTATTCTAAGGCCGAGCTAAGATTTCGTAACTACCAAACAAGTTTGATGTAATACAGGGCATGTTTAGCAATGTTTCGGAATTCTGATATACGTATTGCGTCATGTAATGGAAACCGCACGAGCAATTTGCTTAAAAGAGTCGAGTTGCTGAAAGATTGAAAATTGTCCTCTTTCCTGCGTTGATTCCCAAGGAGTCTATGAAGTGACGCAACAACAGATTGAGAATGTAAGAATTTTGAAAGAATGTAGCAGTATTTTTTGTTACCTTAGACTAAGTATTTCGCTACTTATTATTATCATTATGACTAGTGCCCAGTGCTAACGTTTATACAGGTATGATCACCTGACGGGACTTTCGAAGTGAAAGTCCCGTCTTGTCAGACTTTTCAACAGAGCAACAAAGCTTTTTTTTACCAAATAGCGACTTTGGGTTTTCAGAAAAATTTTAAATTATATTTTTCTGAAACTCATCTGAAGTGGAAAATACAATAAGACTTTTTAAAACTGAATTACAACATCCCGAAAAATACAGCTAGTTTTATTTCTTTTCCAGCTCGTCCTTGATCAAAATGATTTATTATTCCATTTCCTCCCTCTGTGTACATCCACCCCTTCCCCCCCAAGAAATCGATTTTTTTTTCAGGGGAGAGGGGGCGCGGAGTACACTAGCTTCATTGAAAATGAACAAGACAACCATAAGGTGAGTTTATTATGTCAACAACTGATGTAATCTTAAGTTAAGACTGCGTTTGCATCTGTTTTTCTCGTTTAAAGATCAAAAGATTAATTCAACAATTTGGGCCGAAATAATGTTTTTTTCTCTCTCTCACCAAGACAGCTTCAATCGTAGTTTTCCTTTTTGTTGACAGGAGATTTTTTTGATGTTCTCCCATCAGGATGCCTGCACAAGCAGCGTTTGAACTTTAAATTTAAGGCAGAACGCAGAAGCACGCGTGCAAATGAGAAATTTTTATTTCATCCTCAATACAATGTCTAAAATCGGTTATGGCGGCAAAATTTAAGTCTTTTGATATGTTGTTGAATGATCACAAGGCTTATTTTTTGATGGTATCTTATATCTAAACTAAGCGATAATGCAAACTTTTTCGGCAACTTCAGCATAATTTGCATATTTTCTTATTTTCATGTGTTTTTAAGTCATCGCTTCACGTTAAATCATAGATCACGTCCTGACAGAGGCTTTTATTCTAATTGCGTAAACGAAAAATAACTGCATACAGTATATAGTAGCTTGTTTACACTGGATTAAATTCCAATATTTCTTATAGTCATGCTGAACTGTAAACTTCTTATGCGCGCAATAGACAATTCAACAGCACATGACAGAGATATTTCTCCGTTTACTAAGAACACTTTCAGCTGAAACTACAGAAAATCGTCTACATGTTCTAAACGCTTTTAGTAAATACCAAAAGCAACCACATATTCTATCATAGGTCTTGTGACTCTAGCTGTTCTAAATTAATTGCTTTTTAACTGTAAAACAAGAAACAGAAGTAAAAACGTCAAGATTCTTTATTCGTGATTAAAATAAGCCTTGCTTCAGGCTTTTGTTTGTTTTAGAATAACTTTTCAATGAATGCAGGAGATCTAGACGTACGAGCAATAATCTTTAAATCTTGAGACTAGATGGAGAACAAAACACTAGGGTGCCTTCTAATCAGGTAAAAATAACGGAAATTTCGGAATGGAACGGAACCGACAGTCTTCCCGCCTGTGTGTTTTTTTTGTCCTTGAGAAATAGATTCCGGAACTGGCTTTCCAATCGTGTTTGTTTATTCATTCGGACCCATTTTTCACGCTGTGGGATAGTTTGGAACGAAATACGCTAGCTCGGTGGATGGAGCGCCCGCCCGGTGTTCGCGAGGTCATGGGTTTGATTCCTGTCGGGGACTCGGGTTTTTTCTTTGTCCCACGCTCGTGACATGATGATCGATTCGCCTTTCGCATTTCATTGCCGAGCTTCAAATTCGCTATCTATTCACTTATCATTACTCACGGTGACTTCGTCAGTGCTGATCCTAGCAGTATGCAGGACGCCTGTCACATATGAACTCAGTTAAATGACCTTACTCTCCATGAGTTCTCGTAGCTCAGTGGATAGAGCGCCAGTACCCGGTGTTTGGGAGATCATGGGTTCGATTCCTGTCGGGGACTCGGGATTTTTTTCTTTGTCCTGTGCTCGTGTTATGTTGATCGATTCCACTCTCGCATCCTGACATAATGACATAATAGCAGCATAACAGCATGAACATAACGAAATAAGGAAAACAACTGATCTTTTCCTTATGCCTTTATGTCGATGTTCACATTGCGACATAGGCTCGTTATGCCATTATGTCCATTATGTCTTATGTTGTTATGTCACTAGTGTAAAAATCAATCCTAGCCTGGCATAGAAAACATTTTTGTTAGATTTTAGAACGCATTATAAACCAGTTCAACTCTACTAAGATTAATGTCACCTATCTTCAGAATGTGTAATAAAGTAATCTCGTTTTGTGGGATGTGATACTTAAAAAGGCTTGAAAAATATTGATAATACAGAAATCTTGCATGTTATGATTCAAACCCACATCCTTAGAATATCTTCTGAAGGACATGGGACTTATGATCTGCAGTAGATATCTAAATGTAAATGCCTTGAAAATTTTGTACCGAAATGGAGAAACAATCGATCAGTATCAGTATCAGTAGCAGGCTATAGTGGTGATCTAAGTCTTATCTTCAATGAGGTGAAAAAAAAAAACAGCAACACGAAAACACTAATTAGAGTCTCCGATAGAATAATCGGAATACTCGACAATAGAATGACAATAAAAAGAAGGAAGTCATTTTTCCTTATAAGCTAAGAGCACAAAAACGTAATTCACTTAGCCATTGACATGGCGTTTCATTTTCTTTCGTCTAGCATTCATTTGGTGGTTAACTCTTAACAAGCCATTTTTGGTCACCTTTGACAGTGAAAAATGTCTTCGTGAGTTGGATGACAGTTAAAATATGGGGTTGTAATATTTAGTCTAAACTCCATTGAAAGGGGTCTGAATTGACTGTATCTGCGCCACACCCAAGCACGACTGAGATGCGTGGTCACCCCTGGGCGTGGTCATCTGTCTGCTACTGTGAATTTCTCAGTCCGGCAATGTTCGCTGCCAAAAGTCACATCTAGGCCTTAATACAGTAAGACTTCCTGCCGTTTGCAGTATAGCTAAGTGAATTATTTCAGTCCGGATTTATAGGTTTTTTTTTCGGTGTAATATGGTTCTCCATTGGAGCTGATGCGACACACCTCTCTGGTAGGGATCTGACATATAGCATGAAGTTCGAACACGTAACTTTGTTTTCGTTTTGGTTCATTTTGTATCAACATTCTTGGATGTCTTCTACGTGCAATTATGCGAAAGAATTGTTGTTACTCTAGATAGTCTTTTAGTACGTGACAATATCTTTTAGAGTTTTAAAGAACTAATTAAAATGCTTGAAAGATTTGTCGTTATCGATGTGCGTCTGTATATTGACACAGGTACCTAATTTACAACGCATCTTTCGCGAAATCTTTTGCTGGTCGCGCTATTGTTTATCTGATTTTTCTTTTCAAATTGATTTATATTTAGCCATCGTTCGTGCTGGCTTGAAAACCAGAGGTCCGTGCTTTGTGAGGCGTCATGCAAGCTTCTTTATCGGAGCATCGGTGTGTTCCAAGGCCCCAAGCACACTACGCGGGACGAATTTGAAACGGCGTTTTCACTCTGAAAACGTATCAAATGTTTCACGTCCAAACTACGCCGGAGGAATTTTTAAACGCGATCAGTATTTAGCGGTCTTTTTGGATTTGTGTTTGAGCAACACTTGGTCAGAGAAGTCACTTGATTATCGTGACGCCGTTGTTTTCGAAAAGCCCCGTTTTCAAAAATGTTTTCCGTCCACACAAAAACGAAAAGCTGGCGTTTTCAAATTCCTCCGGTTTGAAGAACGTCAATGAAAAGCTCCGTTTTCGCGATAGTTGATAGACGCTGTAGATAGATAATCTTTATTTATCCACGGTAAAAATTCGTCAGCTAAAAATATACCTAATACATATCGCCCAATACCTGATATACAATACTGAATAAAAGTCGTGGACTGAGTAGTAGTGTGGACGTAAGGCCTTATCGTAGAAATAAAGCTTCGTTTTCAAATTTCTCCGGCGTATTGTGGACGTGGCCTAAGCTTCAGTATAGTACCCCAGGACATGGTTGTTCGAATTGCAAATACTTTAAGCCAATTATGTTTTAAATACAAGATTGAAATTTTATCCACGATTCAATTTCAATCTTTTTACGCTTATGTTTTTTAATGGTGGAGATTAAGTCCAGAGTTAGTCAAAACCTGACCCTGGGGGATCCCTGAGTGCAACCTCGTTTCCATGGCCTTTTCTCTTGCCTTTACCACTGACCACAAAAAAATGTGTTGCGCAGACAGAAATGAAACTTCAGTCAATTTTAATTGTCTCCTTACATCAAAAGAAAAAAAGATAAAGACAGATATCACAACAAGTATGCTGGCTCAACAAAAATGTGTTTTCATGACTACGAAAGGTAAGGGGACGTGTACACAAGGACTTTCCAGCTATCCTTAACTCACTCGACATAAAGAAGACCCTTTCCATTTGATTTTCAACTAAAATTAAGACACCTAATAAAATGTGATGTGACGACCGTGTGTACGTGGCACTTGGAAAATCTCTAATCGTCTAAGCACAACGCGTGTTCTACAGCCATTGTTCTATTATGGCCACGTTTACAGTTGTGGCCTTATGTCCCAGCTGGGATGAAGAGGATGAGTAAGTAAGTATGTTCAGAGTTAAAAACGAATTGCGTATGTCTATAGATAAAAAAAATTCCTTTTCAAAAGAACGTTTTCCGCGACATGTATTTAGAATTTAAAATACATATCCGATGTGTACCCATAAGCTTTTAAATAGTTTATCATGTCCTTATCAAAAGACTTAGTTCCACAGATCAACACGTGTACATCACGTGACGGTTCAGGCATCTCACGTGACACAAGCTCTTGGGTAATCCTGCCATAAGACACGTGATCTCCGTACCTGACTTTTGATTGGTCAGCTTCAACTTCCTGCCAAAAACAAAGTTAGGTTTTGGATTAGGATCCTTCTTTTAAACTGAAAAGACAAACTAGACCCTTGCCTGAAGACCATGCACATACTTGTGGTAATGAGTGATGGATAAACAGTAATTCCACTGAAAGGGATTCCTTTAGAGTGGTTTTCAATTGAGTGTCGTAAAACCCAACCCAACCAGTTACTCAAAAGGTTGAACAACTCAGCCAATTTCAAACCATAGTAAAACCAAAAGCATTACTTTCGACACTCAATTGAAAACTGCTCTACCTAACAACATCAGCCTTGGTACAGTAGACAATACCAAGTTCCCTCTCTGAGAGATGCCTGCAGGGAATCATAGTAATTGTATTCAACCAAAAAGATTTAAGAATTGGCAATGACAAATACAGCCACAAAGAAAGGTAATGAAAGATTTTCAAAGAGCTGAATGGAAAGTAAGCATATTGTCAGAATGACTAGGTGCTTTGTATTAGGATTCAGCTTCATTTAGTTTATCACTAGAACTGACCTTGCTAACAACATACAGCACTGAAAAGTTCCAGTAAGCCTTCATTTCATCCAGAGTGTGTTTCATTAAGATCTCATCATATGTTTGACTGGAATAGACCAAGTGGATGAAAGTTTCGTCATCTCCATTGGACAAAATACCTTGAATTACTTGCAGCATTGGTGCAACACCTGTACCTGCAGCTAGCATGCCAAGATGACGATACTGAAAACAACAGAGAAAAACCCTTCAAAAATGTGTAACATACTCCAGATGTTAATAATAATAATAATAATAATAATAACAATAATAATAATTTATTTCTACTGAATTACATCACTAGAATCTCAGTGCTCTTACAAAAATAGTAATAATTTAGGATCCAGTGAAACCTTTACAATAATTAATTATAATGTAAAAACTAAACAAAGAACTAGACTGATATGTTTAAAAGTTAAATAAAAACGTTTTAAGCCTGTTTTTAAAAATATCAATAGACGTGGCGCTCCTCACGTCTAATGGAAGGTCATTACAATGCGTGAGTGCACAAGATGAAAAAGCGCGACCACCATGGTCCTTTGTCCTAAACACAGGCCTATACAGAATTGTTGACCAAGACTCCTTTGGAGTTTGTATCAAAGATTCTAAGTTTCCTCAAGATTTTGTAAGATTCGTCTCAAAATTTCATAAGTTTTTGCCTAAGTTTCCCCAAGATTTGTTAGATTCTATAAGATCTTCTTAAAAATATTAAGTTACTGACAGAATGAATCTAAAATTACCATGAAGTAAAAGAAAGAACAATTTTGAAGCTTACTCTGTCATTATTCTAAAATGGAAAACATATGGAGAAAAAAAATTTTTTTGTGGGGAGGGGGGGGAGGGTTAGTGACAAATTGACCTTCTAAGGCCAAATTGTTTAGCCAGGAGACTGAGAACATTTTTTGCCTCTGATGACATAAATTTTGTTGCTTTGTTTCAATATAATAAAAATTATGATCAATATTTTTAATTAATGCTTATAAAATTGACCCTAATAAACAATCATTCAGTGAAATATCACATGCATTTATTACCTGATTTGGAATGTAAGAAAAATTTCCATAAGGCCCCCTCCATTCAATAATGTCACCTACTTGCCAAGATCTTACATAACTGGACATCTTTCCATTTGGGTACACCTGAAATACAAATAAAATGATTTTGCCTTACATTAAAAGTGAAACCTTTGTAAGTACTGTCACATGCTCTTTATCAACCCCCATGCTTGTTGCTTTCGATGGTTACAATTAGAATTACCATGGTAAAAGTAAACACAACCTATCAAAACCAGCTTATATGGGAGTTCTCCAACCATAGACCAGAGGCCTTTCTTACACGATTCCTAGTACAGGTTAAGTCTCCATTGTGATCAGTGCTTTCTGCTCACCCAGGCTTTTAGCCAGGATTTGAAAAGTGGACATCCAAAATGTGCTATAGGGTCTGCTCAAATGAACAATTTATGAGTTAACACATGAAAATCAAAAAGAAAACAGTTTCCTTTAAAAAATGAGGTCCACAGGATGTCTGGATTCCTATCTGGCTAAAAGCATGAGCTCACCCTGCTTGGGCTCTGACCAATCCTGTCACACACAAAAACTCTCTTGTACTCAGGTTTATGAGCTTTTCTTCTTGTGCAAAATGTTTTATCATAACAACAACCTGAGGACTATTTTTACAACATATTTTGTCCAAAAAAATTACTAACACAGTTTGTAATGTATGTGAAAATTCCAAAAGAGAAATACCTTAATGAGCACATCAAAGTGACCTTGACAGTCTTGATCACTTACTGGGGTGTACTGTCGAGTATTAGTCTTGCCTTCCAGTTTTCCTCTGTAAAGAAAAAAAAAAAAATTGCCATTATCGTTTGGTGCACTTTTCCTTCCTTTTCATCGGCCACGAGCCCACCAAGTGACCTGCAAATAAGTGCCTACAAATAATGGTCTGCTCATGCGTAGTACCATCTAAATCATCTTGAATGATTATAACCATGCTCTTGTGTGAAAAATTGCAGATCTAAAAAACAAATGAACTAACAAATGTACCTCTGTACAACACAGTATTTAGCTCTTATTAACCAAGCTGGAGGTCTGTATGGGAGAATCTTGACCGAGGTCATAAGTACAGACCGAACGCAGTGAGGTCTGTACACACGACCTCGGTCAAGATTCTCCTATACAGACTGACTTAGCTCGGTTAATAAGATGTTTACTATATGGCAAAGAAGAAAACTTTAATTCGTTTAATGTGACTTGTTTGCTGACATTCTGGTTGCGAACGGCAATGAGCTTAACTTAAACCTGCTGAAATTTGCTCGTCCTCTTTACTTTTTTTTTTTTTTGTCATTAGGCTTTTTGGCACTTTCATAAATGATTGAGAAGAAAATAAAAGAATATGGTGAACATTTTTGTATTTTAGTTTGCTACTTTTTCAATGCAAAATGAAACTGGTCTAGATGCCGGTCTAGATGGGAAAATCTAGACCGCAGTCAATATCGATTTCAGCCAATCAAATTCGTGAATTCGGTAGTTCCCAGTCCTTGTGAGATTCAGCCATATAATAATTGAGATTAATAATTTTTGGGGGGTTTTAAAATGAGACAATGAAATAACCACAACATAGTAGTGGTAGTTTTCAGTTTTCAGTTCAATTCATGATACTTTTTTCTTCATTTGTAGTGTCCCTACCCTGCAATCAGTTGGTTTCTCCTACACTGAATGAGTTTGGCATGGGAGAAACCAACTGCTTGCAGGGTATAGTGTCCCCAGTTAACACAGCTGCAGTGCTAAATAAAATTATTTTTTAAACAGTCAGCCTTCAAAACACTTGAAATAAATACAAAGATGAGCTTCACCTCATTATTAAATGTTGTCCTATTTTCAATCCCAGCTTTCTGTTTCCAGGAATGATAAATCTGTACAAGCATGAATCTCTTGTCAGTCTGGTGATGGAGTCCAATGCAAATGATCGAAACTCTGAAGTGGAAAGAACTTGAATATCATCTCCAGTTTGTAAATCTGTGTCAGTTGCTCCACTTCTTATTCTATCACATTCCTTTTTCCATCTTAACATTTCCTCGTCATAAATGTCAAACACACAAGGTGTACAGCCAGTTCCACAACAGTCACTATCTAAAGGTTTTTCTGGTGGCTCAGGGAGATCCACTGAGACATTGTAGTTGATCTCTTCACTAGAAACCTCTTCAGCTGTAGACATGACAAAGTAAGCAAGGACTCTTAAACGACTCTAATAATATACAAGACTTTCATATCAGCTGTTTCTATAGCCCTTCTTGCAGCAGATGCCACCTACTGCTCAGATGTAAGCTTATATCTAAAATTCAGTACGTGTTTCCAAGGAGAGGAACAGCTTTACACATAAACGTAAGCAGAATTCATACTGCCAAAATGAAAGTTGTAAGCTTATGTTAGAGAACCTTGTCACGGAAAATTCCTTGTAGATAGTCCGCTCACATAACACGAGAAAATCATTCAACACGTCTCTGAAGCTTTCTGTATCTCTTTTGATGCAGGTCACAAATCGAGAGTTACTTCTTTGCTTTGTGGGTAATATTTTCGTTAACACAAGCGCGTTTTATAACGGTTCCAGAATTGCTTCGTTCTAGTCCCAACAATAACGATGTCCACCAAGAAAAACCCTCAGCACGCAAGATCTTCGATCCGTTGGTCTCCGAGTCAAACTTCCTTTTTGAGCTAAGTTTGCTGCAGCTTTGATTAGTTGATTTGTTGTCATCTACATCCATTATTTATCTGCAACCAGTTTTACTTACGCCGTCCGCCGTCCGCCATCTTTGAACTGATTGGCCTCCAGTCCTAGCTCGGTCACATATCAGTGAAGGTTCCCCATGGGGTCCACGGGAAAAGTTCTCTCAGTGTTCCTCAATGTTCACAGGTAGTTGATTGCGGTCTCTGTTAGTAACTGGCAAATCACACCCGAGCTATTCTACACTCTGAAAAGGCGCGGTAAAAAAGACAATTCCAATTTATACCCTACAGGAAGACAGTCCCCTCATCAAAGAAACATTTGGTTACCTAGCTTCCGGCGAGAACGGAAAATTCACAGTCACAAATTAATCACGCTGGCCAGTGAAATGCATGTCCACATTGATGCCCAACGCTGTTTAGTTTAAAGAGAGAGCGAACTCGCTCAAAGCAGTGTTTTTATTTAAAATAATATGTGTATCCTGTGTACATTTGCAGCTGATTAAATAAATGCATTCAATGCAAACCTCTTACTCAGTGTTGCTTATGGGTTGGAGAAAAGAAATGTTTCGCAAAATGAAACCAAAATGAAATTTCAACTCTTTGGATGTCTATTTTCCTAAATTGGGCTATTTTTTGCTCCGAAAAATACTTTTGGCCTTTAAACTTCATAAATTTTTCCTTGTGCATTAATATACAATCAGTCGCGAGTGGTCAAAATGACAATGTAAATTTCCTGCCAACACAAACACAGTTGATTTCATAAAAAGATTTCGCACTAGTGCAATTAAATTTTCTCAATGAAAACAAGCAAAAACCTCTTTAAGCTCTTATTTTAATAAACGAACGTGATTTAAGCAAAAGAAACAGACACAAACATGAGAGAAATATTTTTTTCAAAAAAAATATTTATAAGGACTTGAAATATGGATAAAGATTTTTTTTCATATTGAGCAAGTCTTAATTCTTTAAATAATCAAAATCTTATTTCTCATTACAATAGCGATACATTGCCTAGCAGACAGGTAATGAGAACAAAGAAACTCATCAGCAATTAGCGGATAACGGCTTGATTTTCAACTCAAGTTCAGACAACCTCCTTTAGAGGAAAGGAGCGGCTCAGTCAGCGTATTTTGGCCACGTACAAAATTACCTTTACATTGAAGGAAACTTGAAAAGAATAGTTTCCTAAGATAGAAAAACATTTTAGAGATAATAATAAACCATAAAGAATCAAGGATGGTTAACGATGGAGAAGATTAACACGGATTACAAACGAAGAACTTGAAAAATTTAGGCTAACCTTTTCAAGACGTACAAACCGTGACGTAGGTCCTTTAAAGGCCTACAGAGAATTTGAAGCTGGACAGAAATTAGGGACCACGTTTCAGTTAAGTACAGTTTGTTCTGAAAAGACAAGTAATTTCTTAAGACGATTTCTGTTTTAGTCTCTTTTTTTCGAGCCGGGGAGAAAATCGATCGCACCAGCATCAAAACACGTATATTGGAGCACGACGCTCTTATTGTAATCAACCCGTCTCTTCGTGTAATAGAACATTTGACAATCATCACGATTCATAAAATTTGTGTGTTTCGAACAAACCTCTACCATACAGCTCATTCTAACTTGAGTAAACAGTGCGTCTGCGTTCTTCATATAAAGAAGGCACGTACGTTTATTAATCTAAATTAAAATTCGACGGCCATTGGATAGATGTTAGGTCGGCTTGTTTAACGCCCAACAGCAAGAGAGAAAATGAATAAAAGTTATGTATCCGCCTGTTCTTCTAATTACTTTTTCTTACAATAAATAATTTACTCGCGAAAAAGCGAAACGCGGGGACATTTAGAAACATTAAACACTCTTCTAAGTAGTAAGCAACTTTTTCTCATTTTTGGCCATCGAGTGAAGAGCTTGAATTAAGGGTTAAGTTTTAAATAGATGTTACTGAATTCATATCATTAACAGAGTGATATTCCCTATTTCAAGTTACATTTTGCAGTGAACTGTGAAACGACTCAGTCTTGAGAGCAAACGGACTGAATCTCAATGTCCTTCGCTACAGGAGAATCTTGAGCTCTTGTTCTGGCAATCCAAGTTCCGTAATCAGTTTTCGGAGTGTTCGTTCTCCCTTCTGCGATATATCCTACATTAATCGGGGATCCAATAGTTCGGTGGCATATCTGACTCGTCAACGGGTTAATAACCCGGAAGACCGCGCGACGTATTTCACGATTACGCCAGCAATAAATCATTGGATTCAGAGAGCTGTTAAGAAATATCAAATTTTCAGCCCACGGATAGAAGTTGTATAACAGTTGAGGCGTATCGCCTTTGATAGTGCGAATGAGTAGAATTGTCATACCGGGTGTATAGCAGATTAACAGCGCGCCAAATATATATGCCATGGTCTTGGCGAATTTAGTTTCGCGGGCTACGCTTGGTGCGAACGGATCATAGTTCTGTTGCTCTGAAACGATCCGTCGGTGATGTCTCCTTGCTTCACGGAAAATGAAGAAGTATACAAAAGCTGTTATAGCGTAGCACGAGCCGATTACTGCGAAGCAAATCAGGTAAACGATGCGATTAGGTATTCCAGCAAATCGCACGCACGTTAGAGTGACCCAAGCCAGCCAGACACCTCCGATAATGCTCAACACGCGAGGTTTGGTGACAAGCCGCATGTAGTTCAAAGGTGAGAATATAGCAACGTACCTTTCACAGCTTATAAGCGTGAGGTTAAGGAAGGAGGCGCCTGTACAGAACAAGGCCATGGTCAGATAAGCGACCCATACTCCGCAGTCATCAGTTCCGGATAGAGCAAAAGCTTGCCGCGCTATATACAGGGGCTCTACAATGGAACCCACTAGCAAGTCTGTACAGGACAGACTGACAAGAAATAGGTTTGCGTACGTGCGGAGTTCGCGCGTCCGAGCGAAGGCCAGGATAAATAACGTATTGCACGAGACAGCAGTCATCAAGCCGAGCGCGCTGATCAGGCACGTAATGATGGCCGTGACACGCGCGGACATCGTATGCGGGAAGCGAATCACGACTTGAAAGCTGCAGTTTATCACGTCCATGTCTTCTGTGATAGTGGAAGAACTTAATAAAGTCATTTCACGATTTACTACCGATCACACTTTAGCCAACCAGCCAATTAATGAAGTGGCTTTCCGCAGCAAAGCGGTGAATATCTGTATATCTCCCTTTAAGGTCTCACCACCAATATCAACAAATAAGCAATGTCAGAACGCCCGAGGAAACCAAATCGGATGACTCTTGAATTGAAAGTAGTCATGTACAATGATGATGTAACTGTGAAAATCAAACGATTGATCTTTTTCCGTAGTTGTAATTTTAACAGTTAGATAAGACTGCGCAAACCATTAAGCCACAGGAGTGTCGCCTTCCCTGAGCGACACAAACTTCAGAATGTTTTGCCAAGGTGAGATGCACGACCCAATCACACCTGCCTCATACGACACTGTTTATTTTTCATTATAACGCCATGTATGCGCGTCTTGAATAAAGAAAAGGAAACTAAATGGTATGTTCATTGATAGTTTACTTGTCTAGGCCGAGTTATGACGAAAATTATTAATAGGCACTCGTCCATAATCACTGTTTTAACCCATTGTATGGACCAAAGCGTTTCAAGAAAAGAATTATTAAAATCGAACATTTATTTCATGCAATTGACAGAACCGATGTTAACATAAATATAGAAAAGCAATATCCACTAAGAGTTTTAATTTGTCGAAGATATATTGCATGCGTAATTAAAGAAACACAAAATAAGGCAAGGCAAGGGAATTAGAATTTTTCGTCGCTTTTTGTTATTTTTTTTTTTTATATCAGGGGAAAATTCACCGGTGTCGCAAATTAAACCGGAAATCGGATTTAAGCTTTCACTACACGTCAAACATCACTGAAATAAAAATTCGATTCGAAATTCGACTCCTTTAACAAAACCCAACAGCAAAACATAACATGGCTTAATAAAGAAAAAATGGCAATTACTTTTCTGCCAAATTTCTCATTCGCAAAGATGTCAGTCATTAAAATTCGCAAGCTAAGTCCTTCGGCTCTAAACGTAAGCTAAAAGTGTAATTTCTCTTTACTTTTTCTCGTATACTCTGTCTCATGTTCGTTTTGAGAATTTACCAGAACATCAAAACGTCAGGTTGATTACAGTGTAGTGGTCTTATGTGGTGCTGGAATAAGATAACGAACAAAACCTTGCGAAAAACCGCTTGTCTTTTCAACACACCCTACAATATTTAGGTCGTTTGTGAGTTTCGATTCCAGGCTGATAGAAAAAGTGGAAAATAAACAAATTCGAGGATATGTTTTGTAATAAATTTACAAGTCGGATGAGCTGCACTCGAGTAGGCGATATTTACACAAGTTTTTAGCCGATGTGAATAAGAGAGGAAACATAAAGGTAATTAGATTTTTTTGCAATTTCCCTTAAGGCATAATCACACGTCCAAATGGCTTTAAAAGTTATACACCCAAAAGGGTTGATTGAAAAAATAAAAGAATGACTGTCTTTTCTGTGGCGAACGCAAATACCAATTTTCAACGATAAACTCGCTTCGACAACACTTTTTCGTGGACAGTTCAGTAAGTAAATGAAATGACAGTAAGACACCTTTTGGTTATTGACTGACCATTTCGTTATGATGGGCCCATTGACAATGAAAGTAAAAAAGGATGAAATAATATTAGGCACTTTGCAGAATTGCCACTCGCGAAGCTCGCATCATTTCACCTGTCATAGTTTAGTCTTTTAAGCAACAACAGAACAAAAGAACCTCGATGTGAAGTCAAAGTGACTCTTGAATTCACAACCGTTTTATCTCTCTTTTTTAAATGTTAAATGAGGCAGACAGGTAGACACAGGAAACTATAAAGGTTAAAATAATAAATAAATAAAAAACGTCGCAAGACTAACTTTATTAGAAAGGTAAAGAGTAATATCTTCGATGTTATAAAAAACAAAGCCAGTGTTGAAGTCCACGAGGTTATTTTTTATTATCATTTCCTGAGGAACACAGTGTTATGTCATCTCTGGATAGGTGTCAAATTGGAAAAAGCACCTGCAACAACTGACTTTCTCCAAAAAAAGTACATTATTTATATATAAAAAATTATTTAAGTCTCACAAAACCTTCCTGACGTTGTCGTTTTACACAGTTAAGCGAAATGCAAAACAAACCAAACCATAATATATACAAACGACAGGTTAAATGTTCTGTAAAACAACACCACAGAAAGACGAGCACGTAAAGCTACCCGTGGATTGCGTAAGAGGTGCTAAGCAACAAGACGAAATGTTATGACGTGAAGCTGACGTGAGTACGTCCGGGGAGTTCGGAATTGCTCGTGCAATGTTTTGATTAGTTGATACAATAATCGCAAACTTTTCGGGTATTTCGGAGTACGAGGATTTGATTAGGTTGCGTACAAATAAACAGAGAAAATAGGTGACGTACGCACAAAGACAAGGATTTGAAAACACACAATTGAAACAAAATATACAGCAATACTGATAAAATACACAATTTACATCAGAACGTCATTTGGTAACCAAACGCGTTCTTTGTTATCAGCCTAAAAATCTTGCCATAAACTTTCAAAAAATGATCGTTTCGTAATCTTGGCTTGGCAGGTTAATATTAAGTTCCTTCAAGATCGTCAGATTCTTCTCTTATGCCAAGTTCTTCAAGTAATTGTTTCTCCATCTGTAAATACTCCTGATATTCCTAAAAAAAACATGGCATAAATAGAAACTGTAAAAAGATTGAGAGATATTCCAAAGTTAATAACAGCCGTTTAAGGGATTTAAGTACGTATTTCAGAAGTTCATTCAGATCCAGTTGAACGCAAGATAATCTTTTGCAGGTTATGCTAATTTTTTTCGCACAATTCCATCAAAAACAGCTATTATTAATAGTCAAAAGGGAAAACGTTGAGAGCCTTCTTAAATGTATTTTCAACGGGCACGACGACAGAACAAAGGCAATTGCTAAAGAGAACGGACTGCAAAAGAGCAACTTTCAGTTCAGTGCTGAGACAAAAAGTTATAATTAAATAGCCAATCGGAACCAACGAAGACAATCTGATGAACCAATGAGCACTCGAAGCGAATACACGTGACTGGTTTTAAGGGCGGGAAACGCGTGCGACCCACACGCGTATGGTTTGGTCTTGTATCTGATTGGTCAAGTAGGTGTCGCGAGGGTTTTTTTTTTAACCAATCACAAAGCGTAGTAACAAGAACCCGCTAAATCTTACCATTCTTTGTCGGACCTCTACATCTGCGTCACTCTCCTCTTGACGTTTACCCTCCTGTTGCATTCAACAAAAATAAAGAAAAAAAAAAATAAGTGAATTTTACTAAACAGTATACAGTCGAACCTCCGCTAACGGACACTTGGTAACGGTCCCAGCCACATACAAACACTGAAGAGAGGCATTTGGGTGACGACCCAGATAACGGCTGCGAAGAGACTGGGTTATCTCGAGTACGTTGGCAAGATTGCCTCCAACATACAGTGTCGTCCAAAAACACAACACGTAATCCATCTCAATTTCGCCCAGTATTAACCATCCTTGCTTCTTTTTAGATTATTACTGTCTCTTTGGCGTATTTATATCTTAGTAAAATATTATTTTAATGTCTAATTCGATTCAAGGTAGTTTTGTGCATTGGTTTTATCACTAACCTGTTGCCGTTTGCTTTCTTCAGCGTCCAGCTGTTTCTTTTCCTGTTCTCGTATCTTCATTCTTTCCTCCACAAAAGCAAGTCGCTTTACTTCTCGTTCGAAGAAGTTCTCCATAGCATTTGCCTAACAAACGTCAAAAACAGCAATACTTCAACCGACTGTAGCTTAATCTTTATCAGTGCGCTATTTTCGCTGAAAGCAAATGGTAAAACTACCACTGTGATACAGTTGATGCAAAAATAATAGTATCAAAAACTTTTTTCTTGGTGTAACAGCTTACTATTGCCACAGTGTAGACTGAAAAAAGCTCCTTCCATTTTAACCTTAAGCCCCGCGACTTTCTTTGGAGGGATTTCAGAGCTACCTTAAACCGTCGAAAACTAAAGAATAGAAAAATTGATTGTTATGAGTTCTGACAATTACACAGGAAAGTCCCCATTCCGAAGATGTCCTTTCATGCAGGGAACAAAACAGTGTAGAGGGGGAGGAGGGAAAAATTGGGGGAAAAGTGTCCAAATGCTGTTGATATGAAATATATGTTATGTGGACAAGGGAGCTGATCAAGATAAACCAGACCGAAAAACTAACTTCTCCCGAGAAGAATAATATTACAGAGAATGTGAGGAAATCAGTAAAGAGAGTTCACCTCATTAGCTGATGGGTGCCTGAGATTCCACGGAACCTCCATCACATGCAGTGTCCCCATACTGTCACCTACAGCTAGCAGCTGTTGTTTACCTAAGTAACCAAATAAACAAACAAACAAGATGGTCAGCTAGGGAGAAGTAAACGCTAGAGCTGACAAAGGGCACATATTAAAAACGACATTATCTCTACGGAGACAGCATTCAATACTGATACTGAATACAATTCCCATAAGCCAGTTGGACGATTGAAATAAAAACGCAACTTTTTTCGTACATAAGGAAAATTTGAGTAAGGGCAAATCCGATGAACACGCTTGCACGTTTCTGATCAAGGGGCGTCAACTGTAAACTATCCCTGTTTATTATGAGTTTTATCACTCAACTTTCATGTTAATGAAAAAAAAAAAACCTTTTACTATAAAACATTTTAAAGCTGTAGATCTAGTTCAGTTCAATTTGCATGCAACTTTAGAGTACAATGCTCAGGAACAGGAAAGCCCCAGTGAGCAACCACTGGTATTGAAGCAATCGAGCAGTACTTTTGTGTGGTACTCTTTGTATTTTTACATGTGTTTGGCTTTTTTACGCGTAGAATGTCTGAATATGAGACTCATACAAGCCCTTTGTCACACTTACTTGAAACCTGGTGAGGTGAAATTGTGGTGATGGGAGCAGAAGTAACATTCTGAGTCAAGGAAGGCTCGTGCGACCTGACAACAACAAAATAACTTGAATACAAATTCTCCTTAGTCATTTCAATGAATTCTCTTCAAATGGATTCTGAGAATTTGGTGATGCATCAAAACAGTAATTCCTAGTTGATGATTTTTTTTAATCTCATTACCTGGATGCTTGAAAATCTATTGAGATTGTAAGGAGAAAATAGAAGCTAATCACCTGTCCAGTAGGTCCCACACGTCTACATTTCCGTCGGTCTTCGTGATGAAAAATACCCCTGAAAAGGGAAGAGAAGGCTTTGTAATGAATGATGAATTTATGTGGTGCTAACTTCACGCAAAAAAACAGAAATAATTTTAAAAAGAAGTAAAAGTTTGTCTGTTCCAGTCCAGGCGATCGGAAAAACCTTATGGCCCATTGGAATTATCGCTAAACGTCCACACTACCCTCCAAAGTGAGTATTGCAAGGAATACGCCGGAGGAATTTGAAAACGGAGGTTTATTTCTACGGTTAGGTGTCCACACTAATCCGTCACGAAAACGGAGCTTTTCGAAAACGCTCTTCAAACCGGAGGAATTTGAAAACGCCGGCTTTGAGTTTTAGTGTGGACGGAAAACATTTTGAAAACGAAGCTTTTCGAAAAACGATCAGGCTACGATAATCATGATAATTCCCCTGCCCGAGTTTTCCTCAAACACAAATCCAAAATGACCGGTGATTGTTGCGTTTTTAAATTTCTCCGGCGTACCGTGGACGGTAAACAATTGATGCGTTTTCAGAGTGAAACCTCCGTTTTCAAATTCCCCCCCCGGGGGGGGGGGGACTCCCACATGGAGTGGACGGGGATGCTCGTTGGAAATTTTGAATTTAACCCCTAAAAGAGACCAATCTGGGCGTGGCCGAAGCTTATGCAGACCCCTAAAAGAGACCAGTTTATAAAACAGACAAATAAAAAGTACACTGACTTTTAATGATGGCGAATTTGTTTATATGAATTGAGTAAATATAAAGAATCAAAATTCTTTCTGTTTTGTTATTTCTTCGCGTGCAACCCTTAACGAGACCTTGACGGCTAAAAATAATGACATTTTGCCCAGAACACCCTAAGCGAGACCAAAATCCGAAATTTACTCCCCTAAGCGAGACGACGAGCATCCCCGTCCATTCCATATAGGAGTCCCCCCCCCCCCACCCCCCACCCCGGTCAAATTCCTCCGGCGTCGTGTGGCCTGGGTCCTAGACTTTTTCAAAGTCCTATCCATTTGTAGTACTCAGGTTTCGAGCGTTGCAGACGTTTTTCGCTTTCCGTGCTCGAGCTTTCGCAGCTCGACTTGTACGCAAGTCTAGCCTCACATTTCTCAGGCTAACGATCAATGGTGAACAAAGTTCGTCATTCTCAATCCATCTCAATCTCCTTCAATATTAACCATCCTGTTTCTGTTTTAGCTTCGTACTACATCTTTGAAGTTTTCCCATCTCAGCAAATTGTTATTTTCAGCTTTCGATTAGTTGTGGGGTAATTTTGTAGAGAGTAGATATTTTGTGACGTGTGACATAGCAGTAGTTGTACCTGGTCTTGAGGGACTCCAGTGCCCTCGTGTTAGTCTCATAAGATGACTCGCTGATTGAAGAAGTGGTCCACTCTGCAAACAGAACAAAACAGAGCTGGATAGTAGTACCAATGACAAAAACTACAGGTATCTATATATACCATATGAGGTATGCTTAATGTGTATCTACTAAACTGAAAAAGCAGATGGTTTACTTACAAAATTTTACTTAGAGAATTGATCGGTACCAAAGTGTTAACTGGGGAAACTGTAAGTATTACCATTTTAGCAAAGTGCTTGTCGCTGATACATGAAAATGGGACGCTTTGAGAACAACCCTATCATTCGAGTCACTCACAACGTAAATTTTCCACTTAAGAGAATTGTCCGTCATTGGAACGTCGTTCGTTGCAGAATTTTGGAATGGTTGCTCGTCATTCGAGCCAGACAGGAACATTTATTCAATGGTACTCATCGTTTAGTTCAAACAATAAAAACACTTCTACTACCGTCACGCCTTCTTTCCAAATTGCAAATGTCCATCCCCCAACAGTGAGAATGATATCTCTGAAGAATGGCGACCTCTGTAGGGTGGTGATGGGACCATCATGTGCTGCCCACACCTGCTCAGGTCGGGGAGCTACAAAGAAAAGTAAACTAAACGTCTTTTGGAAGTTAACTTAGCTTAACTTAATTTATTAGTACTTTTATTGGGAGTGTCCACGATTAGTCGGCCTCCGGGCTGACTAGAAGTTTTAGACACTTTAATAAAGTTTATATATTGACTGATTGATTGAAAGCAGGAAAAATTACACCAACACTGTACTGTCTTAAAAGCACCATTTAGACTGAAATTTAGTCTAGACAAACCAGAAGCAGTGGTTAAATTTCAGCCTTACTGTAAATAGCCAAAAAGGGGGTCTGAAAAGGGTCATATGACAACTGACAACATATGACATTCAACTACTAAATTATTTAAAACTTACTGAAAATAGAGAAACAGCCAAAATTTTAACTGGCATCTGACACACGGACACAATGAATCCTGCTTGACATCCAACAAATGGCCAAAATTTCAAGAGACACCTGATAAATGGCTAAAATTTCGACTGCCATTTACGTCCTCACAGAGAATAGCCACATAACTAGCAACAAGCCAAGAAAAGCTGATGTACTCAAGCCATACTCACAAACTATTTTCCCGCTGTCTGTATCCTTTTCAGGTTTCCAATCCATGTAGACCAAGTCACCTTCCTAAAATCAACACAAAATCACTTGAGACAAACGTATTTGTACTTCTACCCTGAGAGCCTCTTTAACAAACGCTCTTATTTCCCGACGAATTACAAGAAAAAGAAACTAGAGAAATCTCTTTCATTGTCAAAACAGTTTTTTTCCCTTGATGTAAAAAGGTTTTTGGATTAGGGATATTTAAATTTGAGTATTTCCTTCCATCATATACTCAGAATTTTTGAAAAAACCCGACCAAAAATTTTTAAGCGCCATCATTTCAAATGAAAAATCCACTGCTAAATGAATGAAAAAAGAAAAAAAGAAAAAAACAAGGCACTAAATGTATAGAGTTCGAGGTTTCATCCACATTCTTTTACAACTTCATTATTATTATGACTCGCATATTTACAATTTTTACAGAAATAGATATACAGATAGCAGGGATGCTGCAGTGGTGAGAGCGCTTGCCTCCCACCAGTGTGGCCTGGGTTCAATAATTATTCTGGCCCGGTGCCATATGTGGGTTGAGTATGTTGTTAGTTCTCAAAAACCAAACTGTTTAAATGAACGTATATGGCTAAACGAACTTTCCAGAGGGGAGGGAGAGTCAAACCAGAAAAACCGTCTATGAGGGAATGGAAATATTCTGGACAGACACATTTTGTAAAATAATATTGGATTATTCCCCTTTTTTACCCTAATGAGTGTATAACACTACTTGACTGAAGACTCACCTCAGTACCAATAAAAAACTTGGAGCTGACATTCTCCAGAGGTTTGCCTTGGTCCCTGCCTTTAGATATACTGGAGGATATATTGGATATCCCACCTGCCTCTTTTTCTTCACTTGATTTTGCTGTTAAAATTAAAGAGTTGGGTATTCTGTAAACCTCTATAAGTTACTTTGTGAGAGTTATGAGTTAAGTATATTGTCCAAGAATGCAACATAATAACTACAGTGGAACCCCACCTTACGTGCCCTGTTAATGCGATCACTTTGATATTACGGCCACTTTATTCTGGCCCAAACAAAAGCCCAGTCAATAATTTTCTTATTTAAAGAACCACTTCAATATGGCCACCCCATTAAGGCCAGAATTTTGTGGTGTGTGGGTGACCGGATTAACAGGGTTCCATTGTAGATGTGGCAGGTGCTCACCCAAGGTTGTTCTGACCAGATTCTGGCACTAAAACCATTAGATGGCTGTACCTATTGGATAAATTATGACAGTGCACGGGAGACTAGCCTGTGAACAGGCTCCAGCTAGAAGGGTCTGACCACAGCTGGAAAGGCCGAGAAGGAGCTGGCAGAGAGTGAAGTGGCCAAGAGGAGAATTGGGTGGTGGTTGGAGCATCCCTTCTCTCTCTCTGTCTCTCTCCTGCTTTCTTTTCTCCCATCCTCTACTAGAGACCCTGTTCACAGGGTTATGGGAGACTATACACAACACAGGCTATGAATGGCATTACTCCTGAAAGACATCAAACAATAGTTTATTTTACTAACCACCTGCTGTTCTTGCGCCTTGCCTTTCTGAAATGCTGAACACACTTGGTCCAAACTCACCAGCACCCGTTACATGAGACACAGTCACCTGAAGTCAAAACAACCACATTGCCACTGTACATCATTAACATTAGCAACCTCTGTAACAGCATAATTTAGAATAAGTATGTTTGCACTGGTACCAATGTGGGTGTAGTTCAAAGCTCTATTTGGCCTCCAGAGGATGCAATTCTAAAACAAGTTCTATTGAGAGTAAATCTCTGGGACCAGGCAGTGTTACAAATAAACAATAAACACCACCAAAAGGAAAACAAGCTCCATCATACATACTAATGAGCCTTGCTGTACATAAATTTTTCAAATCATGCCCCATACATGCACTTGCACATTTTCTAACTTGCTTTTTGCATCAATTTGTGGTCCCTTATCTCTGACCATAAATTTCAACAGACACTGTCACTATACATAGTATGCTGCACATGCATGTTTTCATCAGAAATTCTTAATAACTCAGGCTTCTATGATGCCGCAGTAAAGCATAGTTCGATGGGTGAAAGCATTGTTATCCTGTCTTGAATACCCTTGGTGCATGGTCAAAAACAGCCCTAAAAGAGCCAACAGTGGCATCCACACCACGTAAGAGACAGCAGGAGGGCAACTGGTTTTCACAGGCGGGCAAAATTTTTTGAACTGAACCTCTCTATGAAGAAGACTTTCCTCTAGAAGATCAAAGCAGGTGGGCAAAATCATCCTCACAGCCGGTCAATATGCCCAGTGCCCAGCCCTTAAAGAAACCCCTGTGGATGGAAGTATTTGGAGTAATGTATTACTGCACTGAAAACACACAAAATTCCATGACATGTACATTACCCTAAGGACAGGCTTCCATGTTAAATCCAAGTGTTTAAATGTAGGAAGAGTTCCAGCTGGGTTTTGACCAGCTGCATGTGCAGGTGCCGCAGACTTACTAGGGCGGGTGTCCCAAACAAGGACAGTGCTGAAATCAAAACACAAACACATAGGTTTTCTGTAAAGAAGCTGTTTTGCTGCAATCAGAAGAAAGTAATATTGCTTTTATTCCCTATTTCTCTCTTGGGATCCTTGAAGTCAATCAAGAGGTGAAAAGATGTGACAGAATGACAAAATCCCTTTGCCTTCAGTTTTCCTGTGGCCAATATAATTTTTCCTAGCGTGTTTTCTGTTTCTCATTTGATGTTCCCTTATAAAGAAGATATAAGATCCCACTAGTCTACAATGTTCACTGAGGGTCGTACAGGGGTATTCTTGTGATGCGTGATTAGCTGATTTTATTTTTCGTGAAATGTGAATTTAGGAAATTATTCTTCGTGACTCCTGACCTGAAGGTTTTGTGTGGCCCATGAAGAACCTGAATTATTAACCGATATTCGTGATTTTACCACGCTATTCTACGTGATTTTGAGACACAAGTTTTCCGAATGGCTAGAGTCGTCTATGGAGAGTGACTTGCAATTTGCAATATGGAGCCTTGACTTAACCATTTGTGATTTTGCTTTCTTGAAACACTGTTTCTGTTGTAAAAACAGGTTGTTAAAAGAGTATCTTACTTGCCTATTTTTGTGATTTGGGAAAACAAAATTTTTATTTCTATTAACCGTGATCCTGAATTTTATCCATTTGTGAACCGTGCCAGAGAGCCCCCCTGTATGACCCTCTTCACAGTAGGTGTCGTGAATGGTAAATGCAAGACTGTGAGAAGGTAAGACTAGCATTTTTTTTGCAAGCCCAATACATTTTTTGGCTTTCGAATTGAGACCAAGACTTAAGACCCTGTTTTGCCTTAAAATTGAAAAGGCAATAACTTGTTGTATTGTATAGAACATAAGGAGCCTGAAATAAATCAGGGGATCTAACGCAGGGCGTGTATAGAGCAGGGCTCAAAAAGACTTGAATTCCAGCTTGCCCTTGGAACAAGTAGCTCTCAAAGTTTGCTTGTCCTGGGCAAATCTTAGTTTGCTATTTTAATGATTTAGTTTCCAACAACTTGCCCATTGGGCAAGAGGGAGTGAAAAGTTACTTGCCCAAAAGGGAAATCGTCTTGTCCCACACGATTGGATGGCACTTTTTTCGAGCCCTGTAGAGTATAATTAACTTAGAAATACAGTCTTTCTGCTTCATGCATAATTATGTTTCCTTTAAATATGGAAAGGAGCACACCCATCATAGAGCTTAGAACTGCTTGGACAGTACAATAATGTGCTTGACTCTGAAAGTTTCTCTCACTCACCCATCTGCAGCACATGACATCAACTGACTGCACTGCTGTGATTTGTTTTCAACAACAACACCCATGCGTCCAATCTAAGAGAAACCAGAGCAGCTTAGTCATATGAAGTCAGGGATGTTGTTAAAGGCCATACCCTGTAACACCTGGTACAGATGAGTATACTTGTTACCAGTTAGACCGCCCATTATTGAACAGAGTTCACTGGCAGATCTGCAAAAAGTTTGTTAAGATCAAGGCAACAGGTGACTCACAAACAAACAATGACAGTTATTAATACCTCCATATGATCAGGAATCCATATGATGTCTGAGACAACTGTTTTGTGGCTGTGTTCAATTGAAGACACCGCACAATATCTGATAATGGGTGATCGATCAAAGCTTGATTCATCTTCAAATCCAGGCTGTAAGGTTACATAAAAGAATGTTGTTTAAAATTGATACACAGTTTCCCTACATGTAAGTTCTTAATGTAATCTTATTATTTAAAGGGGGTTAATGCAATTTTCTAGAGCATGCACCAGAGGTGAAATTTCAACTGAAGACTCTTGTTAGGAAAACTGTTTCATGAAAGTGGGAATTTTTTGTGGGAGGGGGGTGTTTTCATTATTTTCACTCTGATTTGATGTCAAACAGAAATTGAAGACTGAGTTAAATCTACGGAAGATATGACTGATGATTGCAGTTATACACACAACTAAGTAGTTGCAGAATTAAAGCCTGAAAAAAAATTATTCAGGCTTGAATGGGATTCAAACCCGTGACCTCTGTGATACTGATGCAATGCTCCACCAACTGGTCACTCGCAACTTTGTGAGTTCGTAATGTACCTGTATAACTGCGATGGTCAGTCATGTCTTCATACCTTTCTCTGCAGTTCAAATATATGATATTTCTTGTGTTCACTTCTAGTAAAATCTAATTTTCAACTTGAAAATAAATGATCTCAACAACCCTAAAAAAGGTTTTCAGATTTCTTCATCAGCTGTTTTTCTCACCAAAGTATTCATGGAATTCTTCTTGCTCTGGCCATGAGATTGTCTGTGACTGCGTAATCTATCACTGTGGTTTGTGATGTCCCATAAAACAATCTAAATAAAATGAAAACAGAGCATTGCAAAATCAAGGGCTTGAAAAAAGTGTCCTCCAGTCATCTGTGACAAGTACATTTTCCCTCTAGGCAAATAACTTTTCATTCTCACTTGACTGATGAGCAAGGAATCAGGCAAGTTGTCTGTCAACTATATCATTAAAAAGTCAACTAAGACTTGCCCACGACGAGCAAAATTTGAGAGCTACATTTTGTACTTGTCCGTTGGGCAAGCTGGAATTTAAGGTTTTTTCGAGCCCTGAAAACAACCAAATCATATTTGCAAGGAAAAAATTATGAAGACTAAAATTAAACTTGCAGTACATCTAGATGACCAGTTGTACTTCTTGGTGTACTCTGAAAGCTTCAGTATCCCCTCATTGATAATTTTCTTTATTCTCATCACCTTTCTGTTCAATGGTGAGTCAGTTTTGCAGGGAGAAACTATATGTTAATCATGCAGGGAGGGTAGGGAAATATTAAATGACATTACCTGTCCATTAATGCACCCTCCAGCAATGATATTTGGATCAGAAGGATTAAACTTGAAGGAAAAAATATCATCAGGAGCCTCAAGTAATGCCTGAAAATCAATCAAAATTAGAAATAAATCAGTCTGAGTTCCAAGGCTTGGAAGTTACGGATTTTCAAAAACTGTCACAGGCCCTTCACTGTCTTAAGGAAGACCATGTACAACTAGAGAATGTAAAATGTTTGATTCAGTAAAAAATTTGAAAATTAATTAAACCATTAGGATTGATGTTGATTTACTCTGGGGTTGATCTAAGGGGTTTTGAGGGGGAGTTTGTTGAATCCCCTAAATTAATGAAAAGTAACATGATTACATGCCAAGGATCTCAATTTTAAAAAATTTCCAGCAGAAGGAGGCTCCCAGACCCCGTCACAGGGGACCACTGAATCCACTTTTCTAAAATCCTATATCCACCCCAGTTTACTGGTGACGGCTGCTTCAAGAATTTAATGAGTAGTTGCAACAGACACATAGGGTTATCTCAGTCTGTGAATGACTGTCCTTTAGGAAATGCTAAGCCTTGCACATTGCTCTCTGATGGGTGCTGCATCCTGAGTCAGGGCAGCCAGCCCGCAATTTCAGCTTCTTGAAAGCACTGCTTAAATGTTTATCATTAATACTAATATAACCAAGACGAGAAATGTTTGATGAATGGTTTAAGTTTAACTGTACATTTAGTAAACACATACCAGGGGATGAATTGGATCTGAGAAACTCCAGATCAGAACCAGGGACGATGTCATAAGAATGCGAGAAAAATGATCCACTCTGTCATCAAATGAGAGATCTTCACCGCAAGAAACTGCAATAATCCCTGTGAAAAACAATTTATTTTAAATTCAATACTGTTTTTTAACCAAACACTGCTTAACAAAGTTTAAAACAATTATATCTATTTTCATTACATACCTTTGATAGCAGGATGCCACTGAATGTATGTGATTGTTTTCTCTTTGCTGTACTGAAGATCAGTAAAGGACTGGTATTCCTATCAAGCAAAAAGGCCATTCCAGTTATGTATACAACTTAAATAGTTGGGAAAACAAGCCTGAAAAATTCAGGCTTGAACAGAATTTAAATTTATGACCTGGTGCAGTGCTTTACCAACTGAGATATTGAAACTGGGGACTGGTCAAGTTGTGAGTTGCCAATAATTAATTATGCCTTAAAATAGTGACAACATGCAAGAGAATATAGTCAATCTGTAACAGCGTACAAGGCAGCAGGTATTATATGTAGGCAGGACCGCGGTCTAATGAAGTAACCTTATTATTCAACTGGATACAAACCTTTAAATAGTTGTCTGATTTTGCACCAAAAGTAGTTTCATCATCTGCCAGGGATAAGTAGTCATCATAAAACACATCCAATATCTCATTCTGCTGTAAAGCCAGCTCAAACCTGCAAATGAACATAAACCAGTTTGTCATTGTTGACAAAAAAGAAAACGGAAGCTACAGGTGAAATTGCCGGTTGTTGATAGGATTCACCCACAAAGTAACAAGCTGCTACGGATGTGGAGAACAAGGCTATAGGTGACTCAAAACTTATTGACAGCCCTGGCCATCATTGTTTTCTTGATGCAAAAAGTTCATCATTGACAACACATGAGTTTATTTGGTCTCTTATAAGGAAAGTTCTACAAAAAAATGATATTATCATATTTACAAGCCAAGAAATTCTATGGGAAACGAAAGGTCAAAACACTTGTTCTGAGTAGACATCATTGATCCTTATCACCCCCATGAGAACAGAGGGCATCCACCAGTATCCTCCAATGCACACGGTTGAGTAGAGAGACTTCTCTTATGCAAGGTTGAGATGACAAAAGTTACACCTTTCTCATTATTAGCTATAACTTATTTCAGCAAGTGACAATTGATCTGGCTAACCGTATATTGATGTCTACTACTATTCACCTCTGGTAGACAATAAATCATAGTTATTAATCGTATCTATAACAAAATTCTCAATTGTGATCGGTTCTCCATGTGCTTATTTGTCATGTAATCGGTGCGCCATCATGTGCGTGTCCAATTACAGGTATCCAATTTGAACCTTTTGTAATTGGACACCTGTAATTGAATACCCACATGATTCACATATCAATTACGGGCGCTTTAATGGTTTTCTTTGCAACTTATGAAATGAGCTACATATGTTTTTGCTCAAAAGAAGTTCTCAATTTAAGACATTTTTAATTCTGAAATTTGTTATAGATACAATTGATTAGTAGTTGGACCTTGTGTCCTACAATTCAGGGACTAATCGTGCTTGTAATTTCAAATCGGACTTGTGCGATTACTCCCTGAATTGTACTCCACTCAGTCCAATTACTATTACTAATAGTTATTGTCATGGCTGTCAATGATTATGAGAGCCACATTATTATTCTGAACGCAAAGTGATTATTAAAATAATTTAGTGTAATGGTTTACCTTGGGGTAACTTTCTCAATAAAAGTGATTATATCAGCAGTTGTTCTTTTAAGCTCTTCTTTGGATTTCTCTTCAAGAGTTCTTGCCATGTACTGTGTCACAGCATTACAAGGTTTTCTCCTATGATGGAGCATTAATGAAGGACACAACTTACATGTAACTGCTTGTATTTTGTCTCATTCTAATGTCATATCATTCACTTAAAAATGTCACTGCAGCTGTATTTACAAGCAGCCATCTCCTAGACACGTAATATTTAAAAGTTCCATTTGATGTAAGGCACAGTGGCTTTACATGTAGTTAATGATTAGTGCATTGGACGTTTGACTGAGTTGTCTAGGTTCAAGCCTTGGCTAGGGTCATTGTGTTGTGTTCTTGCAAGAGACAGTTCATCTCACAGTAGGAGTAGCAAATGGTAAATGTCAGACTTTGAAAGAATGCAAGGTTAGTGTTTTTCTTCATGAACCCAAGACATTTTGACTTTTTAAATTGTGAGACCGAGACTTAAAAGCGTTTTATATGCGAGCAAGATACGTTCAGACTCTAACACGTCCAGACATCGTTGGAAATACTTCTAGTCACATCATTCCATGGAAGCTGCAGATAAGTGCTGCCTATTTTGCCAGTAGGCTCAAACGCAGAGTTTACCTTAAGCATTATATAACATGTCTACCTAATTTACATGAATTTATAATTTACTGTATGCTTTGTATCAGCCTTCTTAAGGTTGCACAATGGTATCTGATTACATACTATTATTGGGTATGGTACAATGTATATCCTACCATTCTGTTTGATTTCCTATATCTGTCAATACTGGAACAGCCTGAAAAAGAAATGGACAAGGTTGTCTACATGTAATTTTGTTAGAGGTCTCAAGACCATTAGCCAACTAGTAACAGACTAGTAAAACATAATTCTAATAATCATAATAATTGCAATTGGCTTTGTACACTTTATATCTGATATAAATCAAACTTTACGTAGCATATTTTAATTTTGTTATTTGTGACTGCAAATGTGAAAGCAGAACATAGCGGTAATGAAAACGAAAGCAGTTATCACAATTATTTTTAGTTTAGCCTTTCCAGTCCCAATAATTTTAATAGCATCAATTTCAGGTCTCAAGAGTTGAAGTGAGGCACACAAAAAAAATACTGTACCATTAAAAATAAACCAGTGAAACATCTGGTTTTATAGTTACATTTTTGTATTCATTGGAAAGTAAGAGACTGACATGTCTGACTGACATGTGATAGTTGACAAGGGCTGCTCCATCATCAGCTATCATGTGATAGAAATCTCCAGCTCTTAATCTAATTGCATAATGAAAAACAACCGTGAAAGTTTGGGAGAACTCGAAAAAGTTGTGGAAACACTCGCCTGTCGGCTCCTGTTTCTATTAAACAATTAGATTATGAGCTCGAGATTTCTATCATGTGATAGTTGACAAGGGTGCAGCCCGAGTCAACTGTCACAAATAGAAATCAAGAGCAAATAATCTAATTGTTTTAGCATAAATCTACTAGTCATTCAAAACTTTATCTTAATCCTCTTCACAGACGCTTTGAAAACGCCAAGCAGCAGCCATCATTTTGTTAACAAGGGCACACTGCTACATTACTCACTATCTATCACAGAATAGATAGTGAACTGCGTAGAACGACATTCGTGATGAGATGCTAGTAGATTTACACTAAAACTTGATAGAAACATGGTACATGTTTTCTATTTCTTAAACTTTATTTTATGCTAAGTGAATCACTCTCATCTACCTGTATGCCTTTGTCAAGCTCTTTCTTCAGGAGTCCATAGCTATCATCGTCATATGAAGGGCATTCTACGAAGCCATCTTTAGCATCGGACACATTTCGATCACTGAATGTCACAGGCACTCCAAACTCACGCCTCTTTCTTGAAATCCTAAACTTGACCTGAAAGGAAAAACAAAAGTTAGCATGCATATAAATATTATTTCAAATGTGTACTTCATACATATGCACTTACACTAAAACAGTGACTTGATCATAACATGTTGTAGCAAACATAAAATGAATTAATTTTTAAATTTATCATGCAAAAATTACATTGATATACAATACATACAGACACGAGTATTTTACTGGAAAAATACACCACTCGTAAAATTCATATATGAAACTGCATCCAGGCTCTGCGTGGTGTAATTTTCCATGTCCTCACTAGTGACAATATTGATTATGTTATTTCCTGCATATTCGTGGCTGTTTGCGGAAAGAGTCAGTTTGTCTACATGTACACTTATATAATAAAGAGAAAATTACACCTTGGCTTGAAGTGCTACATGAATTTAAGTTTCGCATGTTAACAACAACATCTTACTCACTTGCTGCACTTCTTCATACATTATTGTTTTCATCTCTCGAAAATAAAATTCGTTTACTTGATTTCATGCCGCCATGTAATGTCTAATCAGGGTTCCAGATAAGTTTCAAGGTAGAGTTACAATAGGGAATTCAAACAGGTCAATTTCCACTGCTCCTATACCCAGGTTTTTGACCTGAGATCCCTCACTTATATGGATCACTGTCCAATCAGTCTATATCTAAAAGTCATTGATCAGGGCTGGGTTGTTCAAAGCCCGATTAAGCTAACCCAGGATTAGCGAGAATTTTGATTTCATTTTTGTACATTTTCGGTGAGGTTTTCTGTTTATATTGTTCGTCCTTCAGTTTTGAGCTTGTGTAATCTCAAACTACACAAAACATAAGCAGTGAAAAACATTTCTGTAGAAGAAAAATTGTTACTTCGGTTAACTTTTAATCATGGCTTAGCGATAACTGACTTTCGAACAACCCAGCCTGGAAGTATATTATGTCGTTAGCAGTTAACCTTGGGTCTGTTTTCAGTAACATTCTCTTCCTCCACTTCAGTTTCACTTCCAAAGGATTGCCATGGCTGAGGAGTTCGTGGAAACTTTCTAAGTGTAAATACTAAATCTTCTTCCTCTCCTTCCTCTGCTTCTCCATCTTGAACTTCATCTTGAGGAGGCTATCAAGAAACAAACCCATCCATTTACAGTGTTATACCTTAAAATATAACCACAGCTTATCTTTATGTTAGAGTCTAGAGAACACACATCTCAGTCTCAGAAAACCTTATGCTTTTTAGAGCAGGACATTTTACACCCTGACCCTCAATTTTGAACTCCCCCTGCTCTCAGCTCACTTTTTTTCACAACAAAGAAATAACTCACAGATTATGCAACATTTTCAAAATAATGTATTGGCGCATGTCTCTATGTCTTTTTGCCATGTGGCCTCTAATGGCTACAGTATACTTAGGTTACTTCTGATTTTCATTGATATAACACAGGGACTCCCATACACATGTTAAGGTGATGGGGTGATCATTTGAAAGTTTGGGAGGGAACTCCCAAAAGGTACCAAAATCTGTTTTGGGGTGTTTGTTTTTTTGTGGCCCAATTCCCCTTCACCCCTATAAAGAGGTAGCAAGCCTTAACCCAACAAAGTGTTAACTATTTCCATCTGTTCTTTTATGGGACTGTCCTCCCGATGCTGCTGGCATGAGTAACATATAGCCACATGTGGTATGGCTTGATGCTAGCTCAGATGCAGTTAAATTAAACATTAGACTTACATTCAGGATCCTCTCCTTGGCTTCCTCTGTAAGAGCAAGATAAAAATTCTGACCATATTTGAACAAGGGATCATACACTACAAGCAGTTCATCAGCTTGATAATCCTACAACAAGAAAATGAAATTTAATCTCTTGGATAAATTAAATCACACCAGTCCAAGTATCTTGATTTGTTTGTGGTATAGATTGTTTTCACTCTCACACAATGAAAACATAGGCACGCAATGCGTGCAAGAGTTATTTTTGTGTGTGAAGTGTCGGAGATAGGAGCATTCATGGAGCTGTTTACAGTAACGATTTGGTTAATTTGACAAGTTTTTTTGGTTGTGATGTACAGCAAAAAAAAAACTGGGAATTTATGATGTACATGTGATGTTAAATCGGTCACGGTAAGATAGCTAAATAGTAACCCATAAAATGTTTGACTGAATAAACTAAAGTAACCTGACATGTCTCCAAGTTAATGTAGATACCATCTTATTTTCTAACAGGCAATTTGATTCGTCCTTGGATACAACCTGCACTGTGATTGGTGTGACACGCGCACATGCATAACTCCCTCACTCACCGATCATATAACCCTTCCAACCACCAAGAGGAATTTTTGCTCAGAAATACTCAAGTTAATTTAGAGACTTTTTCACATTTTATATGAGTCGAACGTTTACCCTTTTTACACAACACAACACAACACAACACAACTTCACTGAAAATAGAAAGAAAGAGAAAAAACCTCTGACACGTTGAAAGTCTGATTTAATTAAATTGCACTTTAACTTGGTGCCACGCAGTCTTCAAAGAACATTTCAACAGTTTTCATACTTTTTACCTCTAAAAATATTGGACTGAAATGAATGTCATCAAATAAAACTATTAAACTGCTACTGCAGAGACGTAAAAACTGTCCAGAAATGAAAGTTTTTTTGTTTAATATCCTGAGAACAATAGCCAATAACTTGTCAGCTCTAATTGAATTTACTCCCATATAAAAAACAAAAGTGTTAAGTTACCATTTGTTACTAAAGATAGCAAACATCTCATGGGAAAGAGTGGTGACGATTCATCCGCTCGAATTGAATTTACTCCCTTGTGAAAAACAAGAGTGTCAAATTACACTTTGTAACTGAAAAACAAAAATATCTCGTTATATTTGCATGCAACAAGAACAAAACAATTGTTACCCACACTTACTATTGTAAATGTTAGAACTGTTTCAAATCTAAAGTCTCGTCCCCTCTAAAACATGTCCTAAGAACTAGAACCGACGATTCGTGACCTCTAATTGAATTAACTCCTTGTGAAAAACAAAAGTATCAAGTTACCCTTTGTAATTAAAAATAAAAATATCTCATGCCATTTGCCTACTACTAACTCATGAACTGCTTCAAAACTCAAGACTCATCTCGTTCATAACTAGCCACCATTACACTGAAAATTATGCACTCTAAAACAACCCAATGTATGTATGTAACTGTCACACTCCCCTCCAAACCGGACTAAAAATCACAAACCGGCAATATACACATCACTCTTTATTTTTCAATTACCAAAGTCCTTGTGTTTATACATACCTTGTGTTTCTCACATACTATTTACCTTTACAACAAGAAATTTGATTGGCTGTTCATAGTAGATCCAATCTGATTGGTGTGACATACATACATCTCTCACTCACTCACTCACTCACTCACTCACCCATTGACCCATCCATAACATACCCAACGTGCCGACTAAGAGGTATTTTTTTTTAGAAAAAAATAACTCAAAAATAAATAGAAAACTATTCAGTGGATTGAGTCAAAAAATTGTAATGTTATATAGGAGATAAGTAAAGAAGACACTTCTCAAAGTTTTAGGTCTCTGCATTTTCCCAATTTTCAGATGTTTGTCAAAATGTTTTGTGCAAACTTACAGAGCCCAGTATGAAGCCACCATGTTGGTGGATCTCTGTGGTCCACCAATATGGTGGCCAGAAAATAGTGTAATCATCTGGAACTTACTTCGGCTATCTAGTCGACTGATTATCTAAACTGAACCAACAAACATTTACACAGTCAAGCACTTTTCCTAACACTTTAACTCCTAAAATGGCTGAAAATCACAAGATAAGTGTAGCTTTGTGTCATGCACTGCCATAACTCCAAGATTCAAAATGCGCTGGTTTCCAACCAAGTAGGCTATCAAGCTGAAAAGTTGTAAAGTTAAACAGATAAAAATTTAGATTTCCTTATGCCTCATGAGGATAAAAAGTTTCGTGGCTCTTCAGTTTTGGATTATGATAAGAGAATCTAACAACATATCAGATGTCATTTGGAGCTTTTCAGGCAACCCGTCCATTTCAGGCTCAGCAAAAATATTTACCAACCCATCATTGTGGTCATTCAGCTGACATCCATATTGGTTTTTTCTCCAAGTCATCAGCTGAGCAAGTATGCAAGATGATATACTTGCCCTGGAAAAATTTTACATGCCTGTTCAACAGAATAGAATGAGGACTAAACAACATGTAATTGGAAAGATAATTTGGTCTTATCAACTGGGTTGATAATGTAAATTAGCCACCATAAACAGATTCGAAAGCTGACGTTTTGAGCACTAGCCCTTTGTTGGGGCGAATCCAAGAATTGTGGGTTGTGTGTGGTTTATATACAGAAAGATGAAGCTACGTTACTGGTTGGTGCATGGTAATGTGAAAAACAACAGAATAAATTAGTTGAATGAAAAGTGTTTGTTGATACTGTGAGGATTAAGAGTGCTGATTTGAAAAATAAATTTTTGTTCTAGAGTTTTGCGGTTTTCTGTGCTTCCTTGATGTAGGGAAGGCCGCAGACTGCCATATGTTGCTTAGAATGATTGGGGAGATTACAGTGTCTCATGACCAGTTTAGATACATTTTTGTCGTCTTTCTCTATGTTGCGAAGGTGTTCTCGGAATCGGTCGCCTAGTCGTCTCCCTGTTTGGCCAATGTATAACTTTTTGCGAAGAGTGCAAGTTATGCAGTAGACGACATTGGCTGAGGTACAGGTGAAATGATCAGTGATCTTCAGGTAATTGGAAAGTTTACTTTATTATTTTCCTGTGACCAGTCTCCCAGAACATCTTGTCCATAGTTGTAGCAGTCGGCAGGCACAGAAAATCTAGGTACTAATGAAAACCAAGGCCACTTTGACAATCGACAGTCACGAAAGGAACGCTTTTGCTCTTCCTGCTGGTATTTGGCTTGTTTTTCAGAAACATTAAAAATACTAAACACCATATCCTGTTCAAAACAGCTCATGCCATCGCACTATGTGTTTCGCAGATGCAGATGCAATACAAAGCATCAGCAGTTGACAAGATGAAAATTGAGCCTGCAATGATTTCATTCATTGAGAATACCAAATCATCCAAGATGGCAGACCAAAATGATGATATTATCGCAAAAGAAAGCAGCTAATCTTTCTCTGTTTTCTAAAAGTTCCAAACGAAAAACAAGTGGACAGAATGCATGAAACTCAGAAGAAAATTAAAGAAAATAGAGTCAAACTTAACTCGTCCAGCAGACAAGTTTGCATATTGTTTTGGTTGTCTTTATAATTTTTCAGTCATCACTGATGACCAGACAACTGCGAATATGGATCCCCGATTCAGTGGCCTTCCAGAAAATATCCACATCCACCCTATGGAAGGTCAATGAAAATTCTGAGAGGATGGGAGGTCTTAATTCAAAGCCAAAACCTTCAGCATAATATTAAGCTCCTTTTATGAAAAAACTGTGTGGAGGCATGGTGGCCTCATGGTTGAGTAAGAAGGTACGACTTCCAATTCAGCAGTTCAAGTTCGAGTCCTGGCTGGGGACATTGTGTTGTGTTCTTGGGCAAGACACTTTACTCTCACAGTTCCTCTCTCCACCCAGGAGTATAAACGGGTACTGGCGAAATAAATGCTGGAGGTAACCTTGTGATGGACTAGAATCCCACCCAGGGGGGAGTGGAAATACGCCTAGTCGCTTCATGCTACAGAACCCGGGATAAGCTCCAGCCTGATGGGCCACTTGGCTCAAATGCAGATTTTACCTATTTACCTTTTTGTGTAAAAATAGGAGAGAGATGATAGAAATTTAACTGAAAACAATCAGTTCCATATGAAATGAAATGGATCAAAATAGGTTGTCTTAAAACATATCAAGCTTATGTTCAGCGACTGTGAACCGCAAGCTTCCATTACTGATCCAGGATATGCCCAGGTCAGCAAAGTGAGGCTAAAGGTACCCTGCCACATAGACAGACAGACCACCTTTACTTAACACGATCATTAAAATTCCAGTTCAACTAGCCTATGGGGTCGTGCATAATAGAATTACATGTGGTGCCGTTTTAGCTCCAGCTTTGCACTTAAAAACTTACCAAAACGATTTGCTTAACTGGATGAAAATCTGAAACAGCTGCCCTGTCTTTAAAATCTTGAAGGATTGCTTCCTTTGGGATCAGCTTGTGTGGATTCTCTTCTGTGACATCCTCATCGCCCTTGCAGCCAAATATTTCTTGAGTTTTACTCGTAAAGAAAAGTGGCATTATGTCCGACGGAATCTCTTCTTCGCCTTCTTCTTCACCAACATTGCTAGCGTCTGCATCTTCTATTCTTTCCTCCGGCATTATAGCAGCAAAATCGTGGAAGAAATCACTTTTATTATTTCCAAAAAAGTTTATGTACCTTCCTCCTAGTTGCCGCCATTTTGAATAACAATGTCCCGGATCAATTTCAAACAAACGTAACCATGAGAACATTTTCTCAGTGGGGCGGGGTAAGGCTGGCTTTGGCAGATTGACATTAGATCGATGTTTTCGTTGTGAAAAATGAAGAATTTTTTTTCAAAAAAATGTCTGTCAGAGGTTCGTTCGTAAGTAACTTGATTTACATGTTACAAAAATATAATGGAAGACTTCCATTTTTATCAGTTTTACTCGTCGCTTTTCGTCGTTATCAAAATAACGAAATGCTGATGATGGAAGCACTGTGGATCGTTTGCGCTTGATAGGTCTTGATAGCCCGATTTTTCGTGTAAAAATATCTCAAACTCTCTTCGCTTGTGTTTAAAGAACAATTATCTAATTTCTGGTTTTACTTTGAGAAGACCTTCTGAAACAAAACAAATTTGTTTCGTGACCGATGGAAACTCCCCGGAAACTCATCTGTTGACATGAAGAACACGAAGGTCTTTAGAATCTCTAATTTCATTGGATCTTGCTCCATTGTTACTCTTATTGTTTAGACATCATTTTCTCAGCCAATCCTGTGAGACGTTCCGAAGGGCAAAACTCATCTTTTGTCATCTGTGGTTTCTGTGGTTTCTGTGGTTGAAGTTCTGGCTTGTGATCGCTCGTGATTGGTCATAACACATTTCAGACAGCTATTCCAGGCAAGGGATTCTGGGATACGGGATTGTCCCTTCTTCGTATTCTAGCATCGAAGATCTTGCAACCTGAATTTCTTCAGGTCTCTTCCACTTTCTAGCTCATTTATTAATATCTTTTCTATCTTCCAATCATGGGATGATTTCAACGTTTCGCCGAGCACGTCGTCATGTAGCCTGATGATCAACTTAGCGTCAATTAACGTTTTTCCTGTGGAGACTACCTTGAGAGGTTTCGTGCTTTCGCTTGTCCGTCAAAGGTAAGCTTACGAAGATCGAAGTTTCTCCAAGCTCTCTTTATGCCTTTCATGCAAGTTGATATCTTTATCAGTCTCCGAAAATGTCTTAAAATGCTTCAGCGATTTTGAATGTTTGTCGAGAGAGTAGTGTAGAAAGTAGCCTTTACATTAGTTCAATTTAATCTTAGCGTAACTTTAACACAATTGAACCCCGCGCGCCATACTCGCAGGGGAAACGAAAAATAGTTCGAATTAGTGGGAGTTTGAAATAGCCGGAATTCGGAGTTCGGAGTTCGAAATAGCCGATAGTAAATGGGTGAAGGGCAAATCCAAAGGAAATGGTTTTGAGTTCGAAAAAACGAGGAATTCGAAATAACCGAGTTCGAATTAGCGGAGTTCGTCGAGACAGGGAGCTCGCAAATCCTGAGCTTGGCCTCTCCGTGCTGGACAGTAATTTTTCCACAGGTCTGAAGCTTGTGTTCGTTATAATTTTTACTCTACTGATAGTTACAAAAGAATCACAGATTAGTAGGACTTGGTGTGCTTTAGTTAAATTTTGAATTAAACGTGTCTCGATTTGTGAGAATTAGATAAGCACGTGAATGGCCACACGGGTAGCCTGCGTAGCAAGCGTTTTCGTGGGGTTTGGAAGCAAAGAAAGACCGAGGAACGGGATTTTCGGTGTTTTGTCTGCGCGGAAAATGGGGTGAGAACCAAAAAAAAAGAAAGAGGGGGGGTAGGAGAGGGGAGGGAAGGAAACGCTTGCAGACAAACCCCTGGATTTTGAAAACCTCCATTCGCCAGCGAACGGAGCTCGTGATTGGCTAGGCTAGTCCAATATTATTGACATGTGTCGATCAAAGGTATTTTAATACCTTTGAGTGCCAGACAAAAGGGGAAGACGTGTTCGAAGGTTGGTTACAAAACACTTTAACTTTTCTCACTGAACGAGGATTTAGTCGTCAGCTTCGGCAGTACGGTAGAAATCCTGTAGTGCAATGCCAACGCTTTGGTTTTTCGAAGCCTGCACATTATTGCAGAAGCAAGCGTGACACAATTTGCAGCTGTTCCTTTAATTTTAACATCACTTTCTTGAATGCCACATGCGCCAACGACAAGATAATAAACCACGGGACAGAAAATTCGCACTACTGCGTGGGGAAACCTAGTGATCTCGTCTGGCTTGTTACATGGAAACATGTCGTTGGTACTCTGACATTTCATTAGAAGCATTTTTGTTGACAGCATTTAGCACCTCTGGGTACAATTCTGAATGATTTGTTACAGTGTTAGCTGAGGCATGCCAGTTTTTGTCACATATTTGCCTTACCAAAAATTTAGTTGTCTCGTCGTGGGGAGTTCTTACAAGGACATTTTATAAACAACTTTGACTCGGAGGCCGCCTAGGGGAAGATTATCTTTATTCAGATACTGGTCAAGATTATCGTTATTTCCCCTCTCAGATGTTTGAAGCCTCTCCTGCCCAAATTCCAAAGTTTGCCGAGAAGACTTTCCGTTGTTTGTTTTGCTGCAGACGATAACACTCAAACCGATTTGCGGATCTGGCGTTTCCAGCAAACGCTTCTTTACTGGAATTGCCTTTGTGGAAGTTGACTTGCTAATTTTACCTTGTATTGATTCCTGGACGAATGAATACAGTGATCCAAGATTTCGAATTATGCGAGCTCAAGGATTACTAACGCGACTGGAATACTTCTCACGCTTTAACTTTCTGGCAGATTTGGGCTAAAACTTCATCCTTGCAGTCCTTCCTTTTAGACGGATTGAGTAGAAATATAGCTTGATTATAAATTACCAAATTTAATTCATCGAGATTTCTCCATTCCCACTGTGCGCTCGTTGTAAAGTTCATTTTGGTTCAAAGTTCACTTCCGCTACGGAAGGCCGAAGATTTTTTTGGTTAATTTGTGAAAGCCGATGACAGCACGAAATCTCAGTGTGCGCACTTAGTCATGAAAGGCCAAGTGGGCAGTTTTCAAAATCCAGGGGTTTGTCTGCAAGCGTTTCCTTCCTTCCTTCCCCTCCCCCTCCCCCCTCTTTTACTTGCTCCATTTTTAGCGCTGTAATTCTTTGCTCCCGAACCCCACAGAAACGCTTGCTACGCAGGCTACCACACGGGAAGCAGTGAGTCCTGTTTCCCAGAGACAGTCTGTGTTGCCTGACGAGGAGCCCAATTAATATTGAGGGCTGCAGGGAAAACAGAACTCACTGTTTCCTATGGGGTCGTTATAAGGGTTTTTGTTACACCTCCCAACTCAAAAACAGAAAAAAAAAACTGTGAACAATTTTTGCTTGATGCTAGTTTGCTGCAGTTCATGACCTGATCACGTGCAAGTCGAAAGTTCAAGTTGTTGTTTCCTTGGGGACTGGTGAATTTTGTTTGTGCTTGGGAGTTAGTGAGTTTTTGAACCATGACATGTAACACGTTCTCCTCCAATGGGAAAACTTATTTGAGTTGGGAGGTATAACAATCAAGCTTACATGTAGTGCAGAATCACGCTTGTTGAGTGTCTTTTTGCATGATCATGTGGACATGAGGATATTATTTTAGGGACCCTGCTGCATTTCTTTGTAAAGATTCTTCACATTCCTAATGTAAGATTCAGGTGTAAGGATTCCTCACATGCCTGATGTAAGATTCCTGTGTAATAAATAATGGGCTGGTTATTTTGGCTATCAAAACAGGCATAAAACGTGGAATTGGTGGCAGTTAGGGCTATTGATTTTGGAGAGACAAGTTTTAGTCATGCTGTACAGATTCAAGACATTCCATTTGTTGTTTTCTTTTTTTATGAGACTGGCTTGTAGACCATGGAGACTTGAACGTTTGTGACAGGCTGTTCAAGCATTTTATTTTGTTAGTACAAGAGCAAATCGGTATGCCATTTGTGTTAAAGCTTGGAAGCAATAATTGTTATGTCAGATCAAGCCAGATGGAAGTGGATTGGTAATGATACCATACAATTTGTAATATCTTTATGAGTTGAGTTCTTCCTTTTTAACCAGTTTTGACATTGTCATTTCATGCATCACTGAGTATGATTTCAGTTAGTGAATGGCGGCTTAAAATGTTGAAGTGACCGGGGTTGGGGTATTGATTCAGAAAGACAGGTTTCTGTCACACTATTATTCTAATTCTAGACTTTCATTTATGGGGACCTGGTATCTGGCAAGTCTAGAGATCACAATGAGTCGATTAATAACTAACATCTAGTGCGCATGTTCTGTGAAATAGGCAAACGGGTATAAATTTGTGTATAAATCCCAAAAATTCACTGTATGATATGATCAGTATCTGAGGGCAGGAAAAAAACCCAGGTTTGATTGCCCGGGGCAAGTAAATTTTGCTGTTGGGCAAGTGAAAATGGTCTGGTGCTCAAGTGAAATTAGCCTCAGTAGTCTTGTTAGTTGATAAGGAATGAACATTGCACACCTATTGGGCAAGTAATCTTTTGGTGAGGGCAACTGAAAACTGAAACATACTAGTCCACTGGGCAACTGAATTTCAAAGTATTTTTCCTGCCCTGTATCTACATGTAACTGTATATATATCAATATGGGTTAGACCAGGCCAGATCAAATTGCATTCACACTGATACCAGATGCTGGTGTTCTGTTAACTTTACAACTTGTTTATAGCATGGTAGCATGTCATTGCATCACGCTACTTGCATTAAGTAAGGAAGCAAGTTGAATGAATTAACCAAAACTGAATTATGCTGACTTGTTTTAGACTCCTCTGGTATCACTTTTATTTTAACCCATGAAATAAGGCAACTAACAACAGATTTATGATTTAAATACAAAGCCACGTAAATCTTCTTGAAATGGAATTCTAACCTGTGTGATAATCTGTTTTAGCAAACCTTTTAAATAATCAGTGCTAGAATGAAATAAAAAATCAATTTTTAACTACCATAGCAAGGCTGCTGCCTAACGGGCACCTGGTTGCCTGAGGCGCCTACCGGTAAGTTATGAGTGGGGGCGACTAAAGTTTTGTTGAAGGAGCCCGAGTGGGCGTCTAAACATGGAGTTTTCATTCCCATCTAATCTGTCCGATGACTTTAATCTTCCTATGAAATCGACCAAAAAATCATTCACACAATAAATTAAATGGAAAACGACAGCTACTCTGGTCCTGTTTTGCTTTTAACACAAGAAATATGGGCCAAAACACGCCAACAAAGTCTCTCTCCGCTCATAAAACAACCAAAAACAGCCATATTTAAAAATTGCCCTACAATGCATTGCAAGCTTAGTATTGAATAAATGCACCTCATGTATGCCAATGGATTGTGTCTCTGTTGATGCCCTACTGATTCCAGTTGCAAAATAACCCGGTGAGGGGGGGGGGGGGGGGGTACTGCCATAAATGGGTTATCTAGGGATGTGCCACTGTGAAGGGTATGGTTTTCAAGCAGTTTACTCCAGCATAGGGTATATAAATCAGAGCATTTGGGTCTAAAATAGGGTATCATTTTTCACGAAACTGACCAGTTGGTTGAAGATTTTATCTAAACTAAAGAAACCAGCACTTGTTAATCAAAAATATAAAAAAATGAAATCGGCAAGTTTAAATTTTTGTAACTCAGCCTCAACATCGTCGATAGATGACTATCATAAAGCACTACTGAATGTTATTAACTGTCAAAAATCGGGATTCAGATGGAAATCGGTGGTTTTAATACTGGTTACTCTAGAATAGGGTAGCAAAATTCAGCTGAACTAGCTCTAGTATAGGCTAAGGGTTCCAGGGTCCCAGTGGCACATGCCCAGCCAGACATTCTTAAAATATCCCTCTTCCCCCCCCCCCCCTTCCGGGCAAAATAACTACTTTGATAACAAATATTTTTGGAATTGAAGTGATGCTGCTGCTGGCATTATATTTACAATTTAATAAAGATAAATTCTTGGGCATCTTTTTTGTCCGATACTTTGGAAAACTTCACTTAGCTGTACTGAATGAATTTCTGTAGTTTCTGAAAGGATATTTATGACTTAAAAGTCGAAATATTCAAGTAGCTACAAGCCAGCAAAAAGGAAACATCATTGCAATTCTTTTTGTATACCAGGGTTTTATATTTTAAATTATCAAATGAATTGTTGTGGCTCCGCCCAATATTCGAGAATATATTTTCTCCGAAGAAGCAGCCAATATAATGCAGTAATGCTGCCTAAAAAAAGCACGTTTTGTTTATATTTATGTCCCTGAATCCCGGGGAAGGAAAGCACATTTCAGTAAGGCCAAATTCAAATGCCCCAAATGCTTATTTTATTTGTTTTCATTTGCAGCTTGCATTTCATGATTTGTTTAGAATTGCTAAACTCAAAAGCGAAAGAAGCAATATAAATTTTTGTAAAAAAAGCTGCAGCACTTGCATGGATACACCAATTATTGAATTTGTTTGACCACAAATAGTATTCTTTCTCAGTCATGACCTGATCACTTTGCTGAACACTTTATTTCAAAAATTTGATTGATGAAATAGACCATATTAGTGTCTCATGGAAAATCTCTGCCTCCGGACCCCTCCCCTAAATTTCCATATTCACTCCACACACCCCCTGTCTTCCCTAGTCTCGGCAACCCCCTGGATTGACCACGGCAAATTTATTCTGGGCTCCTAAAAAAGTGGCTTGGGCTTCTAACTTTTGACGTTGGGAGCCCAAAGGGCTCCTGAAAAATTTCCTTAGGCAATAGCTGTGCATAGTGTTATTTAGCACCCAGTTTATAAAGGGTAATTTTTTAACATGTACAATGTAAAAAATCTAGAAAATCTAGAAAATCCATGCACCTATATACTGTCCCAACTCTTCCCTCCCCAGGAAAAATCAGGAAATCCTGAGAGAGAGGGTTCTAGAGGAACTATTCCAATTTCCAATTTCCAATTTCATATAGAGATAGGCTTTTCTTTCCTTCCTTAGTAAATTTATATTGATTAAATTTATATAACTTGGCCAGAGGCGGTGTTGCCCAGTGGTTAGGGCAGTGGGCTTGTAATCCAGGTTCAAATCCTTCTCCCTGCCATCGGATAGATTTGTGTTTGGTGGTCAGGAATTCTGGACTGCTTCCAATTAGTTGAGATTTTTAACAAGTTTCTGTTTAATTACAATATTGGTTTTTACTTTAAAGGGCCTCAATGTAAACTACTAGGACACCAGTTTTTTTTCTTTTAAATTGATGAAATAGAGACATCAACATCCCCTGCAGGCATCCTGAGGGCATTTCTAAAGCATAGTTGTAATGGGAGACATACGTCCATCAAGTCCTCTCTGTTGATTTATTGTTCTTGTTGGTTTTTCATTTTTTTAAAGGTTGAGTCAGCGATTCATTTGAAGTAGCAATGTTGGGTTTTGGGATGTCAAAGGTTGTTTCTAGCAGGACTTGGTGAGTTTTTAGTTCGTCCAATCAAGGTTGTTACAAATTGTTAAAATGTTTCGCTTTACTGGTCAAGCAGTATAAAGTAAAGAATTATATCTCTTGCAAAGGCAGCATGCATGTAATCATTGTCTATCAGTATCTAGAAAATAATGAGAGAACCAATCAGATTTCCAAATTTGCAGTAAACCTTGCTATCTGTGGGTGAATTGTATCAATAAAAGGCAATTTCACTTGCAACATTACAAGGGCCTATCAAACATGCTGATCCATAACAGGTGTGAGAGGTTGCAGCCCTTAATGACAGCCCTGGAAACTTTTCAATTTATTTCCTGGTGTTGCTGTTATGAAACTAATGCAGATTATTTCTGTTTTTCTTTTTGGCATCAGTTTTCAGTATTAAAGGCTTCCTGTGATGTCAAGGCTATCAAAGGTAACTTAAATGTAATGTTCAATCTTGCTTTTACTGTGTTTGCAAATTCTGAATGTTACTCTACTCTGAATTTTATGCAGACGTGAGATCATCAAGCTGTCATAATGCATCTTGAATACATGTTAATGTCTGTATTGTAGTGAACAACATCTCGGGAAAGATTTAAAACTATTTAAATGGTGAAGAAAAGAAAACAAACACTATAGACCATACATTTATCTTGCACAGTTTACACGAAGTGATGTTCTCTGAATTGGTCTTGAAATCAATACTGAATTATCTCTTTCGTAATGTTTGAATTTTTTAATTATACAGTGGACTTTTTTATGTCTTCTTCCTCTCTTACCTGGATGCTATGTAAAATCAAACACGCAGACTGATTGCCTGGAATGAAAACCAGCAATTGGGGTTGGTTCACCACTATATCTCCCACGCTATAACAGACACAGCTTTACTTTCATGCTGCCTGGAGACCTGAAGGAAACTATGAATTGCAAGGAAAAATATCTGCCTACAAAAGTCCAAAACATACAAATTCAGGTTTAAAACTTACTGTTGCCACTGCGCCTTCTTACAATTTTCTCCCCTTATGTTTTTAGGAGTATTCCTTCTGCAATGAAGCCTCTACATCACAGGAAGGCCTAGAAGAAGAAGCTCTTACCGCAGCCTCCAACAGAACGTTGAAAGTTGCAGTACAGCTTGAAAGTAAGTCACCACTTCCCATCTTGTTCCTTACCAGACACATTTCATTTGTCTGGAGACACATCCTGTTTCTCTTGATACGTCTCATTTCTCTTGAGAATCACTGAAGTAATTTAGTGTGGAATATATTACTCATAAGAAGCCAGTGTGCTTATCAAATGCAATGTGAGATCCTGTATGAATCAATCGCTTGCTCTATTGATGTCAAACCAACAATACCAATGTAGATGTTAACACAGCAACAACATATGAGTGATGTTGGGAGAACTACAAAATGTCCTTGTATAAACCCCCACTATGCACAAACTTTTAACTTTATTATGGTTCAGTACCAATTTTTAGTATTGTAGAATTAAAATCATTGAAAGTAGGTTATAACAAGATTTGGTAAATGTGTAACAAGATGTGGTAATTATGTACCCTAAAATACTACCAAGTGTTGTAAAATGATTATATTTGTTGTCATTTTTTGGTAGGTTCATCAGAAAGCAGGCCAATTTCAAAGGAAAAGGACAAAAGGCAATTACCCCTTTTCAATAACCAGCCTTCAAAACGACCTAGGGGAGAATTGATTGATCATGGAGGTAAATTAATATGTCTAGATCCAGTACTCTCTCGGATAATTCATTTCAGCTGTAGTGGAGTAAATACATGTACTTAACAACCTCTCTACAAAAGTAAATTCCTGAAATATTGTAGGATTTGAACAGTTATTGGGAATGAGTTTATATGTGACTAACAGTCATTTGTCTCAGCTCACTTGTATTGACATAAAAACATATGCTATAGTCTTGACACATAGGATGTTTGACTGTTGCGTGGATTCAGTTTTCTAATGAGAATCATGATGGTTCAGTGCCCATAACTTGACAGTCAACCATTTACCTCAAGGCCTAATATTTTGGAAAAGCTGTGATTACCCTGTTGGCATAGCAGGATACATTGGTTTTTGAGGTTCAGACAAATACATTTTCAAAATTGTGGTACACTTCACTACTCTAAGATGGAGTTATTTTTTATGGCGACAGTGTCATGCTTGTCATTAATTGCAGTTTCTGTTGTAACTCTGGTTAGTCTTTAGTTATATGACATCAGACTCAACAGTTAGCAACTGTAGTCACACCAGTGTCGTACATTCAGACTCAACAGTAGCTAGTGACAGCCCTGAGGTGGTGATCTGTGAAATGTAAACATGGCTTAACTAGAGAAAACTACATTTGGTTGTAATGAATGTATGTGCGGTTATCGTTGTTGTTTCTTATCTTTGTGTATGAAACTGACTTCAAAGATAAAGGCATGAATTCATACTTTTAGTCACTGCCTGCAGTCTATTTTGATGTAAAGGTATGTATATTTGAACGTGTTGATGTTTTCTTCTCAAAGTCTCTCCTGGCTCAGTCGGCTGTCTGTCTTCATCAGTGGAACAAGTTCCGCTGCCTTCTTCTATGACCATTCAAAGTCATGAAGGAAATGAATATCAGAGAAGACACATTCAGAGTGAGTGACAAAAATGATTGTGTACAGATGTTACTAATTTACAAAATGATAAGAAGCTAACCTCTTCTAACCTCTTCTAACCCTTCACCTTATTGCAAATATTCTGGATCAGACAAGCCACACTCGGAGTGAGTAAGAAAAAAATTTTATAGCAATTTTTGGGGGATGAAAACTCTGTGTCATGTTTTAAATTCTGTAGAAAGCTCTGACTAAGAGAGGTTCATTAAACCTCTTTGAAGGCGCTTTTTAGATGACACATATCAATATGCCTAGGAGATAATATTTAAATATGTTCACATAACTTTTTTGTTCAAGGTTTCCCTAGGCAGCTCCCTTCATCAGTGGAATACAATCAGTTGCCTTCTGCTGTGGCCAGTCAGTCTTATGAAGGATACAACAATAACAGAAGTCACACTCGCAGTAAGTAATAGATTTTAAAGATACAATTACAACTTAATGAAATAGATTAACATATGTGGCCTTGATGGCCCTACACATTGCACAAATATTGTATGGTGTTGTTTCAGAATTTCTTTTTAAGTTTTGTCTTTGCATTTTCTCTGGGAAGACTTCTGTAGGCATGACATGCCACCTTCATCTGTTGGATACAATCAGTTACCTTTCACTGGAGCCACTCAAACTTATCAGAGTGAATATAGTAAAATTTAAAATATATATATTTGTTAATGTTATGTTCTAGAAAATATCCATACCCCCACCACGGAGGGAATTAAAACTTCTGAGGTTGGGGTGGGTAAGGGGGGTCAAAGACCCAGGAAATTCTGAACAGTTGATTTAGTGTCAAGATATCCTTCAATTAGATACGAAATCAATTATTTTCAGATGGTTTGATCGATTTAGAATAAACAACAGTGATGTGCAATGCAGACGGCCTACTGTTTGGAGTGTTAACTTTAACACATTTTCTTGCCAAAATGCATTTTTCCAGGTATGGGAGGTGTACATAATACTCATAAAAATTCTGGAGGTGTAGGGGGGGGGGGTTACTTTTGTTTTCCAAAAATAAAAAATTCCAGGAGGTAGGGGATCTTGCGGGAAATTCCCTCCACGAGAAGGGTATGGATATTTTCTGGAACAACACAATTGCTACGGCAATATCACTGGCAAAGTCTCTATCCCGCATACACGTAAGTTCAACTAGGTTCAAGACTTAGTTGATCTTCACTTCTATAGTTCACTAACGTCATGTAAGGGGCACTTCACATCATAGAAGTTCTGTGCATGTACATACTTGCAGAATTTCTTGATCTTGAAATCTTTCCAAGATCTTGCCAAGATATAAAAGTCTTAGTGGCCAACTGCTCACATGCTCGGATTCTCTGCTGTGTAGCGGAAGCATAATTTACCCCTTGGAAACAAAAATTGATGCTGGAAACAATGTTTCTCATATGGCAAAACTGGGAAACATTGGGGAAACATGCAGGCTCTATGAAGACTGTGAATGTTTCTGGAAAAATGCTTCCTTGTTTTGTTGACATTTCATTACAACTAACCGGTCAGAGTTCAGTCCCAGGTAGTAGGGTAACCTACCTGAAACATTTTGCTTGTAAATGCGGGCTATCTTTGACCCTCTTGGTAGGGTAACTCTATTGCTAGGGTTACCCTACCCTCCAGGAACCTACATGTACTTGCTTGTAAATGAGGCCTTAGAAAGCTTGAGATCTCCTTTAGCATCCACCTACTGACTCGTGTGAAGCTAAGTGATGTAACTTTGCATCGAACGGCATCAAACAAGGCATAATTGCTTGTAAGCTGCTGGAAATGCCTTGGTTGAACTGTGATAACATCTTAACTTGTTGCTTAGCTTTGCGTCTTTTGTCCTGTTTTAGAGGTGTCAGCCAGATTACTTGGCGCAAAACAACTTTTTAAGAAAAGAGAGATTCCAGCTAGCAGAAAATTTACAAAGTACTTGTCGCTCGCCATCTGTATTTTCTAAAGTGCTCAATGCGCGCATGACACAATTGATCACTGCTCGTGCTTGCAAAATAAACACACTGCTTGCATGCGTGTAAAGACCATTTGATACCTGTCGTGTTTAATTCTGACTCTATTTTTGTCATTGTAAGATGGTTAATTTGAATATTGACATAAAGCACACAGTGGTTAAAAAAAACAACAACAAAATCTTCAGGGTTCACACAAAATATGGAAATATGCTATCGAGTTTCTTTGGATCGGCATTTGGAAAAGAAGTTTGTCTTCCATGTAACAACCTGTAATGTTCATGGTTTTTCTCTATGGGTGGCAAGCATAAATTCCTGTTCTGAAAGTATGATTTTACTTCTTACTCTAAGTTTGATAAATGAAAGTATGGTTGGGAAAGAGGATTAGATGAGTGGAAAATTTAATTCTGTTTACAAAAATGTTTAATGAATCTTGAAGCTTGTTTGATGGTATTGAGCACCACTAGGTGCCCGGGGATACTCTCTTATATGGGCTATATAGGTATGTGCGGTATAGGTATAGCCGTTTTGGTCTCAGGGTATGGATTTTGATTTTAGCACTCTAGTCTTAAATAGACTTTTTTTGACTGGGCTGTTTCTTGTCCCATTTCAGACCATGTGATGATACTCTTGAGAATTCTTTCTTTCAAATTTTCAAGTAATCATGCGCATATGAATAAATAATTTTTAGATGGATAAAAGAACAATTCTTTAGAGAATATCATGTGGTCTGTAATGGGAAAACAAACGGCCCAAGCTAAAAAGGTCTATTGAGTATGCTTCTTAGAAGAAGCTACTTTTTCATCATTATCAATAAGGCCACCAACAGAAACCCTTCATAACTATGTCTAGGGCAGCTGTGCTAACTGCAATGGTCATGAATAGGGTATCAAATTCCCACCCCCCCCTCTGGACTAGGTTTCATGAATAAATTTCTTGTTTTCACAGAAGGGATAGATGATGTTTAAGTTTCTGTCACCTTCACATGTACCAAAATGGCATCTTTGCTTAACTGCAAGCTTTTCCTTTTTCATTTATAGTTGTTATTAAAGAAGGCAGACCCAGTCACCGTGAACTAGATGAGCTCGCAGGAAAGATTGGTGCAAAGTGGGAGACGCTGGGAATTCACCTTGGCATTGGTCAGGATGTACTGGAAGGAATAGCAGCTAATGCAAAAGATAAACCACATCAGATGTTACTTCGCTGGATAAATACAACAACATCAGTTGCACCTTTTGGTGAACTCTACCATGCTTTATGTCATGATAGAGTTGGCTTCAATAACATTGCAAAAGAATTTTGTTGTAAGGAGAAGACATGTTTATTTAATTTTTCTTACATTGTGACTTCTAGTTAGAACCAGGGCTGTCTCTGATTTTTGAAGTAGGAAGGAACAAAAATAGCTAGGGATAGTGACAGCTGTTTGTGACAGCCCTGGCATTGTCTCAGATTGTATTTACTGTTTCATTTTTTTTTTTTTTTTTTTTTTTGCATTTCCCTCTGCAAGGCCCCTCTGGTTATGGCAGACCACCTTCATCAGTGGAGTACAATCATTTGCCAGTTGTCCCAGTCACTCAGTCTTCAACTCTAACATATCAGACAAGCCACCCTCAAAGTGAGTAAGAAAACAATCCAAGTAGCTTCTCTTTTTCTGTTTTCTTTTTCTTTTTCTTCCCTTTCCTTCCCTATTTTGTTCAAATCATTTCACCATGTCTGTATTCATCTTTGAAGCATTTATTTACAATACTGTATAAATAAGGGCGAAACATGTAGTTCGAATTCTCCTCAATTCCCTTGTCTGTTGATCGTCCAAAAGTTTTAATCATGGCTTGAATGATGATTTGGAAATTCATATAGTTCATCAGTTTTTTGATTTTCAATATCTCCTCAGTTTTCGGCAATGGGGTACGGTTAAACCTGTATAAGAGGATACCTTTGGGCAATGAGCTATTTATAAATTAATTAACTTCTATTTAATAAAAACATTTGTGCAAAAATCTATTCAATGTAGATCATTTTTGCAGTAAGATAATATTTAGTAATTGTGTCATAAATTCAAAGATTATCTAACTTGACAAGGTGCAAGTGACTGTAAAACAGCCTTGGACAGCTCGATGTTCAAAACCTGCGGGGGTGGGTGGGGGGGGGGACTCTATGAAAATGTCGGGGATTCTCGTCTCGAGTACAAATCAAGGATTCTGGTCTCACTTAGGGTGTTGATGACAAATCGCTGCCATTCTTAAGTGTCAAAGTATCCTATAGGGTGCACTTGAAGAAATAATAATGAAAGAAAAGCTCTCATTTGTTTTCCGCTGATCTCTTGAGCACATGAGTCGGGTGTACAAGTGCATGCATAATCCTTTCTTGAACAGGGGCTAGTAATCAAACCTACATGTATTCCATTTTAAGTGGTATCTTTTAGGGTCTAATGAAGCTTGAGTAACGCCCACATTAATCTTCTTTAGAAGTTAAATTCAAATTTTCTGACAAGCATAGCTGACCTTCTCATGTGGGAGTTTACCCCAGGGTTCCAAATGTCTAACAGGAAGTGAAGGAGTGATGGAGTGAAATCGTCCCACCACTACAACAAAAGTTACCTGTTTTTGAGAGTGAAAACTCCGTGTTATGTTTATTATGCACACAGAGCTCTAAGAGTTTGATTATCTTTACTGCTAAATGCAGTTAAATGCAATTTAATGGAGTCAACAACTAAGAGTGCAAGTCTTGTCTTTGCAGTGAGCAGCATTAAGATTTGCGCATGCGTTAGGATTCCACGTGTTCCTGGGCCTCAAGGCATTCAAGTAGTTTTGCATTGTCAGCACTTTCCTCGAGCATCCAAGTCTCAAGTGCAGGGACTCTGCTCAGAGGTTGTTTCCCCTCCCCTGTTCCTCCCTTCTCTTTCCACTATTATATCAATGATGGGTGCCCGCTTTTCCCTTCCGTGTGGGGGCTCAAGGCTGGGTTGCCAGGGTTTGCCAGCCATGGAAGCAGTCTACATCTAGGAGCTGGCTGCCAATATTGGAAGCTCCTGGATGTCTCAGGCACCCAACTTTAACTTCACAGGGCAGTTGTTAATAACAAACAATATGTAACATTTCAGTTGCCAAATCCTTCTCTGGTCATGACATGCCACCTTCATCAGTGGAATGCAGTCAGTTGCCTTTCACTGGAGTCACTCAAACTTATCAAGGTACATAAAAAATCTTCTTTTTATTTCTTATGTTCATCCCCTGGGTATGTCAGTGTTTCTAATGCACTCAACCCATGTTAAATTTTTCAATTCAGCTATTGTAATCACGTCAACACAAGACACATTAATTTAATTTTTCTTACAGTATGACTTCTACATAGATAGAACCAGAGCTGTCACTGATTTTTGAAGTAGTAGTTTTTGAAAAACAAAAATAGCTACTGATAGCGACAGCCCTTAGTGACAGGAGGGGAACATTGGGGGTTCTGAACACCGCCATGCCGCAAACAAATTTCAGCAAATACCACAATATCGCAACAAAAAGTCAGCAAATACCACAATACTACTATACCAAGTCGAAACTCAAGGTCATACCAATACTACTCTGTATGTTAAGTTTAGAGGATGTGTAGCAATTAACAATTTGTTAATGAATATTAAGTTCGATTATTTGTGATTTAGACAACATGATCAAAATAGGTAACATTGGCTAATAATGAACTAAAATAACTTGCCCTAGTTTTCTGTTTGCAACAAAAAATTGAGGTTTTCCATTCCCACGACAGCTAAGTTTCTTTGGGAATGTCCAATCGGAAACTGGGAAACCCTTGGAAAGGTTGGAGAACTTATAGGATAATTTCTAATACTATCCAAAATGTGTAAGAACCGCATCCTACAGGTTCTGACATTACTGCATTTGAGATTAAAATTACTGAAATACTGCAGGAAAAATTGTCCAATACCGCAAACCCCAATGTTCCCCTCTGACAGCCCTGACATTGTTTCAGATTTTATTAAGTGTTATTTTTGCATTTTCTTCCGGAAGGCCGCTCTGGTTATGGCAGACCACCTTCATTGGAGGAGTACAATCAGTTACCAGTTGTCCCAGTCACTCAGTCTTCATGTCTAACGTATCAGACAAGCCACCTTCAAAGTAAGTAAGAAAACATAATCTTAACGGGCCGATAATTTAAATGAAGTTTAGATAACGTTTATGAAAGTCGTGTTTAGACCATGAGTACGGATAATTTAAACATTGTTTTTCCAGTGTTTAGGCAGTGTCTAAACACTGACTAAGGAACACAGTAAGTTAGACCTGATCAAAGGTAGGTTTAAACAGATATTTTCATGGTCAGCCATTTTGAAATGGAGGGACCTCTGCACTACAGACAGTTAAGAAACTATGCCAATCGATGTAATATACATGTTCGAACAATTTGGCACCCTAGGTATAGATTCAACCCATTAGAGGAATACGACCATGAAGACTTTCGGTTTTGTTTTCACCTTAGAAAGGAGTCGGTCAGTGACCTCATAAAAATTTTGGATAAAGGTCTTCCAACATAGAACAAGGAAAGGTCTGCCGCTTTCACCAATGGAGCAAGTGCTAATTGCTTTAAGATTCTATGTGACAGGAACTTTCCAGAGGATTATTGACAGTTTTATTTGGTGTTTCTGTATTTGCTGCATGCACAGTCATTCACAAGGTTTCAAGGGCTATTGCAAAACAAAAAGGACAATTGCTGTCATTCCCAGAGAACCTGGCTGATACCATTAGAAATTTTTATGATGTTGCGCGTTTTTCACTTTTCTCATTATTTGTTTTTTCACTTTTCACTTCACTTTTCACTATTTATGATGTTGTCCACTTTTTATGACAATGTAGATCGTGCTCCTTTTTTGACTGGAGTTTCAGCCGCCTCGAGCATCCTTGAAGCTGACTGAGGTCGCGTTTGATACGTTTAGGATTTTGGGAGTTAAATCTAGTTAAAATTTCCACCCATGCCTTTACCTTTTTTTGGGAACGTTTTCCTATTGTAGCCTTTGCTTTCCACTTCTGGAAAAGTCTTTACCCGATTGTGCAGTTGTTTTAGAAGCCATGTTGCAGAGACATGACCACTATCTGGAAATTTGCATACAAAATAACTTCGCAGACAAGGAATTTCCTCGTGAGAAATAGTTTAGCCCTTGACTTGAGAAAACATGGTTCAGTTGCGTTTCAATTATGAAAATTTTTTAAACATTGTTTAGCTATTGTTTATCGAGACAATGTCTAAACTGCGGCTCAGCCCTAAGCAATATGTAACTTATACTTCATTTAATTAATAGGCCCTAGATGTTTTGGGGGAATAAAAACTCTTTGTTATGTTTTCATTGTGTGCAGAGCTCTAAGAGTTTGGTTTTCTTTACTGCTAATGGCAAACAAATGTAAAATATCAAGACATGATTGATCATCGCAGTTATGCACACAACTTAAGCAGTTGTGAAATTAAGGTTATGTCCCACCTTCAGCGGCCAAAAAAATCGTTTTTTGTTTTATTTGACAAAATTTAAGTTCGTCATTTTATCTAGTGTTTCCAAAGGAAAAACATTAAAAATCTCAAAAAGCGACCGAGTTATTTAGAAAAAACATATTTTCAAATAAAGTTAATAAACTAGGAAGGTGTCATAATCTTGTCAACGGGTGAGAACCCTGGGGAAATTTTCACGGCAAACGCTCATCGCTCATTTGCATATTCACATCATGCACTGGACAAAAATTCCCACGTGAAAGCTGTTTACGCTAACTCCTATGAAAAAACCAAAAGCAGAAAAAAGTCCTTGGGTGAAGAAAACAAAAAAAATCGGGAGCAACTTCAGAATACCCGGCCACTCTATTTACATGTGCCGGTGTGCCTTCAAGAACAAGGTATATAACAATAGTTGCTATTCTTATTCAATGAGATGCTAATAAGTGGCCTGGTATTCTGGAGTTTAGCAAAAACACCAGCCCAAAGAAGAAAGAAAAAGCTCCATATTGTCAAGGAAAGAAAAAAAAACCTTGCCGGGAGCGACAAAGGCTCTTGGTTTGGCCAAATGCCTTCGACAATCTCGGCATCTGCTGAAGATCTGGAGCATTCAAATATCCTTGGAACAAGTAGCTTAAAAATCAAAGTCAATGTCAGTGCAGGCTGCGAACAAGATTCTTCATCGGAATCTGGCCGAAGCGATGAAGAAAATGAAACCTACCCAAGGAAACTCATTTCAGCAATAAAGGTATTTCTTAAAGTGCATCTAACCCCCAAATGTTTTTTCGCTTAAACAAATCCACCTGTTATTTGAAGCATTTGGGCAAAAAAAAAATTTGAATTTGGTTAAATCTGCGATTTTCTATGCCCTTTCAAAGTCGCACCTGAAGTGTTATACGACCCCGTTTCAGGGAGTCTGGGGCGGCGGCTGCTGATGACATCTACCCAGGAACCAAACACAATGGTGCCTCAGTCAGCTCTCTGTATTTGCTCGAGAAAATGGAAAACAAAACTAATCGTTCCAATATATTTTGGGACTAAAACGTCCAAGTTTTGTTTCAGAATCATTTCTTTTTTGTCACTGGAGTCAGAGTTAGGTTTCGATTCGGAAGACACCGAAATAAACTTTGATCGAGCATGTTCGACAACTGTGAACTCACTGCTTACAACTTTGAGAACAACTTGCAATATTTCAAGCCACAATGGGGAAGACTTCTTTGCGGATGAACTGCTTATGTACTAGGAGTGGAAAGCTAGATACGAAGTGGAGGAGCAGGCAAATGAAAAGCAGGAAAGAAATTTCAAGGACTGCTTTGGATGGTAATTTCGTCACCTAAACACAAGACTCCCACAGTGTTTATAGCCCGTTTACATTTGTCCCTAGCGAGAATGTATTTTGTCGAGGTATGGTTCTATTAAATCCAGTTTGTATTTTACTTTCTGGAATGCTTCATGTTTATAAGAGCAACGTAAGTGTTGCAGTTTTCGAGACTTGATGAACTCCAAAACACTGGCTTCGATCGATTGAAAATCGTAGAATTGTTTGGACCTGTATTTTTGAAGCTGCAGGAAGCAAGGCAGAAGGAAACATTTCATACAATTACCGATTTCACATTGTCACACGTTTTAAGTCGTAACTCCAAATAGCCAGTGTAAATTTTTCTCAAAGTTTGCAGTGAAATTCATTGGATAAACGAAAAGAATGTGTTCCCTAAGCGGTCCGCAGATAATGCTACGCGGTCATATTTCAACACTAATGTATAGGATGTTTGTCGCACTGCTGATTTCCAAACCTTCCAAAAACTCTGCGAGTGTAACAGTTTTGTTATTATGTAATTCTAAAGGATTAATCTTCGACTTTTATCTAAATCGAAAGAGAAATAAGTGCTGGTTGGTGGCGTACAGTTGCGACCTATTTACACATCAGTATATTTGGTTGTAACGCTTCTTGATTGATCACGCAACTTTGCTGGCTATCTTATAAATACTGCGGGACTGGAAGATATAGGTTGTTGGTAGTATTTCGACAAATTGCTGGTTGGCTTTAAGAAGAAAATCTTGAAAATAGCGTTTGAAAGTCTGCGGAACAAATTCCAGTGAGAGTTCTTCAATAGTTCTCACAGACTCAGTTCGCTTGTTTCGGTTTGACAAAATCAACCATCGTTTATGTCTTTATAGTTTCATTGACCGATCATCGCCACTAAATTGTAATTGTTTAGATCTGGGATATTGCTGCAACAGCCGATAGCACTTCTGGAAGGCATTTCTGCGCACTTTTCGAATGTGTATTGCACCATCCTGAAGGAAATGAGAGGATGTAAGATATTCGACCTTCCTGGGTAGACGTCACAAGAGCCGCTGGACCCATTCTCCTCAAACTTGGTTGTCAAACAAAATGGCGGCGTTTTGGGGCTATTTTCGACATGTTGTCGGGGCACAGAAAATCGAGGATTTAACTGAATCCAAAAATTTTTTCACAGAAGTAATTCAAATAACATGAAGATTCATTTAACCGAAAAAAAAATTGGGGGGTTAGGTGCACTTTAAGCTGTCCGTTGATTTCTTAACGTCTTGTTTTTCAGCGGCACATTTTCCGCCTTAAACATTTTTGGCGCAGGTTTTGCCTTTGCCTTTACCTTTGGCGTCTTTGCCCATCATATTATGTCGCCATCCTAAATTGAACTATATAAAAAAAACATGTTGCAATGCGATGCTTTTCCCGGGAAATCTTGATCTATTGTCAGAGACAGTAGGAGGTCCTGTTGTTCCATTGGTTTGCGGTTTTATTAAGTGTGATAATCTCTGGGCGTGGCGTAAGTTGTTTACGAACCTTTACAAGCTAAAATCTCACATTTGATTTTTGGCAGAGTGCATCCACTTTGAGCGAATTTATAGGGTATGCAGATTTGACGGATTTTTGTGAAATTTCGCCAGAACATTCCAGAGATAATGCCAAACCAAAGTGTGTCGGGAAATTTTTGTGATAGAGACTTAGAGACTATAATAAGTGAACATTGTAAGTACATTTTCTTACGCTATTTTATTGTTATTTGTAATCAAGCGAGTTGCGGTCAGCGGTTTCTGTTTACTTGATATGGTTCGTGTAACACACACAAGAAACACATGGTCGTTTTCTGTATGCTTTCACGGCTGCCTTGTGAAACACTTATTCTCTGAATATACATAGTTTGAATGGAACTTTGTCGACTCCTTGACATTTCTTCATTGTAACTCTGTCTTCACGACAATTTTGATATTTAACACATTTTCCCCCCATTTACGCAACACGTCTCGCATATTTTTAGCTACTCCAACTTTAGATGTGGATGTCTAGACAACCAATCAGAATATTGAAAAAGCCCGACATACTTTTGTTGATTGATGCCTTGTGAATAAGACTGTGCAGCCATTTTGCTCGTACTGCGGAATCCGATAGCCGATAAATTCAATAGAAGAAGCCTCAGTCGTTTCACGCCTTACCACCTCCTGACACTTCCTAAAAGAATGCATTGCTGAAATTGTATTTTTTTCGTTAAGTACATTTATTAAGCTTTCTTATGATATATAGTTTGTTGGGGTTTTATTGAAACTGGCACGCGTATGATTTTTTTCCCAAAGGGCACCCGCGAAGGTGGGAAGTAACCTTAAAGCCTGAAAAAAATTCGGGCCTGAACGGGAATCCAACCAATGACCTCTGCAATACCGGTGCAGTGCTCTACCAACTGAGCTATCAAGCCATCTGAGGGCTGGTCACTTTCTGAGTTCATAATATACCTGTTCAGGCCTGAATTTTTTCAGCCCTTAATTTCTCAACTGCTTAAGTTGTGTGCGTAACTGCGATGATCAATCATGTCTTCATCCCTTTCTCCACAGTTCAAATATATGATCTTTCATATATGCGTTTGCATGTAAAATATCAGTTGCCAAATCCTTTTAAGCATTTCATATGGCACATTCATTATGTCTAAGATAGTATTTACAACATACATATATGTTAATGTATTCTTTTTCTGGTCTAGGTTTCCCTGGGTGGCTGCATTCATCATTGCAATACAATCCGTTTCCTTCTACTGTAGCCAGTCAGAATTATGAAGGATACAACAATTGCAGAGGTCACACTCATGGTGAGTAGTAAATTAATTTGATATTTTAAATTACAACTTTACAAAATAAAGATCAGAACGTAACCTTGATGTAATATACAAGACACAAAAGACCACGTTTGACCACATGTCCAAACACCAAGAACAGATTTGAAAGTATTTTTGGTGAACTTCAAGGTGTTTGGAAATGTGGTCAAACAGTGTCCGTAGTGGTTGATAATATCTTCTAAATTGAAACTAAAACTAAGGAGAAAACGGAGAATTAAAATTATAAAAATCTGTGCTATTAATAAATAAGATCAGATATCTACATACATACATACATACATACATACTTTATTGACTTTCCCTTTAGAGGCTTTTCAAAGACAATACAATAATAATTGTATAGTAATTGTAAACACCATCACAGTGATGAATTCCTTTGTTGAATCTTGATGAAGTATTAATGAGTTTTAGAAGGCCCTACATGTTACACAAATGCTGCATGGTATTGTTTCAGAATTTCTTTTTAAGTTTTGTTTTGCATTTTCTTCTGGAAGGCTTCTCTGGTCATGAAATGCCACCTTCATCAGTGGGATACAATCAGTTACCTTTCACTGGAGTCACTCAAACTTATCAGTCGAGTAAGTATAAAATCTTATTTCCCACAGTTATTACTAATTGTTTCAGCCAAAAGTCTGTATATTGTTTAAAATTTTTACACACCCAGTTCCATCTGACCTTGATGGCCATACACATTACACAAAATAATGCTGTATGGTATTGTTTCAGAATTTCTTTGAAAGTTTTGTTTTTGCATTTTTTTGGTAAGGCTTCTTTAGTCATGACATGCCACTTTATAGTACTGATGGGTTAATCCTGTCTAAAGATTCGTTTATTATTATTATTATTATTATTATTATTATTATTATTATTATTATTATTATTATTATTATTATTATTATTATTATTATCACCTTCATCAGTTGGATACAATCAGTTACCTTTCACTGGAGCCACTCAAACTTATCAGTCAAGTAAGTATAAAATCTTATTTTCCTACAGTTATTACTAATTTTATTGGCCAAAACTCTGTATCCTGTTTTAATTTATGCACATCCAGGGCCAAAAGTTTGTTGATCTTGACTACCCAGTACTAAATTTCACTATCCTCATGTTATGGGTCCTTCACATCATAGAAGCTCTGTACATGTAAATTTTTCCAGAATTCATTTTTAATGTTGTTTTAAATGTATTAGCATTTCATTTTTGTGGGAAAAACTCTATCATGTTTTGTGTACAGAGGCTAGGAGTCTCTTGAGCTTCCCTTCAGTAAGTTCACCATGTTTAAGTGGCCAAACTTTGTATACAGTAACCTTAATAGCAGCTACAATAGGTACTTGCAACAAATTTTGTCAAGTATTTTTAATTGCTTATGATCATGATTTGTTTGAGTAATCCCTCAGGCATAATTATCGTATTAAGTCTATTGACATTGGGTTAATGCAATTTTTCTTCAGTGGAAGGCTCGTTGAATAGAGGTTTTTATTATTGTGTATAGCTGACAATATTTCCGGGACTTTGGCCACTGACTGCCACTGACTGCTTACTTAAAGAGCAAGATTATAGAATTTGTAGGAAGGTTTCTAATATCCCGAACCGCCCTCTTAGAGCTAATTTCCTTGAGACTAAGATTACAGGGTACAACTTAAGGAATAAATCTTCCGCAATGCCCGCCATTCACTCGGACCGTTTCAAGAATACATTCTTTAATAGGATAGTTCTTAAGTACAATTTAGCTTTGTAAGTAGTGTACTTTTTGTATTCGATTTTTGTATTTGTTTCTGTGTAAATATCTATCTTATTTAGAGACATATTGTAGCCCATTAACATTGTTATTTTCAAATGTAACATAAGATATGTAATTTTATCTTTTGAACAATAAAGACACTTTATTTATTTATTTATTTATTTATTTATTTAATAAAGGTTGGCTGCTTAATAGGGGGGCCGCGTAATAGAGGTTCATCTGTATAACAATGGCCTCCATTTGGTGCAGAAATATGCTTGGTTATTTGTCCGTGGACATAATCTTTTCCGGGAAGGGAACAGTTTTCTGCAAGCATAGCTCAAGGAAAACTGTGAGCTTTGAGGAACAGCTAATGTCCAAAGACAAAATAATTTCTGAGCATATTTTCAGGCCAAATGGAGGCTATTGTGTTTATTATCTGGGTTTGAAAATTGGGGAATATCACTCGGATATTCTCCAGTTTTAGCTAGGGAATAGTCAGTCATGTGACCTGTTTAGACCAATTGCACACAGGCAAAAATATTTAACATATGTGTACATTATTGTAATAATAATAGATGGATAGATAGATAGATAGATAGATAGATAGATAGATAGATAGATAGATAGATAGATAGATAGATAGATAGAAAATATGCAAACTATTTATATTGTATCAGTCCATCTGCCTTATTATACAAATTCTTTTTCAATAATGACCACTTTTTTGTTGCACAAAATGGAATTTGGTGGAGTGTTTTCCTTGCATATGCTGCATCTGTTTGTTGTTCAACCCACTTATTTGCTAGTACGCTACTAAGTACTAAGTACAGACATGCACATCTGTTTGTTGTTCATCCCCTGGGTATATCAGTGTTTCTAATGCACTCAACCCATGTTAAATTTTTCAATTCAACTAATGTGATCAAATCAACACAAGACACATTACAGTATGACTTCTACATAGATAGAACCAGAGCTGTCACTGAGTTTTGAAGTAGGCAGTTTTGAAAAACAAAAATAGCTAGGGATAGTGGCAGCTCTCAGTGACAGGGGGGGGGGGGGGGGGCTTTGGGGGTTTTGAACACGGCCATGGAGCAAAAAATTTCAGCAAATACCGCAATGTCACAAAAAAGGTCGCCAAATACTGCAATACTGAGTTGAAACTCAGTGTCATACCAAAACCACTACTCTGTATGTTAAGTTTAGAGCAAATATAGCAATTAAGAATTTGTTAATGATGTTAAGTTACCTTATTTTCGATTTAGACAACACAATCAAAGTAGGTAACATCCATTACCTGGTTATGGCTAATAATTAACAAAAAAAACTTGCCTGTACCTGTTTGCAACACAAAGAATTGCAGTTTTCCATTTCCACGAATTAAGTTTCATTTGGAAACTGGAAAAGTCTTGGTAACGTTGGAGAACTTGATAATTTTTAATACTGTCCAAATTGCTTAAGAACCGCATCCTGCAGGTTCTGACAATACTGCATTTCAAGATTAAAATTACCAAAATACTGTAGGAAAAATTGTCCAATACGGCAAACCCCAATGTCCCCCTCTGACAGTCCTGACATTGTTTCAGATTTTATTAAGTGTTATTTTTGTTTTTTCGTCTGGAAGGCCCCTCTGGTTATGGCAGACCACCTTCATTGGTGGAGTACAATCAGTTACCAGTTGTCCCAGTCACTCAGTCTTCATGTCTAACATATCAGACAAGCCACCTTCAAAGTAAGTAAGAAAACATAATCTTAATGGGCCGATAATTTAAACGAAGTTTAGATAACGTTTATGAAAGTCATGTTTAGACCACGAGTACCGATTATTAAAACAGTCTTTCCATAACAGTGTTTAGGCAGTGTCTAAACACTGACTAAGGAACAATAGTAAGTTAGACCTGATCAAAGGTAGGTTTAAACAGATATTTTCGTGGTCAGCCATTTTGAAATGGAGGGACCTCTGCACTACAGACAGTTAAGAAACTACGCCAATCAATGCAATATACATGTTCGAACAATTTGGCACCCTAGGTATAGATTCAACCCATTAGAGGAATACGACCACAAAGACGTTCGATTACATTTTCGCCTTGGAGAAGAGTTGGGCAGTGACCTTGTAAAAATTTTGGATAAAGGTCTTGCAACATTGAACAAGGAGAGGTCTGCCGCTTACACCAATGCAGCAAGTGCTAATTGCTTTAAGATTCTATGCGACAGGAATTTTCCAGAGGATTATCGACAATTTTATTTGGTGTTCCTGTATTTGCTGCATGCACAGTCATTCACAAGGTTTCAAGGGCTATTGCAAAACAAAAAGGACAATTGCTGTCATTCCCAGAGAACCTGGCTAATACCATTAGAAAGTTTTATGATGTTGCACATTTTTCATTTTTCACTTTTTTCATTTTGTTTTTTCACTTTTCACTTCACTTTTCACTTTTTATGATGTTGTCCACTTTTTATGACAATGTAGTTCATGCTCCTTTTTTGACTGGAGTTTCAGGGGCCTCCAGCATCCTTGAAGCTGACTGAGGTTGCGTTTGATACGTGCAGGATTTTGGGAATTAAATTTAGTTAAAATTTCCACCCATGCCTTTGCCTTTTTTGCAAATGTTTTCCTATCGTAGCCTTTGCTTTCCACTTCTGGAAAGTCTTTACCCAATTCAGCCAATAAAAGTTTTTCTTGTTCGCTGAAATTTGTTGTGCAGCTTGTTTTAGAAGCCATGTTGCAGAGACATAACCACTATCTGGAAATTTGCGTACAAAATAACTTCGCAGACAAGGAGAAATGGTTTGGCCCTTGAATTGAGAAAACACGGTTCAGTCACATTTCAATAATGAATTTTAAACATTGTTTAGCCATTGTTTAAACTGCGGCTCAGCCCTAAGCAATAGTTAACTTAGACTTTATTTAAATAATAAGCCCTAAAGCCCTACATGTTTTGTTAGAGTGTAAACTCTGTGTTATATTTTCATTGTGTGCAGAGCTCTAAGAGTTTGGTTTTCTTTACTGCTAATGGCAAACAAATGTAAAATATCAAGACACGATTGATCATCGCAGTTATGCACACAACTTAAGCAGTTGTCAAAATTGAAGCCTGAAAAAAATTCAGACCTGAACGGGATTCGAACCCATGACCTCTGTGATACCGGTGCAGTGCTCTACCAACTGAGCTATCAAGCCATCTGGGAGCTGGTCACTTTGTGAGTTTGTAATATACCCATAGAAGGTGAGGAATACAAGTGAATATATGAAAGATCATGTATTTGAACTGCAGAGAAAGATATGAAGACATGATTGATCATCGCAGTTATGTACACAACTTAAGCGGGTTGGAAATTAAAGCCTGAAAAAAATTCAGGCCTGAACGGGATTCAAACCCATGACCTCTGCAATACCTGTGTAGTGCTCTACCAACTGAGCAACAAGCCATCTGGGAGCTGGTCACTTTGTGAGTTCGAAATATACCCATTCAGACCTGAATTTTTTTCAGCCTTTAATTTCACTACTGCTTAAGTTGTGTGCATAACTGCGATGATCGATCATGTCTCCATATCTTTCTCTGCAGTTCAAATATATGATCTTTCATATGTGCGCTTGTGTGTAAAATATCAGTTGCCAAATCCTTTTAAGCATTTGATATGGCACATTCATTATGTCTAAGATAATATTTGCAACATACATGTATGTTGATGTATTCTTTTTCTGGTCTAGGTTTCCCTGGGTGGCTGCCTTCATCAGTGCAATGCAGTCAGTTTCCTTCTACTGTAGCCAGTCAGAATTATGAAGGATACAGCAATTGCAGAGGTCACACTCATAGTGAGTAGTAAATTAATTTGATATTTTAAATTACAACTTTACAAAATAAAGATCGGAACGTAACCTTGATATAATATATCAGACACGAAAGACCATGTTTGACCACATTTCCAAACACCGAGAAGAGATTTGAAAGTGGCAGAGTATTTTTGGTAAACTTCAAGGAGTTTGGAAATGTGGTCAAACAGTGTCCGGAGTGTTTGATAATATCTTCTCAATTGAAACTAAAACTAAGGAGAACACGGAGAATTAAAATTATAAAAATCTATGCTAATAATAATTAAGATCAGATATCTAAACATCATCACAGTCATGAATTCCTTTGTTGAATCTTGATGAAGTATTAATGAGTTTTAGAAGGCCCGACATGTTACACAAATGCTGCATGGCATTGTTTCAGAATTTCTTTTTAAGTTTTGTTTTTGCATTTTCTTCTGTGAGGCTTCTCTTGTCATGAAATGCCACCTTCATCAGTGGGATACAATCAGTTACCTTTCACTGGAGTCACTCAAACTTATCAGTCAAGTAAGTATAAAATCTTATTTTCCCACAGTTATTACTAATTGTTTCGGCCAAAACTCTGTATATTGTTTAACTTTTTACACACCCAGTTCCAAGAGTTTGTTGATCTTCACTACCCAGTAGTAAAGGTCACTATCGTCATGTTAAGGGTCCTTCACATCATAGAAGCTCTGTGCATGTAAATTTTTCCAGAATTTATTTTCTAAAAGAAATATAAATGCTATAACATGACGTTTGTCAGTTGAGTGTTAAAGTTTGGTCTTTTTCCCTTTTTAGCAACATCTCATAAATCAAGCATTCCAACTTCCCTCTGCTCTTCTTTAAGATGATGAATAGGACAATCACATGACTTTTGGAGGGCATATAGTTTATTTGTGGCCCGAGTAGCATCATTTGCGCCCGAGCGCGAAGCGCAAGGGCGCAAATGATGCTACGAGGGACACAAATAAACTATATGACCGACAAAAGTCATGCGATTATCATTATCAATACACAAGGCCAAATCGTACAAATTCATTTAATAAGAAAAAAATGTTTAACAGAGATGTAGCATGAAACTATGGTATGGAAAGTTGTTGCTACAATACGAACAGCTAAACAAGAGCCAAATAAAATTCCTTTTTGTTTACAATAAAATGTCAAATATAATCTAGTTTTAAAAAGATTGGTAACAATGATTAGCAAAAAGACAGTTTACATTTAAAAAAATGATAGTCTTCCCGTTCACAGGCAATGGACTCAGACTGTCTTTGCTAATTTCATCAAATAAGTTACAGCTTTTAGTCGCTATCATCGCTCTCGATTATTCGGCGGCGTTTGCGGGTTGATGGCGACGGTTCTTCATACTTTCCGTGATAAATGTTCATTGTTCCAATCTGAATATGTTGGGTGCAATTTTGGTACGGCTGTGCCAAGGAAATAAATTGGTTTTGGAGAAGAGACTGTGGGTTTAAGTTTGAGCTAGGACCGGCTGACGGGCCCGCGACATTTTGCCTTGTGATTCCTGAAGCTTCTTGCTGAACAGCGAGTTGTGGCTGAAATGTGTCACTTAAAATCTTTGAACACTCTCTTTTTTGTGCACTTGTTGTCTCGCTGATGTAGTGGGAAAGGCTCCGTTCATCTTTGTGCTTTGTGATTGCACAGATTTTCCTTGCGTCCACACCGCGCTGGAACAAAGAAGTGACAGTCGATGCACGAATGCAGTGATTCGTGTACCGCTCCGATAACTCTGCTTTGATGGAAATCCTTTCCATCATCTTGCTGATAGTATTTTTTCCCATAGGCTCATTTCTGTACCAGTGTCGGGTGCTTGCAAAGTTTACATTCTTGGTGGTAGCTTTGCTTGGAGTCTGAAACAGTGCCTTACAGTCGGGATGAGTCTTGCCGAGGTAAAGTTCAAACGCAGCCACTGGATCAAGTGCAGTTGAAGTTTCGTACATACGAACATCCGAGTATGACTGCTCAGACTGTTTAGCGCCTCCTTGGTAATTTTTAGTTTGTTCAGTAAGTTTTTCGGTGATGTAACGGGCTCCAGTGTCATCAGTTTTTATTTCAAATGACTGCCTTGTAAGCTCCCGCCATCCCTCTCTGCCGCGGCGAGCAAAATGAAAACACAACGAAAACCAAATAAACTCAACTAACTTCTCCGCATCTTTCCAAACGCCGTCCGTGTTCTGCCCTTCAATGAAGTATCGATTCAATTTCTGCATGTCTCCTGACTGAATGGATGATTTGTGTTTTGGTTTCGCATTGTTTTCTTTCGTAAATAGCTTGGCCTTCGCTTCAAACATTTTGTTGGCAGACATAAATTCGCTGTCTTGCAAAATGTTTATGTTTCGGCTGAGTGGAGCACAGGTTAGATGGCGATGAATGGCCGCTCTAATTCCAGTCAATGCACTTGGAGTTAATGCTTGGCCTTTCTCTGTTTTCACTTCAGCGAAGAACTTTCGCAGAATTTCAGTCAAGTCCGTTGCACTTACTGTTTTGAGATCCACTGTAATTTTTCTTTTCTCACACCATTTCTCGAACTTTTTTACTCCCCACTCAGTTGCTCTCTTGGTGTTTTTCGCTTGAGCTTTTTGCTCAATCTCATCCAGTTGCTCGTTGTCTAAGTCCGAGTTTTGACTAGAAAAAAGCTGAAAATTTGGGAGTTCTTCCATTTTAAAATGAAATTTCCAAACAGCAAACGTTCACTACGCAAGCTGTTCGCACCTGAATGGTTTTCCCGCGTCAATAAACGTAACCTGATTGGTTAATATTCATCGGATGATGAACCGAGAACCAATCAGCTGCAGGGCCGTTAATACATTAACGGCCCGCTAGGAGTCATTTGCGGCCCGCAAAGCGCGTGTTTTCAAGAGGGCGGTTTTCAATTTGGCCGCGTATATTGATAATAATAATAGTTTGTGCATATTTGGTTGGTCTTGGTTGTGACTTTCTTTACGGTGTTTCCAGACAGCTGAGTACTTCTGCTCATTAAATTCTCAAGCGGACTCTATTCAGGCAAAAGTGTTTATTTAGCTGACATTGTTCCTCGCATGTCTTGACTCCTTTTAAGGAGTTTAAGGTGTTAAAACACCTGATCTAGTATATATCTGAACTGAACAACTTCAATCTACATTTGATAATGGAGACAAGATGAAGCCGAAACGTCATGTTATAACATTTATTTTTCTTTTAAAATGTCTTTCCATCTCTTGTTAATTTTTTAATGTTTTATAAATATTATGTATTTGCATTGCATTTTTTTGGTAAAACTCTATCACGTTTTTATCTATGTACGGAGGCCAAGAGTCTCTTGATCTTCCTTCTATAAGTTCACCATGTTTTAGTGGCCAAACTTTGTATACGGTAACCTTAATTACCTTGTAATTGAAAGTGTTTTACTGAGAAGAAATTTGGCCATGATGTAAATAGATAGATGATGATACATGTAGATGTGCATGTTAGAAAAGAGTTATCTGCTGGCATTTATCTGTATCCCCTGGGGAACAACATTTTAGTTGAGTGATGAAAGCAGCTTAGCCTTCATTACTGTTGTTTTAATGGGATTTCTCATCTTGAAGGCCCTTCTGGTTCTGGCAGACCACCTTTAACTATGGAGTACAATCATATTTCTTATCCTGGTACTACTACTCAGGCTTATAGAGAAGCTAGTTATCATGGAATGCACCCTCAGAGTGAGTAGGAAAATGTATTATTTTTATGCATATGGAAACAATTATGATAAAATGAGAACATGAGGAACATCAAATAGATATAACCATTTAAGGCAGATACTTATTAATAACAACAAACTTAAAGAAACTTAAAAACCTGTCTAGGAAAGTACAAAAATCAGACCAAATCAACTTGGATCGCTGATTTACATCCTGTGGAATAAGAATAGTAAGAGTACTATTGCTTATCCCTTGTTTTTGAATACCACACTTTTCACGTTCATGTATCACCTGAACGATGTCCATTTCAAATATCACAAGTTGGTTTAAAAGCCTTTTAGAATAGCATAGAATAAACTTTATTTATCTACGGTAGTGATTAATGCTGTAGGCTTATGGGACCGTGTAAGCTTTTGATTAAATTTTCTGTCCAGTACATTCCTAGACTCTGTTTTTTAATATTAAAAACTGTTAGTTTTGTTTTATGTTGTTTGTCCCTTATAATCTTTTTTTGGATGCCAAATTTCTCAGCCAGGGTTCTAAGTGTTAGGATATTTAAGAGAATGGCATTAAAGACGATTATAGTTGCTCATTGAAGGGTAAATTACTTGTTTTGTTTTAGGCAGTGGTCTCTCCGTGTTTCTCAGAATTCTCAAAGCTGAGTACAATCGACGCTCTCTCTTGAAACCACTCCCTTGGGAGAACACCTTCAAGTTACCTCTTGAGGATGTTTACACAAGACTGTCAATCGTTTCAAGAAAAAAAACAGACTTTCAGCTTGAAAGGGGTGAAGTTAACATGTATGACATCTTCAAGACTCTCGACAAAGGTGAGGATGCCATGGTTCTAGTAGAAGGAAGTCCCGGAATAGGGAAGACAACATTTTGTCTCAAGATCTCTCATGACTGGACAAACGAAAAGATTTCAAATGACGTTTCCTTTCCAGTATTTGAACTTGTGTTGCTGTTGAAATGTCGAGATATCCATGGAGATATAATGGAAGCCATTAGTGAACAACTTCTCCCGGAAGACACGGATGAAAAGGTCAGGAAAGAGATAACGGATTACATCAAGGATATTCATAACCAGGAGAAGATCTTAATCATTTTGGATGGTCTTGATGAGCTTCCTAAAACAGCTGAAACTCATGTGGATAAATTACTTTACAGACGAATTTTGCCATTTTGCTATGTCTTGGCTACATCTCGTCAAGAAAGAGGAATTGTATTGCGACAGGAGGTAAACTTTGCCATTCTTTTTCAAATTGAAGGATTTACAGACCAAGATGCTTTTGAGTACATCAGGAAGCATTTTAATCATTCTGGTTTGAAGAATCTATCAAAGGGAGAAAGGCTTATTGAAGCAATCCAAGAAAATAGTTTTCTTCATGCACTGCCAAACAACCCATTGAATCTACTTCTTCTCTGCGTTGTTTTTGAGGACCATCAAGGAGAACTGCCATCTTTTCGCACAGAACTTTATCAGATCATCATCCGATGCCTCTTAAGGAGGTATTGTGCAAGACATAACTTGGGAGCATCTGGTGATGACCAAGCCCTAGAGAAACAATTTGAAGATAGTTTACTAGTGTTGGGAGAGTTAGCTTGGAGATGCCTGCTAGAAGGTCGGTTTTCTTTTCGTGAAGATGAACTGGCAAAATTTGAAAGTAAAATTAAAGACCTAGCAGCCCGCAAACTTGGCCTTGTTTTCAAGGAAGCAAGTATGAAGAGGATAAATCCACAACACGAGTATCACTTTTTTCACAAGACCTTTCAAGAGTACTTGGCGGCAACATATCTCGCACACAAGCTACTGAAAGAGGGAGTGAATATTTTCTGTGAATTTGAGCTAGGTTTTCGGAAGCATGTTACAGTTAAATACCGACAAGTGTTTCTCTTTGTGTCTGGTATCCTGGGTAAGGACGCTCGTGCTGTTTTCAAACAGATTGGTGAGAAACTTGCAAGTGAATACTGGGACTGGCTCAAGTGCTCTGAAGAAGAAGCTACTTTTTTTACTGAAAGTTTCAGTGAAAGTCAAAATGCTGAGCAAATGGCAATGACTCTTTGTTCCTTCATCCCATTTCCATTGACTGTAGAAATTGGGAACTTAGATACAAGAGGTGAAAAGAGAGATGAAGCTATCCATACAAACTTTTTGATGGTCGTAGAAGCCTGCAGTAATTTTCTACAATTACAGCACCCTGTTCATCTCACCATTAAAATTGTAGACCTTGATACGCTTCCATACGAGGATCAATTAATGGTTGCTAAATTCTTAGTTTCCTGTCCAAAGCTACAAACTTTTTCCTTTCATGTATCTGGCTGGTCACTGATGCACACACCTGAGACTGCTTTGTTTGAAGGACTTTCTGGAAACTCAACTATATGTTCCTTTACATTTAGAGCAGCATCTAGTATCTCTTCTGATTGGGCTGATATGATTGGTGACAGTTTGGCTGCTAATAAGACCTTAACAACTGTAACATTCGAATTGATAAATGAGTGTGATGAGGCATGGGCCAGTGCTCTAGAAAGAGGATTGTCTGCAGATACACCATTGACGTCTATTGTCCTCAAGATTCATAGTTCACTGAGTGCTGAAGCATTAGGGGCTTTGAAAAAAGTATTGTCCAATAGATCTCTGACCACTCTTACCCTCATCATCTATGGTGAGATGCAGGATTCACTAGCTACGTCTCTTGGCGAAACACTTGTAGCAGAATCCATTTTAAAATCCCTCACTCTGATCATTTATGGAAAATTAAGCAATTCTGCTGCTATCTCCTTAGAAAGAGGATTTCTGGATAACAGTGCTTTAAATTCTTTGGAAGTGAAAGTGTTTGGAGAGCTCCCTGACAACTGTCTGACTGTCGCTGAGAAAGTAGTAGAGGCAAAGAAGAAAAAGATGTCAGTTGCATTTCATCCAAGTATCACTGGAACCATATCGAAGGCACAGTTGGCTCGCCTTTGCCCTAGTTTTAAACTTCAGTCATTAACTTTAAACCTTTGGGGCAAGTTGAGTCGTACTGAGGCAGATACTCTTTGTAACCTCTTGATAAAATCCTCAACCCCTTGTGTCAGTTTAAATGTCCATGGAAAAGTAACAAACAGTGTCGCTAAATGTCTTGGAAGTTATTTAAAGCCATGCAAGACCCTGTCCTCTCTCAGTATCAACATTTGGGGAGAACTAACCAGAGGTGGAAGCAGTGCTCTTCAGGAGTTAGCGTGTAATGGAAAATATTCGTTTGCCTTGAATGTTTGTAGTGTGGCCTCAGATCCATGGATTTGTAAAGCAACAAGCAATGTTTCTTCATCATTAGACTGGGCACGCAATCTGGGAGATTGTTTGGCAAAAACCACGTCATTAACTACACTAAGTCTTACAATCAACAACTACAGGGACCTGAGGGAAAACTGCACACGTGGTCTGGGTGATGGTTTGGCGAAAACTACTTCATTAACTACAGTAAGTCTTACAATCAACAACTACCGTGACCTGAGTAAAGACTGCACACGTGGTCTGGGTGATGGTTTGGCGAAAAATACTTCATTAACTACACTAAGTCTTACAATCAACAACTACAGTGACCTGAGTGAAGACTGCACAAGTGGTCTGGGTGATGGTTTGGCGAAAAATACTTCATTAACTACACTAAGTCTTACAATCAACAACTACGGTGACCCGATTGAAGACTGCACACGTGGTCTGGGTGATGGTTTGGCGAAAAATACTTCATTAACTACACTAAGTCTTACAATCAACAACTACGGTGGCCTGATTGAAGACGGGGCACGTGGTCTGGGTGATGGTTTGGCGAAAAATACTTCATTAACTACACTAAGTCTTACAATCAACAACTACGGTGACCTGATTGAAGACGGGGCACGTGGTCTGTGTGATGGTTTGGCGAAAAATACTTCATTAACTACACTAAGTCTTACAATCAACAACTACAGTAACCTGATTAAAGAGTGGGCACGTGGTCTGGGTGATGGTTTGGCGAAAAATACTTCATTAACTACACTAAGTCTTACAATCAACAACTACGGTGACCTGATTGAAGACTGCACACGTGGTCTGGGTGATGGTTTGGCGAAAAATACTTCATTAACTACACTAAGTCTTACAATCAACAACTACGGTGACCTGATTGAAGACGGGGCACGTGGTCTGGGTGATGGTTTGGCGAAAAATACTTCATTAACTACACTAAGTCTTACAATCAACAACTACAGTGACGTGATTAAAGACTGCGCACGTGGTCTGGGTGATGGTTTGGCGAAAAATACTTCATTAACTACACTAAGTCTTACAATCAACAACTACGGTGACCTGATTGAAGACGGGGCACGTGGTCTGGGTGATGGTTTGGCGAAAAATACTTCATTAACTACACTAAGTCTTACAATCAACAACTACAGTGACGTGATTAAAGACTGCGCACGTGGTCTGGGTGATGGTTTGGCGAAAAATACTTCATTAACTACACTAAGTCTTACAATCAACAACTACAGTGACGTGATTAAAGACTGCGCACGTGGTCTGGGTGATGATTTGGCGAAAAGTACTTCATTAACTACACTAAGTCTGACACTCAACAACTACAGTGACCTGACTGGAGACTGGCTACTTGATCTGGGAGACATTTTAGGAAGAATCGAGTCATTAACAGTTGTCAATGTTACTGTAACCAGCACCTGCAGTAAAGTGAGTGAAGATTTGTTATGTGGTCTCTGTAACAGCCTGGCAGAAAGCGACAAAATAACTTCTTTGAACTTAACTTTTAATGACCACAGTGGTACAAGTGAAGTCCTTGAACTTGATCTCAGGAAACACTTTGCAGATTGTAAGTCATCACCTTCATTAAATCTAACAGTTAGCTTGTACGGAGAGGCTGTTGTGAGCTAAAAACTGCAATATTCTTTGAGCAAAGGTCAATTTCTAATTCCAATCTGGCGTTTGCGTTTCTAGGTACAGGTGTAGTAATGTTTGGCCACACAAATGAATATGTTTTGTTTATTTGTTGAAATTCTTGACACTATTATCTTGGTTGGGAAAGACAGAAAAAAATGATTTTCAACTTGTTAATCAACAAAGAGGAAGGCAAAATTTATTTATTCGATGTTGCCAAATAACTTAAGAATTGTATCTGGGCTAAAAGAATTTGTAGCTCTTTTAAAGTACATACAAAATAATAACGATTTTTCTACAGCTTCAGTGGAATCCGAGATTTGAGCGTCCTACAGGGTTGAAAATTGGTTCCAAATCAAGAAGTTTGAAAGTCAAGGGCAAAATACTCCTAGCGTTTTTCTGAGGGAGCCAAAAATTGCTTCGAATAATCAGGAGGTTCAAATAATCAGAATTCACGGTACTTCATGCGAATGACACTATGCAGTGGTTTCAAACATTCTTGTCGTAATGTGGTGTAGTTTCTTTGCAAAACTTGTTTAGCTAAACAGTTTATTCTTGTTAGGCAGTGTAGTTTCGTTGTAGAATTTGTTGCATTGTTTAACAGGTTTCACGGTGTATGAAATAGTCCATTGGCAGAGATGTTTTGCTTTTGCGTTCTAGGAAAGTTTCACAAAAAGTGAACTGTTTTTAATATATTGTGAAAAACTGCTCTTTTTCATCAAGTGTTACACTTGATGTGAAAGAAAGCACGAGAAAAATGCTTGCGCGAGTTTATTCTGTAGCGCGAAAACAAGAGAGGTACCTCGTAGTTTATCTTCTATACTGTCAAACCTGTATTAAGCAGACACCCCCAGGGAATGCTGTAATATCCGCCTAGTACAAAGTGACTGAATAAAACGGGTTTCCATGACACATTATTTTGGGAAAACATGTCTTCTTGCGATGAAATTGTCTGTTGGAAATTTTTTCACTTTCTGGTGTTTTACTATCGTAAGGACGTCATTAACTTTTTTGATGGCAAGTCACAGATTCTTTCCATTAGTGGTAACAATACCTGAGCAGCATAAGATTTTTCCTGTATCAAGCATGTTGGTTGGTAGAATCTGAAATATGATACTAGTGTCTGTTTGATACAGGTTTTAAACAATAGAAATGACCTTATCTGCTGTCCTCTTTTAAAAAAGGGTGTCTGCTGTACACAGGTTTGATTGTACATTAACTATTGGAACCACTGCATTGTGTAATGCCTGTCACGTAGTTTTCCTTGGAAGGGAAAAAGTTCTCCTTGGGTTTTCAAGTTTTGTCAAGTTGCTGTGAAATTCTGACAGAAGTCACGATCTAGCAAGAAACGTGCCTACCATGAAGGCTGCTGCACAGAGACGTACATGTTTCTGCAAACAAATTTTTTCATTGTTTTGCCACCATTGAAAAGATATTTTTCATTTGCTTCCACTGTGATTAAATTGTGTGGCAGTTTCAGTTCAACGCATGATGAGAGTTTACAAATTGTCACCTGTTCTCAGTTCCTGGGGTTTGTTAGTATAGGCCAACTGTTAGTTGTTGTTGTTTATTTTTTGTCAAGCTGTTGTTTTCAGGGTCTTCACAATTGAAATGTGTGCTCGAAATCGTGTAGTTAAAAATGGACAGATACAAAGCTATCCATGAAGTTTTCAATCAGAAATTGTGCGAATTGGTGAGTGTAAATAGTGTATATGACGGATGTTTTCAATCAGAAATTGAGCCAAATGTTTCATTCATCTCGCAGAAACTGATGCGACCGTTTCTGATAACTTTTCAGAAACAGAGTTACTTAGTTTAGACAGGTCCGTTGTCATGGTGAAGTAGTGATGAGGAGAAAACAGATGCATCCTGTTAAAATATTTTCAGTGATCATTTCAATCCAGGAACAGAATTGAGATTTGTTTCGTAAAACGTTTAGATTGTTATTGTTCAATCAAACTGGTGTGAACACTCTGATAGTCATCATCTGCAGGTTAAGTCATGCTATTAAGCAACATCACTGATGAAAATCACGGCCTCATTCTATTCTCAGAGGAAGGATTGTGATTAAAGAAATTACTTGTTTTTCAATTACTATGATGTTGTTATTAATGTTCCTGAAGGCTAGAAAATCCACTTCAAGTATAAAACAAGTCATATTTAAACAAGTGGATCTTTTTTATCCCAGATTTGGTTGAGTTTGAAGAAAACAATTTCTACCATAGTCGACATTGTGTCGATTTTTTTTTTAATTTTTGGTGGGAGGACTGTTGAAATGACTTCTGGCCTAAACCTCTCAGTACTTGCACCATAAACGGACCTGTTTATTATGACGTAATGCAGTTCAGTGTAAATAGTGTATATAATGAGTGAACCTTGTCAAACCCCTTGTGGTTTGGCCTTTTTATTCAACTCCATGGAACAAGAGTGAAAGTTTAGTTTTTATAATCAGATAGAAATGTGAAGTTGCAACTGCTTATTTGCAACTGTCCATGTTTGTTCTCTCAACTGTGCATCCATTCTCTGGTGTATTAAGGAGTGGGTCAGCTATTGTTTAACCATAAGCTAAAGGGTGGCCTATCTTAAAGCAGGGCTACTTGACATTGATGTTTTCATGGCAACCAACTAGGTGTCAGTCTGGCGTCATTGTAAAAGCTTTTGTTTACCACCAAGACAAAACAGTAGTTAGTGAGTTTTCTCGAGAAACTTGTGAAGTAAGCGTCTTCTTATCTTCTTCTTAATCCTCTTCGTTCCTAAGTGGAACATAGGTCCTCAACTAGCGCGCGCCACCTAACCCTATTTTGTGCAGTGCCTTTTGCCTCATTCCACGTAACATGCTTCGCCGCCAACTCTGCCATTCTCGTGCGTCTCCAGCTGTTTTGGGGTCTCCCTCTCTTTCGCTTCCCCTGTGGGTTCCACTCTAGTGCCCTCTTGACTACGTGTCCATCTGGTTTCCTAAAGCCAACTCCTCTCTCATGATTTTCACCTTCATCCATTCCTGAGTATAGCACAGTTTCGCCTGTAGCTACCCTCAACTTCCCACAAGAGTTCCATCTCATTTCACTTACTCCTAGAATACTAATACCATACCTCTGCATCTCCTTGATCACCTGTGCGCACTTACCAGTCTCAAACATTGTCCTAACATTCCATTGCCCGATCTTCACACACGCTTTTGGCGACAGCAATTTCGTCGGCGGTTTATCCGTCATTCGCTGCTTCGCACGTTGTTCCAACCGGGTGTTAACATCTTTTACCCCTGCTTCCCGATAGGGTGCAGTGGTAGTTCTAGCTTTGGTTTCTGTAATAAATAACATTTTCTGGGAGCGGGTTATCAGCCCGCCGCCCAACCCCCAACCTGGAGGACCAGGGGCTGTTCTTCGTCTGGCCTCTACCCTTCGACCAATCCGGCATGGTTAGACCTGCCAGGGAACAAAGTCCCCGCCGGCACAGCTCTCCGGGTCATGAAGACACACAAGCTTCACCACCACAGCAAGGTGTCAGCCCAAGGTGAAGTGTGAAGTAAGCTTAATTGAATGAAATTGGAATGCATTGGCCAATTTGTGTGATCCTGCCACTGTTAATATTATAATGTCATGTGATATCAAGAAAGTCAGCCCAGGCAAGATTGAGCACCATACCAATTACCTTTGCAAGGTAACTTAGCTATGAAGAAAATAAATATTGTTGATACAGAGCAAAGCTGGAAGAAAATTGTTTCAACTAAACATGAGCTGATCCACTCCTTAATGGTACTGAGCTGTTTTGATATTGAGGAACAAACCCTGATGAAAAGACCCATTTTGATATATTCAAATTTAGCCTAACACAATAGAGCTCAGCACGAGGCTCTGGGAAGTAAACCCCACAAACTCTGTAGTTATTCCTCAGAGCGTTGTAGTGAGGTCTATTGTTTTAGGCTGAATTTTAATATATGGAAATAGTCTATTGTATTATCTTAATCATTGTAATACTAGCAGACACCTAGTGTGTTACATTGCTCTTTAGCAATGTTTTCTTAAATGTGATACTTGGACATTTTTCTCTCAAGAGTTTTTAATTGTTTTGTATCAGAACGAGAGACTTGAGGAACATTGACATGAAGTACCAAGTACAAAGAGACTTGAGATAGAAGTACTTGGAACTGTCCAAAGAGAAATCAGATGAAGATGTAATTTCATTATTTGTTAAATATATATTAATACAATCATTTTTCTGTTCAAATGTCCATTTCTGGTTGCTGTTGGTTTTTAAGGAAGGTTCAGTTAATCTTTCAATTCCCAAGTAATTTCACATTCTCCCAAACTTTGTCGCGAGCCTGCTTCAGACGGCCATTGCTCAAAATGAAGCTAACAAAATGCAGTGATGCAGGACAACCGTGTTTAGATATACAGGACCAATCAGAATGCACGTTATATGATCCCAATAATAAATATTCCTAGTTGTGGCAGACAAAATTAAGTCGACCCATGGTAGTTATTACCCAGATTTTTTGCAGGATTTTCCCCCGGGGGAAAGGGACTCCTTTATGAAAAGGTCGGGGATGCTCGTCGGGAAAATTTGAATTAAACCCCTAAAGGAGACCAATCTGACGGAAATAAGAGCGAGATAACGAGCATCCAGACCTCTTCATATTGAAGTTCCCCCAGGGGGTATTGTGGATGCTTGTGGGAAAATTTAAATTAAACCCCTAAAGGAAACCAATCTGACGAAAATAAGAGCGAGATGGCGAGCATCCCAACCTTTTCCTATTGAAGTTCCCTCCCGGGGGTATTTAACGGGGGGCCTATGATGGGCGCGCTCTTTGAGTTAGACACGTAACCCACGTGATATGGGGAGACTGAAGCAACACACTCCTCGAGTTCTCCGCGCGCTCCTCGTGACCCTCGTGAAAGTGGAAAGTGCTTGTAACTCGAGATCCAGTACTTCAGTTGACATGTAGCCTTGTAGTCTCCGCTGCCAGTCGGGCGAAGTTACTCAAAGCTCCTTGTCCCCACGCGAGGGGATGGGTAGCTTTAGGGGACTTCGATCGGAGAGACTGTGAAGGAGACTAGTGCAAGGGACGGACTACTAGAAAAGTAATTGAGAGGGGGGGGTGGGGCAAAAAAAAAAAACAAAAAAAAAATCATGCAAGGGAGGTTGACTGAAAAAAAATTGTGCAAAGAAGTCAACAAAAAAAATTTCCTGCAGAATGAATTGCACTGTTGGGCTTACAAACTGTACTCGCCTGAAGAGCACCTTGGTAGCCACTTTATACTGCAGGATTAATTTCTTGGTCCTGGTTTTCTATACAATTAGGAGAACGGACATTTTTCCTTTTCAAGGCTTGTACATTTTTTGAGCAGCAACCTCATCATGGACACTGGTAGCTAAACACCCTTGCAGAAAAACCCTTATGGATAAACAGCCATCCTGCTTGATTCGTTTGCACTAAAGTAAGCACATACCGTGATTTGAAAGCCTCGACAAATCTGCACACCCATTGCGAACCGTAACACTTCCCCTAAGGTGGGCGCTAAAAAATTGGACAAAAGTGGTAATCATAGACAATCATTGAAGTGTTAATACAACTGATGCGTTTAGTATAGGCTGTTTCAATCTATTTTAGTTTTTTGACAAAGTAAGCGATGCATTATTCAAGTCCAATCGATACATTAAATTTGTCGGCTGAGAATCATGGAAAACGCACCAAAAAGGCTTCAATTTCGCAAAATTTTCTGGGGGCTGGGGGGCATGCCCCCAGACTCCCTAGGGGAATAAGCCCTTTGGCCCGATATTTGTTACTTGACCGCCACTAAGAGATTCCTAGCTAAAACTTTGAGTCACAGCATGCCAAAAATGAGCTTTTCCAGCTCACGTGCCACGATAGTTAATGAATAACTAGCTCCTTAGTGTTAAAAAGTGGTGTTTATTATAAACACGATAACGTAATAATGAATGGTTCGAGAAATATGGAATAAGTTCATCCTGTCCATAAGCAAGTTGTCCAGGAGACAAACCGCAGAAAACAGTGTTTTGAGGGGGTTTTTCTCGTGAAATGTTGAAAAAGTATATTAATATTAACTAAATAACAGGAAAAAATGTCATAAATTGCAAATTTTGGAGGTTTAAGACCTAGATAATTGTGTCCTTCATCAATGTTGAAAATTTGACAACATTCGGTTAAAACCCAGTAGTAAAATAGGGGATTAGACAAATACCGTTTCGCAGAGGGAGAAGTATTTCCCGGTTTTACAACCCCCAGTCCCCCCAGTGCCAAAACCGAACCTCACAAGCTCGGTTCGGATGAAGTTGGGGATTCCAAAACGGGGAAATGCTGGGTCCCTCTGCGAAACAGTATTTGTCTAATCCCCTATATACTACTACAGGGAAGGGAGGGAAGGGGGAGGGATTCCTATTAGATAGAAATGACCCCGCTGTTATACCGCCCTAACAGCGGCTATGGTTCGAGAAACAAACAAGTGTCAACTTTCAGATGCCATTCAAAACCTCCCTCCAGAGCTTCGAGAGATCATTTACAAGGAGTATCTCGCAATAAAAAGAAGGCAAAAAAAGGATTTGGGCTGGGACAAGGTACACGAGCATATTTCAAAACTGCCTTTCTGTCAGTACATGCAGCAGATTGTACCAACGATAATTTGCCTTGAATATGCGAACTGCCGTTTCGAGGGTTGTTGTTTCCCCTGTTTCGAAAGGGAGGGAACTCTTCATAAAATATTGCCAATCCCACCTCTCATAGAAGACAGCATCGAGTACAAGAATTTTTTAAAAGTATGCTCCTGGGGTTATGATTGGCACGAGTGGTTTCTTTTTGGCAGGGAGCGTTAGCGAAAAAAGGCGGGTGTTTCCTAGTGAAAAACCTCATCGTCATCAAAGTAATCTGTCTCAAGCATAGCCGAAACGATCTCGCGCGTAATATAACGAACATTTTTTTGCCACTCAGGCATGAGATATTCGTGGGCGAGAAACGCAATCAAGTGGAAACAGACGAGCATGTTTTTATAATATGCAAATAAAACCGTCTGTTTCTAAAAGTCAGTTCGAAGCGGGGGGGGTCTGTTATTTTTTTCTATCAGTTCAGCTTCAAGTCTGCCGCGGATGTCTTTCTCCAGTTTCTGAACATCAACATCAGCAAGCTTTCTCTTTGACGGTTGGCGAAGCATCTTCGCTCGGACATGTTCCTTCAGTGAGTTATACTGCTGAAACTCGGAAAGGATAGTGTCAAACTCGTGGGAAGACACTTCGTTGTTATTCAAAGCTTTGGAGAGCAATCTGTTGATTGTATCCCGCTTGGCAACGGCGAGCGAGGTAATCTCTTGATGTTTTTTTATTTTCGAATCAAGTTTTTTGCTGGCGATTATCAGCGCCGAAGAAACGAGAGCGAAACACCCCCCACCGCCGCCAAGAGAAACTGTTGCCGGCAGGCCAACCACAGACAGAGCGGAGCCAAAACTAGCGCTGGAAAACGCTGCCGAGAGAACACTGGAGCCGGCGGCACTCCAATTAACGAATTTTCTTGCCCGTTTGTATTTTTTAGCAACGAGACAATAGTAGCCGACCTCATGGTCCAAAGTGTTGGAAATCTCGTTGATCTTTTGCAAGCGGAAATTTTCAGAAGGCGCCGCCAGTACTGGATAGAGAGGCTCGGCAGGCGGCGCGCTTGGTAGCACATTCGCTGAAGACATTGTGTATATAAATAAATTTAAGTTAACTCTAACTCAAAAAGAAGCTGGAAGCCCTTGAAATCAAAGAGTTCTCCATTCTCATCTTTTACGCTAATAGTGATGCTATTTATAAACTCGTCTGTAGAGCAGTCTCGCAAAACCTGTTGCGGAGAACCCTGGTAGCTTACCTTTTCAAAAGGCTTCCCTTTCACATCAAACATGGCTAAGACATCTGACCTTTTGCCATTGAAAAGATTCCGTTCTTTGTCGATCAAATCACAATGAATAAAATATGTCGTTGGATATCTAAGCCATTTTACGAATGTTATAAGCTGCAACTTTCGCCCAATACCAAGCAAATTGGCTAAATCGCGATCAAGTTCAATCGGTTATGCCCCAAAATTTCTGATTACAAGCTGGCCAACAGGTTGATTTATTGCTGTTTCCAACTGTTTATAGCCATATTTGTCGAACAGACCGTCTATTTCTTTTGCCAATCTTTCTAAACTATAATGCCCTGGAAGTATTTTACTGATTGACAAAGCTCTATCTTTGTCTTTATCTCCCAAGGTGGCTGAACCTTCTTTTTTCAAAGTGTCCCAGCTGTTGGATAAACTACAAGAAATGAGTTTCATGAAATGTACTTTCTGTATCGGGTATTCAAAAACGATAGTATCTCCGTTCTTTTGTGTGACAATAGTGAGAACAACCATTTTATATTTAACAAACAAAATTGTGTTCAAATACAATGGCGAATATGTGGAAAGATCCAAAGTTTTTGAAAAAAGCGGCAATCGCAAAGAAAAAGGCGTGGACAAATTTTTTAAACCACTTTCCAAAAGCGGACAAAAGCCGGTTCGTTTCACAAGAAAGCATCGACGAGAAAAATAACGCAACCGCAGAGGTGTTTTTCAAAGAAAGCGAAGGCTCGTCACAAAGCGTCTTCGGTTCAGACAGGCGGTATTGGAGCGCGGAAATGAAACAAGCGCTAGGTTTGGGAGACAGCGGGGCTTTTCCTTATCAATTGTAGCCACTTGGTTCAAAAGTTTCTTTGGCAATCCCTGGGGTACCTTTCGACGGGAAAGCGCCAAGCTTGAAGAAAATATTCAACGACGCAATCCAAATCTACGTCACGCCTGACCAATATTTCACGACAAAATTCCGAGAAATATTTCAAAAAACCAAACTCAGGCACACTTCTTCAGCCGATTCAAAACACTGGTTAGGAGGGCCCGACATGAAATATTGGCCGCAACAGCTCAACTTCGTGGTTTTCTGCGCGACACAGGGGTGTGGAATTTCTCGAGAAATATTTGACAACGGGATAAATCTCCCCCCGCAGATAAGAGCTTTCTACGCCTTCCACGTGTATTTCACTGTCAGGCGCATTTTGTACCAGCTGGGAGGAATTCAGAGCATGAGTGCGTTGCCCGGAGACCCAACTTTCAGCCAATTCAGCAATCATTATGACATTGCTTCGTACAAAAGGCTATGCAGCGAGTTCGGCATAGACCCCTCGAGCGATTTTCGCTTCACACACGGGCCAAACCACGGTCTGGGAAGCGTTTACGTTTACGCGTCAGGCGCAACTAAAACTGACTATAAATACCCAGGATGGAACAAATTCAGTGATGAAGGCGGCAAAGCGATAAAAGGGGACTTGATTTATTACATCGAGCCGGATGCTTATGGCGATTCCCAAGCGGACTGGTTCACGCCAAACGCAGCATCTGGTTTGACGCAGGCAGGGTTGGGGAGAATCAACCAGTCAATCGAGGCTTTCGTTTATTACATCCTGGGCGCGCAGGTCAACGTCCGCAGCAGTATTCTCGGTTCTGGCGGTCGGGCGAGAGAGTTCCTGGTGCTGATGGAAGACGCGATCAGACAGCCCGACCTGGCCAAGAGCGTGCAAAGGTACCAGCTCGCGGTGGATCAAGCGACGGTTAGGCTCAATCTCGCTGTAGCCCCCATGACCTGGCTTATGCCCGCGCAAATGATAATCAATACCGAAAGCACGATCGGTTACAACAACAAGCTGAAACAGGCGGTCTCTGGGATGAAACTGGGGGTAAACAACGAGGTAAACCCGGACACAAAAAAAGCTGCGCTCAAACTCATGGAAGGCGGCCCGTCAAAAATTAACCCTCCCAACAGCCATCCTTCCAACCCGATACACAAAGCCGCAACAGCCGAATCAAAAAAATCAGCTTCGACCGAAACTCAGCAAACACAACCAATGGCGCAAAAAATAAAACACCGCAACATGAAATAAACAAAACAGCTGTCATTATCGGTGTAGTAGGATTATCGGCTTTGCTGTTCATGGCTTGGCGGTAAAGTTAACGCCGCTTATTAAGATATTGTTCGCCAGAGATTCAGAAAAATTCATCTTCCCGGATCTGACGAAAGTCAGCGTCACGGTCAACGGCTCGCCCAACATGCTTTTCAACGACGGCATCGAAGGCGATGACATGTGGGAAGAGGCCAGCCGCTTCTTTGTGAAAGAGAAAAATAAAACCGAGCACATGAATGTGACAAAATTTTACACTGATGATAAGTTCGGGCTTGTGATTGACATGCGCTCCATGGCAGATCAGTCGATGCACGGCAGCTGCAAGTGCATTGTGAACAGTACAGACGGGGTCCAGCTGGAAATTGAGCGGAAAGCCAAGCGCTCAGGCGACGTGAAATGCCATATATTCGTCATCTCCGACTCCCAGTTCAACATTATTGACAGACAGCTGGAATCTGTACAGTATTGAATATGAACATGGACCCAAGCAAGATTCCCTTCAACGCTCTCATCGTGGGGCCGACGAATTCAGGCAAATCGAGGTTTGTGGTGGACCAGATCTACGGCTCTTTCCGCTTCAAGTTCGACTACATCGTCCTTATCTGCCCGACGTTCGCGCACAACAAGACCTACTACCGAATTGGTGAAAATGATCCAAGAGTGAGTGTGATAATGTGCTAGCAGCACGACGTGGAAAAGTGGTTGAAGCTAGCGAGATGGCTTTTCGAGGGCACCAACACTCTCATATATAATCCTCGATGACTGCGCTGCCTCCAAAGATGTGAAAGGGCGTACAGGCGAGCTGGTTAATCTCGCCTTTTCTGCTCGAGATATGGGCATCAGCGTTTGGGTGCTGACCCAGAAGATGACCGGCATAACAGCTTCCTTCCGGGAGAACGTGGCGGCGATCGTTCTCTTTTACACCCCCTCGCCCAAGACCACGAAAGCCATCTTCGATGATTACGCCGGAGAACTCTCTCAGGATGAGTACAAAGGTCTGGTTTCAAAGCTGAAAGAGCGAAAGTTCTCTTATTTTGTGTTCTCGCTTCGCCACCCCTACGGGGTTAAGTTATTTTGAATAAAAACATGAAAGCTGAATATAGCCTTGAACAATGGCTGAAGAAGAGGTCGCGTTAGCAGAAGTTATGAACCTTCTTCAAACCGAGCCCGAGCCGTCGAGTGGGCCAGCCGGCGGTATACTGCCAACCGCCCCCGGACCTGACATTCCTGCTCTTCGTGAGCAGCTGGCCGTGCTGGTATCCACAAGCAAAGCCAAAGAGGCCATCGGAGTGCAGTTAACCCACGAGCAGGTAAAGCGCCTGAGCGACAAAGAGGTCGAGAAATACACCAAACGCTACGAGACATACGTGGGCTCAAAGACAACAGAACGTTTGGTCGACAGCTTTATTTTTCTTGTATCCAAAGCGGTCGGAATGACCCTTAACATCAAAGACACGATGCTTACCAAAAAGAGCTCAGAAACGACTACATCTTGAACAAAGAGCTCTCCAATCTGACCGGCAACCTTGCTTTGAAGTGCGGCCGGTTTCTTGCTGCGGCCAACGCGGTGCTGATCACCACAAAACATATTGATTTTAACTCGCATCTGGAGAGAAAAGACGAAGTAAAATTGGAAGAAATTCCTCAACAGCAATCCTCAACTCTCGCTGAGTGGTTGCAGAATATTTGCTTAGCATACGCATTTGTTTCAGAATGTCTACCGAACAATCCGAGAGCGCACCTCAGGGAGAGACCCAGAAAGCACCTGCCGTCAATATCACACAGCAAGCGACAACTCCAACTTCAACTACTCGCGTAAAAAATCCCAAGCGTGTGGCTGCTGGAAAAATGGTTGCTGAAAGAACGCGGCTGGCCCGGGAACAACAGAAGAAAGCAGCAGAGGCTTATCTCGCGGAAAACAGGGTGAAAGCCGCCACAGCTGCTCCTGAGCGAGCCTCGACTACTGAAGGCGAAAGCCCAAAGAGCTGCGTAGAAAAAAATAGCAGCCTCAGCACCACCCAATGGCTTGCTGTTGGCAGCTTAGTCATTTCACTGGTCGGGATTTATTACAAATGGGAAGAACTCAAGGCCGCATTCGCCAAAAAAACGCCTGAGCCCGCACCTGAGCCCGCGTGTGTTGAGCCAGAACCTGCTCGAGCGACACGGCCAAAAGGTTTGAAGAAAATGATTTAAACTTTCACATGTAGTAGATAAACATGAAGAAAGTTGACGTTCCCCAAATTCTTATCTCTTCAGCAGCAATTTTTGGTATCGGGCTGTTATGGTACGACTTCAACGTAAAGATTTTCATACAGTCCGCGATCTTTCGCGTGCAACATTGTTTGAAAAGGATGAAGAAAAGAAAATCCGCGATATTTTGAACGCATACTTGCATGACGAGGATGACGAGGATGAAGAAAAGACAGATTAATTTTGTTTTAAACTTTTGTTATTTTCACTTATATCAAACGCATCATGTCCGAAAAAAACAATAAGCTTGTCAAGACCGTCATTGACGCCGCTACTATCACTGGCTTAGCCGCTGGCATCGGCTGGGCCGCAAAAAAGGTTACAAAAGAGAATTTTACTTCTGATCCCAGCGGCAGTGCGATGAATTACGTGAACGTCACCGCCGTGGTGGCGGGCAGCATTGCGCTCAAAGAGTACCTCGAGGACCAAAAACTCCTTCCCACCAGCGTCTAAAATTTTTGATTTGAATGAAAAAAGTCTCTTATATTGCACCATGGCAAGTCTTGTAAGCGTCGGGGATAATATTTACGAGGCTGTTTCGATAGCCACGAAAGAAGAAGGAAAGAGCTACGATGAAGCAGTCAAGGGGTTTCTAGAGGTTTTCGAAGAATTAATTCTCGATCGCAAAAAAGTACTTTGCGACTGGGCTGCGGCAAACATGCCTAAAACTGCGGAGTATTTTGAAAAGAGCTACGGTCAAGACGTCGATGCGTATCTCAACGCTAAAGAAAAATACAAGACCGAACCCATAAAACTTCTCGACTGGATTGCGGCCAACGCGGGAATACATGCGGAAGACAAGAAGAACCTCGATTTACAGCTTCTGAAATAAATGATTTGAAAAAAAGCTTCCGATATATAGCACCATGGCAAGCATCGCGATTATGGTTGGCGGGGCTGTGTTGAACGCCGCGGCTTTTATCGGAGGCAATTATCTGGCGAGGTCGCTTGGCGGGGGCAACAAAGCTGCACTTGAAGAAAACAAGCGCCATGACAAAGCTCTCGAGGTTTACCAAGCGGCTTACGCCAAATACACGCGCGACCGCAACAAACTTCTCGACTGGATTGCTACCAACGCGCAAATAAAGGCGGAGGCCAAGCAGAACTTCACCAACACTGACTATGCCTTCAAACTCTACAACCAGGCGCATCCTGATGAACAAATGATACCCCCCAAAGAGCCCAAGTTCTCAGATTTCTATCAGCCCAGCGAGCAGCAGAAAAATGGTGAACTCATGTTCGTGGGCGCCGGGGCGCTCGCTCTGGGATACGCGGCCTTCCGGTTCCTTTAAACTTTTTTAACTCCTTCTTATAGTAAGCGTGGACGCGAAACTCGCAAAGATATATTACGGCCCCGGGGGCTACTGGAAAGGAATCGCCGCGATAAAAAAATTAGCCGAGGCCGCAAAGGTACCTGAAGAAACCGCAAAAAGGTGGTTGATCAAGCAAGCGCTATGGCAGATATTCCTCCCCGCGCCGAGGCGAATTTCTCGACCGAAATTCGACGTTCCAACACCCAATGAGGTCCACCAGGCGGACCTTCTTTTTGTGCCGCACGACAAACTGCCCCGCGGGCGCAAAGTTTTCAAATACGCGCTGACCGTTGTCGACGTGGCGAGCCGCTACAAAGAGGCCGAACCCTTGACTTCGAAAAATTCTGATGAGGTCGCCCAGGCCTTTCAGAAGATTTACAAGCGCTCGCCTCTGAAATGGCCTGAAATGCTGCAGGTTGACCCCGGACGCGAATTCATGGGCGCTGTCACAAAAGAGATGGAAAAGCACAAAGCATATATCCGGCGCGGGCGCGTTGACATATACCGCGACCAGGCCATTGTTGAACGTTTCAACCACACCTTGGATGAGCGCTTGTTCGGGCACCAGTACGCCGTGGAAATGCGACTCCCTGAGGGAAGGCGGTCCACTGCCTGGGTCAAAAGACTTCCAGAAGTTGTTTCGGCTTTGAACAATGAGGTAACAAGCCTTATCGGCAAGAAACCCGCCTTTGCCATCAAAGAAAAATCTGTTTATGCAAGGCCATCGACCCCTTATTCAAGGCCTGTTGGAAAAAGCGAAAAAATACTCCCCTCTCTTGTCCATGTTCGTTATCTCTACCAGCCCGGAGAGCTTGAAGGCGGTGTAAAAAGAGCCACAGACCCAATCTGGTCTTTGAAAGTTTACAGCATTGAAAGATCTTTCACCAAACCGGATCAACCCGTTCTCTACTATTTGCGCGACGGTCCCAAGCGCGGCTTCGTGCGTGAAGAACTGCTCGTTGTCCCTCCAAACACTACTCTTCCTCAGGCTGACGTGAACTAAATGTGAAATTCGATCGGTTCGGTGTGTACCCCATCGGGCAGCACCCACCGCTTGTCGTAATAAGCGCTCAGCCCCAGCTTCTTCTGTTCGTAAGTGACCATCTGCCCGTCCCGCATCCTGAAACCTCTGTTGGTTGCCATATCTTTGCTGCCTTCCAGCGCTGCCTTAAAACGCTGCCACGTGATCTCTTTCTGCTTCTTCGACATCCCCTTCGTGCTAAACTTCTTTTTTTCGCCCTCTGCTTCGTCGACGAAATAACACTTCGAGCAGAGCGCAATCATCCGGCTGCCCTCGCACTCAAGCTTGAAGAGACCAGGGGTGCGGCCGCTCCACTTGTCCCAGGCCAGCCAACAGTTTTTTTGCGCCTCGAATTCTTTCTTCAGATCCGGCCGAACAATGTCCTCGAGACGCTTTGCAGAGATAGCCATGTAGTTACTGTCCGTGTCCATCTGGATCAGCTCAAAATCTCTTCTGTCGAAATACCTGTCAAGAAAGTCGTAATAGAATTCGAACATCCGCAGCTTTGCCAGCTGATAGACAGCGATTCCAACTTGAAACGGCCGTCTGATCGTGATCCGAGGCTTCCGGCTTTCCAACTCGTACGCCTTCCCGACCTCTTCAAGATCAGAGTAATACGCGCTTCGCAAGGCTCTGTCGACTACCTTCTCGTCTTTGGTGTAAATCACGTTTGTTTGCCGCTCCAAAGCTTCAATGAGCTTCCCGTACGCGCTGTTTCCCAGCAGTTTGAACACTTCAGCGAGCAGCGCCTTGCTTTTATCCACGTCTCCTGTCCGGCGCGCCTCCGTCACCTGCTCCACGAACCAGGGGAAGATCTTGGCCGGTTGGTAGTCGATTGTTCTGTAAACCTTTGTGACTACCGCCCCGTGGTTCACGTACCACAGCAGCAGAGGGGCGTACACCAACAACACTTCTGCAGACAGCGCCCCCACAAGTTTTTTTCCGTCTCCGTGCTTTCTGCCGGTTCGAGCTAAGTAATCGGCCATATGTTTCGGCACAGCTTTGGCAGGCACCTTTTTGTTGTAAAAGAAAGGACACATCTCCTCAAACTTTGGACGCAAGCGCTCTGGAATCTCGATGTCGACTTCAGTAAAGCCAAACCAATTTCCTTCTTTGAGCCTGTGCGTTAGTGCAGGAGCCGCATCTGCTTGGAACTCGCCGCTGTAGTGCACGACCCTTTCCTTCCCGCAAGGCATTTCTCTGAGCATGGTCGAAAGATAGAGGGCGTTGGCGTCATAACCAAGGATATTTTTGCAAAGACGCGGTTCTGATATTCGATGAGACCTTATCTCTGTAACATCAACTTCGCTGCACCTTGTGAAAACTAGGCTCGGGCCCCCGACAACAGCTTTTTTCAGCATCTCATACGCTTCTTTTCCCGGGCTGTAAAGCGCCGCGCCACTCTCAACCGCTCCCCGGAGCAAGTAATGTAAACTCACTCCTGGGATGCTGACAGCGTCTTTCAGAATGTCGATGCCCTTCTCGGTGTAGAAGTTTCTCATCTTTTCCAGTGCCTCAAGGCCGGGAGCCACATCGAGATTGTTGTAGTAGCGCAGCCAGTCTGAGAAGGTGCGCATGCCCTTTTCTTTGAACAGTCGTTGACACTCCTCCCATTCATCCCGCGTGATAACGTATTCACCCTTTAGCTTCGAATACCACTCCTCGTATTTTGGGAGCCCAGGGAAATCAAGCTTTTCGGGGGTGTCAAACCATTCGTATGGAAACCACGATTTCAATGTCTTACATTCGTAGGCTTCCACCCATTTCTCGTAGCTCGTCCCCGGCCCAAGGTAGTTGATGATATCGAGGAAACGGAATCCCCGAGTGAGCAAGAACATGGTTTTGTTCCCATTTTTTGCCACTCTGACTTTGGGCTATGTTTCAGCAAGGTTGCCAGCGAAGTGGTTTTTGATTAGATTCAGATCGTAACTGCCTGAGTTGAACCCGACGACAGGAACCTGGTTGCACCATTCCTCGATTTTTTGCCGCTGCGCTTTTGGAAGCAGGTACACATCTTCTGGCACAAACTCCGCTCGTACCTGGGCCCGAATGTTTTTTCCGCGTCTCTCCAGCTCTTCCATAAACTTGCGGACCAACTCCGCGGAGTCTCTTTCGCAGATGTGGGTGGGCTCTCTTTCAAGGGTGTCGCCAATGCTCACCGAAATCGGCACGTGCGCGTTTTCTATCGTGAGAGCGGACGTCGGCTCCTTCCGATGATTATTATCGCCATACGCCTCGAAATCGTACAAGATCGCGTGCGGGTAGCTTTTTGTTTCGGCCCGCGGTGGATCAGCGCCGATTTTCCCAACTTCGCACGCCCAGGCCTCGATAACTTGGTAGCCGGCCTCTTGCAGGGATCTTTTTCGTTTCATTGTGGCTTGATACATATCTTCTCGCGTTTTGTTGTTGCGGTAAATGCTTTTGTCGCGATCTTGCGGGTAACATTTTGGACACCCGTGCCAGTGGCAACCGCGGTATTGAAATACAGTCTTCGTTTCGTGGTTGTAACCGTCGACAGGTGCGCGCTCAACCCAACGCTCGCCACCATGCCCGCACATTGCGTGGTGAATGTGGATTTTCCGCCGCTTGGCTTCTCGATCAAGCCACCGAAGCGATTCTTTGGAAGCGTTGTGTTTTGGATAGAAAGCTTTCTCGAAAGCTGTCTGCGGGGCTTCGACCCTTTCACCCGGGCAATCGATTACCGTTTTTCCTTCACTGCAGGTTTGGAAATGACGTTGGAGATGGCAAACTTGCGTGAATCTCGCTCTGCAATGGTTGCATGAATAATTTTTGGCCAACCTGGCAATATCTTTGATGACGAACGCGTGCCCTTCGTAGATACCGATTGTCAGAATGTTCTTCAAACTGGCTGCTGGGTTTCGTCTAAGGTGCCATACCACTTCTTCTCCCCTCTCGGGCTCATACACTCGGATGCCGAGCCAGTCCGAAAAAGCTGCCCCTTGATTCAGATGCCTTTCAACCTTCATCCAGAGACGTTTTTGGCCAGTCGGTCGGCATGTTTTTGAGTTTGAAGAAACTCTTGGCTAGACCGCGGGCTTCTTTTGTACTTCGATCGACACGCGCTCCTCGGTGCACAGCGATACAACGCCAAAGGCACAAGTTGTCTTTATACGTATCCAAAGCCGCCATCGCCCCACCATGGGCAAGGTTGCGCAGCCAGTCCGGCAAAGAACCTGCGCCCAACAACGGCTGACGGTCAATCACAACCTTCAGGTCAACATTAAAAAAGCCGACAAACTCCCACTTTGTTGATGGTCTTTCGATTTTGTCATGGTCCAGGCGTTTCGTCTCTTCTTCACTGAACCATTCTTCTGCCTCTGCCAGTCTGTTTATCCAAGGTGAGCCGTGGTTTTTGTAGTACAGAATCACCGTTCCATTTACAGTGTTGCGCAACTGATACGAGAAGACATGCCTCAGGTAAAACGATGTGTCAACATTTCCTCGGATTTTTTCCATAAAGGTTGTTGTTAGGTCTTTTTCCAGACCTCTGATGAAGCGCCATCGAATGTAACGCCGTCCTTTACTCTCTTCCCCCTCATGGCTTGCATCATCGAACAGGTCCAGAATCTCATTCTGGTAGTCTGTCACTGTTCGGATGTTCTGCGCAGGAAAAGGGTCGTACTCCGTCAGAAGCTCTTGCGTTTTTCTCCCCTTTCTTTGCAGGGGAGGGGGTCTTGGTTGGTAAGGTTTTGGAAGTAAAGGTTTTTGCAAACGCTTCTCCGTTTCTTGGGAAATAGGTTCATCCAGCACGTTCTGAACAATCTTTCTAACAGCCGGCTCGTTTTCTGCAAGTAATTGCTCTAAATACTGCAACGTTGCTGGATCAAATTTTGCAAACTCTTCTTTCAGAATTTCTTCAAGTTTTTGGGCAACATCAGACATGACGATATAACTAAAGGTTCTCATTTCTCTAATACGGTTGACTTGAGCTCAAGCAAAACAAGTTCAAAAGTTTTCTTTGCTTTTTTGCGTTTGCGGATTAGCCGGTGTTTTAGCGCGCTCCCGCCGCAAGAAATGCAAAGACGGTAATCGCACAAAACCCCAACTCCACAGATGACACACGGGGAAGGAATTTTCATCCCTTTCTTGAGTTGATAGTTGTGCTGCCTGCAATAAGCGCCGACACAGCTCTTTCCACAGTTTTCTTTCCGGCTGCGCATCAACCACGCGCACTTGTTTGTTCCTCGAACCATTGGCGCTGTTAGGGCGGTATAACAGCGGGGTCGTTTCTATCTAATAGGAATCCCTCCCCTTCCCTCCCTTCCCTATAGTAGTATATAGGGGATTAGACAAATACTGTTTCGCAGAGGGACCCAGCATTTCCCCGTTTTGGAATCCCCAACTTCATCCGAACCGAGCTTGTGAGGTTCGATTTTGGCACTGGGGGGACTGGGGGTTGTAAAACCGGGAAATACTTCTCCCTCTGCGAAACGGTATTTGTCTAATCCCATATATACTACTAACCCAGTGGAGATATCGTGTGCGAGATATTGATGATCCGTCTATTTGGTCATTTTGAGAAATAAGGCTTTAAAGTTTTACTTCGGTCTCCGAGAGCCCAAATTAGCCCTGTGAACTAGGGGGGGGGGAAGTTAGGGGCAGGGGGAGGGGTATATTTAAAGGTTTTACATAAATGTTTCATTGAACACCCGAATACACACCAGTCATAGAAATGTTAACCAAGTGTAAGGACCGTATAAGATGGTAGAAGAAATAATGTTCAGGACCATGATGCAAAATTCTCGTAACTAAACATCTTTAAAGCGTTTGTGTGAAGTATCATTAAAATGTACTGAATTGAATCCATTTTATGAGTACTTTTAGACTGTAAACAATGGTTGCTATGGGTGTTGCTATGTTGAAATATAGCTAGAAGTGTTCAGATTTCTTAATTTAAACGTAAATTCAGGAATAATTAGAGGAAAATCGTTTCAAAATACGATTTGCCAACGGACAGGGATGTTGAATCTTCGTGTTCCAAAAAAATGGTTTTCTGGTTAAAAAGTTATATCTGAGAGTATAAGACCCCCTTAAAAGTTCGCAGAAAGTCTGCAGTCCTTTAACTATAGTCCATAATCCAGTCTAACAAATTGACCAATAAAAAGAAGCTATATCCAAATTTGGAAAGCGAAAGGTACCAAAGCAGGAAATGCAGCCTTGACTCGTACGTCTGCCTCGAGCAGGGGACGCTTTATTTGAGGTTAATTTGGGACTTAGTCGTATTGTTCAATCATGGGGTGATTTCATCTTTTTGTAAAATGCTTCACCATGTAGCCTGCCCATCAATATAGTGGTGAAGAGCGTTTGTTTAGTTGTGAAGACAGTTGCCTCGTGGGTTTGTCTCTGCTCGTCGATCGATCAAGGACGGTAAGCGTTCGCAGAGTTTTCGTTAGTTTTACTCTCCAGCGTCTGTTTTAAGTTTCCAGATTAGTATTAAGATCCTTATCACTCATTTTAGATGTGTTACAATAGTATCTTGAGGTTAACTAGCCTGTGCAATGGCAATCTCAGCGCTTACTGCTCGTTTGATCGTTAGTATCAGACGACAGGATCAGAGTTTGTTTATTTGCGTGCATTCCTCTACGTAGTCGTTTGAAGCTTGTTCTTTATAATTTTTACGTTACCGATATGTACACTCGAAAGAATCACAGACTAATAGGGCTTGTTCTGATTCAGTTGATTTCACAAGACAGAAAATTCTAGTTCTCCATTGTTAATGCCCTTCCAACTTGAAAGCCTCTCGAAGTTATGCGTAAATATAGCGTCATGCCTTTTGGCTGTCTCTAGTTAACAATTATAATAAACTTTCCATATAACGCGCGCTCTGATTGGCTGAAACAGCGTGCTTTATCAGAGAACAAAGCACGGGTTGATGACGGTAAGTTGGCTTTCAAATTTTTGCTTCGGAATTTTGGCAAATTTGACCCAAATTAAAGATCCCCAGTGATTCAGACAAACGCAATGGAAACAAGCTATTTGTCTGCAGTAAATATGGCTTATAGAGACCATTGTTAGCAACAGTAGTGTTAAAACTGTACTAAAATAACAAGTTTTGCTAGATTCCCGCCGACAAAAACACGGAGTAGCGAAATAGACAAATTCTCAACCTAAACAGTGCTTCGATAAAAGACATTATATTTGTTACGAAGGCAGAAATTATACTTAAGAAAACAACAATTGAACTGTCTCTGTTTATGATGAGAAGCTTTATTTTTGTAAAAATGCTCAACTGCTCAAACAACACGTACATGCAGTGTAGTAACGCTCGTTCTCCAGTCATCTCAGCAAAGTGAACCGACAAGTGGTCAGTGCAAAGCTTGCTCTGATATTCTCTTCTGTGCTCAGAGTAGAACCAGTGGGAGCAGTTTAGTCTTTCTAACTTCTATGCTAGTTTGGGCAATCTTGCTGCATGCGGCTACAAGCCGTAAATAACTGTAGCTCCTTTCAAATTCTCGTTTCGTAATTTCCACTGGAAAAGTGCACGTTTTCATAGGCCACAATATGGCCGGATTCCTCTGGACTATAAACCTTTACCTGCCTATAGATCCATATTTAAAAATTAACTAAAAAGCGAACTTTGAAGGCATCGTTCTTCTCTCAAAAGCCGGTCAAACTACTCAGAACTGAAAGCATAGCTGAAGTCCAGCTTGTGATTGACAGCTGTCGCTTCGTTAGCCAATCAAATGATTTGAACAATTCTAACAAAGATTGTGATTGGCTTATTTTAGCTCGCTTTATCGGAGAACAGTGCATGGCTGACGCCACTTTTACCCATTTGGAAAATAAAGTTTGGTTTGAAAATTCGGCCGAATGCGTGGGAAAATTACCGGATTCTTTATCATAAAACAAATACAGAAGCCTCGACTGTGCTCTGTTCTGTTGTGAAGCACTTAGGAACTGGTAGAGCACTCAAGAAGTAGGGGAAAACACTCAACTACGTCTCGTGTTTTCCCCTACACTTTCATGCTCTACCGCTTCCTGCGTGCTTTACAACAGAACAGAGCACAGTAAAGGCTTTTTTATTTGTTAATTAGATTATTGGCTCAAGGTTTCTATGAGGTGATAGTTGAGGAGGCCGAAAGCCGAATCAACGATCGCCTAAAATAATGGTTTCCAAATATTTTTTGATGCATCATTGAACTTTACGCTTTGACAAAATCGCACTTATTGAATTTGCAGTTGTTTACGCATGCACAGCGGTTTTTCAATAATTTCAAGTTTTTAAAGTCAAGAATCCATTTAATTATCAAATTCATTAGTTATTCATGTGCTGATGACCCAATCAGCTTGCATCAATTGGGTCGGGTGCATGTATTTTTTTTTCTTTGCCATGCGACAAGAGCTGAGAAAATTGAATACACAAAAATGAGTTAATTTTTGACTTCAGAGGACAAATCAAAACTGAATACAACAGAATTTCCATTTTTTTACGATAACAGGTAACATTTGAGAAAACACCAGAGAATAAAAGCGAAAGACACATAAAAACCAGTTTAAAAAGAAGAAGTCAGATAATTTCTTTGCTGCGCGACAAAATAATATAGCGCAGCAAAAGAAAGATGAGAGTTGTACATCAAAAAGACGACAAAAACAAGCCAATTACTTTGAGATAAATCGTATTTCAACTGTGTTAATTTAGTGCCCACTTAGTTCTTTTCTCAAGAGTTCTGTAGTAGCTGAATAAGACTCAAAAAATATATATATTTGAGCGAAGCGAATAAATTAAACAAAGAAACCCCGGGGTCGCTGTAAATTAAAATATGCAAAAATCCAGCAAGCAAAAATACAGTTCACTTTTTAAACCGAAAATTCCCAAATAAAGGCAACCAAACAAAAGAAATGTGACAAGAAGTTCAATAACAGTAAAATTTAATTCAAGATGAGGCAAAAAAACTTATCTAGAAAATTTTGCAGACGTGCTTTGCTGCATGATCGCATGTTTGAATTAATTCTTCATGCTAAAACGAAAGCTAGAGTTAACAACAACTCACTCTCTCATAATATTGTATGAACAAAAAAAAGACAAGACAAATCTGGCAGTAAATGGGACCATGGACACTGGGTGCTCCCCGGGATAGCAACGAGAGTGGGTGGAAGCGACACACCCTGGACAGGTAATTGGGTGGTTAGCGGACACACCCTGCAAACAAAGTGGGGCGGTTAGTGGACTCAAACCCCAAAGCATAAACACAACGTTGGGTGGTTAGGGGATGCAAACCCCAGAGCAGAAACTTGGGTGGTTGGCGGACACACCCAGTGAATGAATTGGGGTGATAGCACACTCACCCAGAGAACGAAGCCCCCCAGCCTAGCTGCTTAGGTAGCTAAGAATAAGGTGGGGTAAGGGACCCATGTCAGATTCTACACAAAATTCATATTGTTTTGCTTTTCTGATATCATTAAAATACATTGAAGTAAAATTGTAAAAACTAACTGTTACAGCTGCAATTTATTAGACTAATAAATATGCAAAATTGAGTTACTATCTCGTCATAATGTTATTTTTCAAGTTCTGTTAATTCACATTTTCATGCATCATCTAAGATCCTCTAAAATGATAAATATGCAAAATCAAGTCACTAACTTGTCAGTAAATGTTATCTTTAGAATTCTGTTCTTTTGCATTTCATGCATCATCGCAGTTTCATAATACATTTTCTATTGCTTTTCGAGAGTCTGGAAATAAACAGCGATACTTTTTCCAATAAGATTAGAAACTGTGTAGCACTAGTGTAACAATTTTAGCTGAAATTTCAATTTTTTTTTGTGTTGATAATATTGAATACTTGATTCGTTGTTGTCTCTCATACATGTGAAGTGTTTTTAGTGTCAGTGTTTTCTTCATCATTAGAAAGCTACCACTGCTGTCCATACAGCAGTCCTGAAATGCATGGATTTTCCATTTTCAGCACTAAAAAAAAGGAATTTTGAAATGCTTGTCACTATAATTACCCAATTTAAAGGAGATAACTTTTGATGTCTAATTTCAGAAAATACATGTGTCTATACTATCCCAGCTCTCCCCTCCCTTGGGAAAATCACTGTAAATCCTAAGAGAGAGGAGATTCCAGAGGCACAGTTTCCAAAGGAGACAGCTGGGTTTTCATGGAGAGCTTGGTTTCTGGAAAGTTTCCTCAGTTTGTAAACAAAAGCAAGATATTCATGCACTACACTGTTAGAACTAATTCAAAACAATACAGCCCGTCATTAATCTGATAAAGTCACCAGTTGTTTATAATGAATTTACATGACTGTATTCAGTAATATACATTTATTACTTCCAGCACTTTTATTATATGTGTAAAACATAGTTGTAATGCAAGGCATACAATGGAATCCTCTTGTTTAATTGTTCTTCTCCTGTTGGTGTTGTGTTTTTTTTAAAGGTTGAGTCAGTGAGTCAGTTCAAGTAGTAATGTCTGGTTTCAGGATGTCAAAGGGTGTTTGTAACAAGACTTGGTGAGTTTTCATATAAGCAATTTGAGATTCTTATAAAAATTTTTTTGCCTTATTGGGGCAGTAAAAAGAAAATAATTATTTCTGTTTCAAGGTAACATGCATGTATATGTGTAGTCATTGTCTATCAGTGTTTATAAAATAAATGAGATACTACGTATGCTCTGATTGGTCAATAGAGTTGCTAAACCTATGTTCTATTGTACTGGTAAACCGCGGTTCCTGATCTATGGCAGCTCTACTTGGGAACTAGAGAACTCGGAACTCTAGCGATAACAAATTTAATAAACAGTTTTGCCTTTCACTGGCTGAGATATCAATAACATGAATATCTTTTCATTCAACATAAATATTTACAAGGGAAAAAAGGACCAGAAGTTGGACGTCATATAAAGCTTTGTCTGTTTTTTCCGTGGCAAAAATTTTACGCCGACTCTGGTCATGCTTGAGATTAAAATTAAGGAAGTTTTAAACCCTTTTTTAGGTGCTTTCCAAAGCTTAAATGCATGCATGGATAACACGATAAATGAAAGGCCGCGTGCAAGAACGTCCCCTAGATTTTTCGGCCATTTTTGAAAGTGCTTAAAACTAGTTGAATTTTGGCATGTGGGCTTCGTTTTACCTGAGAAACATTGCTCTGAAGTTTTTTCGCTGGGTTGCTTTTCGTTCTCGAGAAATAACGTATGCAAAAAAGGCACACAGGTTGGAAAAACCGAGTGGTTTATTGCATACGCAATATCTCAAGAACGAAGCGAACTTTAGCGCGAAAACTACGGGACATTGCTTAACATACCTGAACATGCGAAATTTGGAGCGTTTTCGACAAAGTTCACCTTTGATTAAAATACCTGACGCCCTTTTCCCGCCGAGTCCTTCAAATAAACGAAGCCGGGCCTTTGTTATGATAAACAGAGCCGATCCTTTGTTATAATAGCTAAGCCAAGCCTTTGTTATAAGTCGAAGTCTCACCTCGGTTTATTATAACAAAGGATCGGCCTGCCGCAACCGCAAGGACTTTGATTTTACTTAGAAACCAGCAAAATGTCAATTTCACACAGCTTATATAAGCTCAAATTTGTTGATTTCAGGTCAAAAGTGCTTAAAATGTTGACTCATGTTAACGCGCAACGGCAAGGATGTTGATTTCTCTTAGAAAGCAGCAAAATGTCAATTTTACGCAACGTAAAAGCTCAAAAATGTCGATTTTAGGTCAAAAAAGGTTTAAATGTTGATTTCATGTTAACCCGTGACGGTAGGGATGTTGATTTCACTTAGAAAACAGCAAAATGTTAATTTTACGCGGCGTATAAACTCAGAAATGTTGATTTCAGGTCTAAATAGGTAAAAATGCTGATTGCATGTTAATGCGTGATGGCAAGGATGTTGATTTCACTTAGAAAACAGCAAAATGTTAATTTCACGCAACGTATAAGCTCAAAAATGTTAATTTCAGGTCTAAATAGGTAAAAATGCTGATTTCACGTTAACGCGTGACGGCAAGGATGTTGATTTCACTTAGAAAACAGCAAAATGTTAATTTCATGCAACGTATAAGCTCAAAAATGTTAATTTCAGGTCTAAATAGGTAAAAATGCTGATTTCACGTTAACGCGTGACGGCAAGGATGTTGATTTCACTTAGAAAACAGCAAAATGTTAATTTCACGCAACGTATAAGCTCAAAAATGTTAATTTCAGGTCTAAATAGGTAAAAATGCTGATTTCACGTTAACGCGTGACAGCAAGGATGTTGATTTCACTTAGAAAACAGCAAAATGTTAATTTCATGCAACGTATAAGCTCAAAAATGTTGATTTCAGGTCTAAATAGGTAAAAATGCTGATTTCACGTTAACGCGTGACGGCAAGGATGTTGATTTCACTTAGAAAACAGCAAAATGTTAATTTCATGCAACTTATAAGCTAAAAATTGTTGATCTCAGGTGTAAATACGTGAAAATGTTGATTTCACGTAACTCGTGACGGAAAGGATGTTGATTTCACTTAGAAAACAGCAAAATGTTAATTTCACGCAACGTATAAGCTCAAAAATGTTGATTTCAGGTTTAAATAGGTAAAATATGGCAGCCGGAAATTAGTGTTAACATCTGGAACTTACTTTGGTTATCTGGGACAATGATTATCTGCACTGAACAAATAAACATCAAATAAGCACTTTTCCAAATACAGCAACGTCTTAAATGGCTAAAAATCACGAGATAAATACATATTTTTCGACAAATGCGATCGTAGCTTTATGTCACGCACCGCTTAACAGATTAACAAGTTAACCCTTCTGCGCAACGTACAGGTCTCCATACATCTGCATGTCCGCTGATCCCAGAAGTTCAAAACACTACAAATCATGCCGATATGAAACAAAATCAACGCAACCTGGATCACAGATCTATGTTACAATCGATCGCTACTTGTTGGCCATTATTACCTTTAAATGAAAAAAGCCGAAACAATCTACCAGTTCGAGAAACGCGAGCAGAACGTGATCGCAATGCATGCCGGGAAGGGTCTTTACACCTCGTGCACAGGAAAACATGGCGGTCGATACAAGACAAATTTTATAAGTCAAAAACCAGTTCTCGCTTTCCAAACTTTGACACTAGCAACGCTTGGCAAATGGGCCACAACTCATGAGAGGGTATTTTTCTTGGGCAAGAACTGCTCTTGGTCTTTGCTGCCTGGCTCGAGCTGACTTTGAACGCCGATAACACGATTACGGTATATCAGCTACCTTTGCAGTTTCAGAACACATTTTGATTCTTTAAAACGTGCTGACGACTTACAGGTCTATCGAGGCTTTATGATGCCTCTCAACCACCAGACAGGCACACAAGGTACTTTAACACTATGCTTAAGATATTAGTTGACAGAGCTCTAACGCGGCACATCTGTTTTTCGTTCGATGGTATTTCGTTTGCCGCTCGATCGATTCACGTGTTGTGTTTATGTCACAATAACCGATGTAAACAATCTGTTCCCAGATTTCTGCTCTATATACTATTTTCCTTTGACTTTAAGACAGCTAAGATTCAGTGGAATACACTATAAACAGTCTGCCTGTCTGCTGTTCAATAAAATAATAGGGTTCCTTTTGTTTTTTGTTCAACAAAAGATCTCCAAAAGATGCTGCTTGGAAAACTGAGCTTTTTGCATACGTTATTTCTCGAGAACGAAGAGCGCCCCAGCCAAAAAAAATTCAGAGCAATGTTTCTCAGGTACAACGAAGCCTACATGCCAAAATTCAGCTATTTTTGAACACTTTCAAAATGGCCAAAAAATCTAGTTGACGTTCTTGCACACGGCCTTTCAATTAAGCTTACCTTCGATATGCGAAAATTTTAAATTGAGTTTTGCTGTGCGGTTTTCTGTTTATGTTGTTTGGCCTTCCGTTTTGAGTCTGAATAATCTTGAGGTCCTCAAAATACACAAAGCAAAAGTAGTGAAAAACATTTGTATACAAAAAAAAAATTATAATGTACTTCAGTTAACTTTTGTAATCCTGGGTTAGTGTTAACTGGCTTCCGAACAACCCGGCCCTGTTTACAGCAAGTTAACATGGTGTCCAAGATCAAAGAAGGATGCTATAAACCAAGGATGCATGTCTGTCAACCTATTAGCTGATGTTTTTTGTATTTAAGGCGATTGGCAGGCGGTAGTGCAATGACTGCCGGTCATACCGACTAATCCAATACACACACTGGATCGCCTAAATACGGGGGTGCAACCAACACGTCAACTTCACTGGGGGATCGAACCCCGCCCCTACAAACAGGAAACATAGAAACAAACAAACGAGAGACGAACAGGCAAAAACATCAGACAACAGGACTAACATACACTGCTCCGGAGCAACGGCGAAAGGTGAACCCAAAAGAGGGGCACCTGTCAACAGACTAATCCTAAGAGAATAGGTTCGCCACCAATATGCAACCCAAAACAAACCAAGACCAAAAATAACAACAAACTCGACGAGCAAAGTCCAAAATCAACGCAGAAATGGCAAAAACGAGAAGACGAGGCCAAACGGAGTGGGCAGCAACACGGGAAGCAGAATCAAGACAAAGCGAGCCACAGGAAAAATGGGACGGATAACCGGCTTGGAAAAAGGCGTACAAAATCCAGGGAACAGACGACGAGGTGCAGCAACAGGACCAAACGTAGCAGCAGCCGAAGCAGCAACAGAACTAACAGGGCTACCATGCGAAGTGGTAACAGGACTAGACGTAACAGCAGGCGAAACAGCAATGTAAGCAACAGAACAACTAGAACGTACAGGCGAAACAGCAACGGAGTTAGCAGGACAACTGGACTGGACAACCGGAACAGCAGCAGAGCTAGCAGGGCTGACGGCAGGACCAGAACCAGAGCCAGGCAAAAAGCAAGGCGAAGACAGGTCAGCAAAATCAACACGCGGATGAGACAAGTACGGGCGGCGTGGAAAACAATCAGGCTCACAAACATACTTGGGGGCGTCAATATCAGCTAAACCATACGTAGAAGCAGCAACAGACGAAGATGGGCGAGTAGACAAGACGGACGAAACAGCACATGGCGCAGACTCAATGGTGGGACGGGACAACAACGAAACGGCATAACGAGGTAAAAACGGTGAACGAGACGACACTGTAGCGGACTTGGCACAAACCATTTGCTTGACATCATACAATTGACATTGCATACAAAGACACGCAGGCACAGAGTCGTAGCAGGCAGGCTTAACAGGAAAATCCATCACAAAACAAACAGCTCAAACACCAAAAAAACCTTCCAGATTCCCACCTAAGCAGAGACTTCCTTCCTTGCTTGGCAGTACTTCGGGCCGCCGGAGCTCTGCTGAAAACAGCATATAAAAATTTATCACAAAATAGGATTAATAAAAACTAGAAATTACGATTAAAAACTACATAGCCATGATAATAAAAAGCTTTTTTGTACATTCTAATTTGACGGAGGGCAGACGGAGATGATTGCTTTGCTGCGTCCTTCTCTGTAGAAGGTCTCTATTAAAATAAAAATAGACTTGTAGACTAGTATCTACAACCCGTGACAAAAGTGTTGGGAAGGTTATTTATTGTCAGCCAAGGGCTTAAATAAATAATTAATACAGGAAGAGATGATTATTATTAATCAGGAAATTTTGCCTTAAAAATATTTGGCAGTGTGTTTGCTCCATATGTTTTTGAGGTGTTCTAAAATCAACACAAAATTAGTGACAGAATGGCAAAGGGTAATCATCCTGCACTGATACTCAAACTTCTAAACAACTGAGAGAACTTCAAGGTGATTAACTAGTATCTTCAACCCATGACAATAGTGTTGGGAAGGTTATTGTTTTTGTCAGCCAAGGGCTTAGTGGCATTATTGTTCGGTAGAACTTGAACACAGGTATGGGGAGACGAGGAGAAATTAAAGAACTTCATACGTGGCCAAGTCTGGTTCTAATCGACCAATTTTCATCTATTAACATTCAGCCTGAATCAATAGATCTCATTACAAGGTTCTGGGGAGTAACTACAGAGTTTGTGGGATTTATTCACCAGAGCCTGGTGCTGAGGTCTAGTGTTAGGCTGAATTTTAATACACCGAAATTGGTCTATTAAGATATTTTTATCTCATAACAAGATCTCAGCAACCTTCCCAACTACTTTTTCATTCATTGTATTTATGATCTTAATCTGGAAGTTCATCAGTGCAAAATTTTTGTGTAGCTATCGCATACTTTGCTCACCTTGCAATACATTGTTGCGTGATTCTCTGAGTCGACTTTAATTTCATTGGAGCGACTTTTCATGTACCCCATTTCTTACTAAACTAGAGCCAAAGCTCATTCATTTATTCTAAGATTATCATTGTTTTATTGCTCAGTGTACCATTTCTCTCATGTGACTAACATGCCTTTCCTCTTGTTAACTAAAGTAAAACAAGGTGTGCCTGGTGATGAAGCACTGGAAACGCTTGCACAGGATGTTACTAATGATTGTTATTGGACGCTTGGTCGCCGTCTCAAAGTTCGAGACACGCAGCTTGAAGAATTTCATCACCAAAATGGTGTGTGTTCACAGAGGGCATATAAAATGCTCAAGGACTGGAAACGTGGGAATGGTTCAAGTGCCACATATGAAGTTTTATACAATGCTTTATGCCATAAACTAGTAAAACGCGTAGATTTAGCAGAAGCACATTGTTGCTCTGGCTAGCAATGGTTATTATATATAGTTTTTAGAAAATAGCCCAAAGAAAAAACGTGCACTGATTGGTTAAAGTCGTATTTCTATTTGACAATTAGATTATGAGCTCGAGATTTCTATCGCTTGATAGTTGACCAGGGTGCAACCTAAGTCAACTATTACGCATAGAAATCGAGAGCGAATAATCTAATTGTTAGTATAAATCCAGTAGTCATTCAAAACTTAAATCTAAATCCTCTTCAAAGACACTTCGAAAGCACCAAGAAACGGCCCTACGCTACTCACTATCTACAACAGAATAGATAGTGAGGAGTGTAGCCAATCAGAGAACGGCATTCGTGATAGAACGCTAGTAGATTTATGCTAAAACTTGATAGAAACCCAGATAGCGAGTAGCCCTTCAGTGTGCCGTTGTTAACAAACTGGCTGCCGCTTCGTTGCATTGTATGTTCATAATGATGCAGTTGAAAATGGACAGATTCATAGTTATCAATGAAGTTTTCAATGAGAAATTGAGCCAAATGTTCCATTCATGTCGAAGAAAGCGATGCAATTGTTTCTGGAAAAGTTTCAGAAAACGAGTTACTTAGTTGAGCAGGTCTGTTGTCATGAGAAAACAGGACTAAGGAGTCTGAAGGACCATTTCTTTTCATTTGCTGAGATACATAAGCTTAAAATATTTTTACAAAGTGAATATTTCAGTCCAGGGACAAAATTTTTAGATTAGTTTCCAAAGACTTTCAGATTGTCATTGTCCAATCAAAATGGTGAAGTCACGATAGTCATCATCTTCGGGTTAAGTCATGTTATTAAGCAACATCACTGATGAAAATCACAGGCTGAGTCTATTCTCGGAGGAAGGATTGTGATCAAAGAAAGTACTTGTTTTTCAATTACTATGATGTTGTTCTTAATGTCCCTGAAGACTAGAAAATCCACTTCAAGCATAAAACAAGTCATCTTTGAACAAGTCAGTGCATCTTTTTTGTCCCAGATTTGGTTGAGTTTGGAGAAAGCAATTTCTACTATAATGGACATTGTGTCTAGATTTTTTGAAACCTTGGGGGATTGGGGCTGTTGAAACGACTTCTCGCCTAAACCTCTTAGTACTTGCACCACGAACATACCTGTTTATTATGACATAATGCAGTTCAGTGTAAATATTGTATATAATGAGTGAACACTGTCAAACCTCTCGTGGTTTGGCCTTTTTATTCAACTCTATGGAACAAGAGTAAAGGTTTAGTTTTTGTAGTTAAATAGAAATGTGAAGTTGCAACTGCACGTTTGCAACTGTCCCTGTTTGTTCCCTCAACTGTGCGTCCACTCCCGGGTGTATTAAGGAGTGGTTCAGCTATTATTTAACCATAAACTAAGGGGTGGTCTATCCTAAAGCAGGGCCAATTGACATTGATGTTTTCATGGCTGCCAACTAGATGTCAGTCTGGCATCACTGTAAAAGCTTTTGTTTACCAGCAAGACAAAACAGTACTTAGTGAGTATTCTCGAGAAACTTGTGAGGTGAGCTTAAGGTAGCCAAACACAGTTTCGTGCGCACTTTTGCTGATACAATTCAGCGCGTGCATAAGGATTGCAAAAAACAAACATGCCACCAATAGAGCGATCATTTTATTTACTCAACACCCGCACTATCTGTGCTATTTTTCTCTATAATTGAACGCAGTGTATTAATGGCTTTAGTCTTTTATAACAAAGATATGTTAGAAAAGGTAACGATGCAAAGAACCCAGCAATTCTCAGCATTTTCTTTGTTACCGAAAGAACCCAGTTAAATGTAGCGCATGCATAGTAAGTCAAAAAATTGCACTCTCGGAAATAGGTTTATTTCTCAAGAACCACTAATTAGAATTTCACGAAATTTGGCAGGAAAATACTCCAGGAAATAAGTAACTGGAGTATTGAAAATAATTGAACTTTAACAAAGGAAATTCAAGATATTCCAGTGAACCTTCAACAAGGGATAATTAAAGATCTCTCTGTTAAATTATTAGCAAAATGGTGTTAACTTGTGAGAATCGTTGCAAGTTTGTTGCATGCAAATTATAAAGAAAATCTAATGACTAGATTTTCTACAAATAAAACCAATTTTAAAGGCCTTTTTATTTTTATTCATGTTGACATGGCAACGGCAACCACGTCAGCTTAACCATCAAAAATCCAAAGTTTGTGTTGTTAACTTGCTCGCTGCCATTTTTGGCGACCGAGAGATCAAGGGTTTTAGAGAAAAAGGTGAATGAAACACAGGTATCAAAAACTGTGTTCAGCCACCTTAATTGAATGTTATTGGAATGTATTGGCCAAGTTGTGATCCTGTCACTGTTAATATTATAATGTCATGTGATATCAAGAAAGTCAGCCCAAGGAAGATTGAGCACCATACCAATTACCTTTGCTAGGTAACTTAGCTATGAAGAAAATAAGTGTTTTTGATACAGCAAAACAGGAAGAAAATTGTTTCAACTAATCATTAGCTGATCCACTCCTCAATGTTGCTGAGCTGTTTTGATATTGAGGAACAAACCCAGATGAATAGACTCATCTCGATATATAAAAATTTAGGCTAACACAATAGACCTCGTGCTCTAGGGAGTAAACCCCACGAACTCTGTAGTTATTCCCCAGAGCCTCGTACTGAGGTCTATTGTTTTAGGCTGAATTTTAATATCTGGAAATAGTCTATTGGATTATCTTAATCATTGTAATACTAGCAGACACCTAGTGTGCTTCATTGCTCTTTAGCAATGTTTTCTTAAATGTGATGCTTGGACATTTTTCTGTCAAGAGTTTTTAATTGTTTTGTGTCAGAACAAGAGACTTGAGGAACATTGACACGAAGTAGCAAGTACAAAGAGACTTTAAATAAGAAGTACTTGGAACTTCAAAGAGAAATCAGATGGAAATATGTTAAATGTATTTTAATAAAATCATTTTTTTGTTTAAATGACCATTTCTGGATGCTGTTGCTTTTCACGGAAGGTTCAGTTAATCTTTCAATTCCCAAGTAATTTCAAATTGTCCCAAACTTTGTCTCGAACCTGTTTCAGATGGCCATTGCTCCAAATGAAGCTAACAAAATCCAGTGATACAGGACAACCGTGTTTAGATATACATGACCAATCAGAATGCACGTTATATAATCACAATTTATCAATATTTCTATTTGCGGTAGACAGAATTAAGTCAACCCACGGTAGTTAATATCCAGACTTTTTTTGCAGGATTTCCCCCCGGGGGAAGGGGACCCCCGTATGAAAGAGTCGGGGATGCTCGTCGGGAAAATTTGAATTAAATCCCTAAACGAGACCAATCAGACGGAAGTAAGAGCGAGGTGACGAGCATCCAGACAATTTCTTATTACAGTTCCCCCAGGGGGGTATTGTGGATGCTCGTCGGGAAAATTTGAATTAAACCCCTAAAGGAGACCAATCTGACGAAAATAAGAGCGAGATGTCGAGCATCCAGACCTTTTCGTATTGCAGTTCCCCCGGGGGGTATTGTGGATGCTCGTCGGAAAATTTGAATTAAACCCTAAAAGGAGACCAATCTGACGAAAATAAGAGCGAGATGCCGAGCATCCAGACCTTTCCATAATGAAGTTCCCCACGGAGGGGGGGGGGGGGGGGGTGCGCGCTGTTAGCGTTAGACTCGTAACCCACGTGATATGGGAAGACTGATGCAACACGCTCCTCGAGTTCTCCGCGCGCTCCTTGTGTCCCTCGTGAAAGTGAAAAGTACTTATACCTCGAGTTTCAGTATCTGAGTTAGACACGTAACTTCCTAGTCTCCGCAGCCTCTCGGGCGAAGTTACACAAAGCTCCTTGTCCCCACGCGAGGGGATGAGGAGCATTGGGTGACATCGGAGTGGCTGTGAAGTAGACTAGTATAATAATCTAACGGCATACAGAAGGGACACGCCCCTCGCGTTTATCAAGGGTGCTTGCTATTTAGCCAAAAGATCCGGAAAATCTGTTCAGAAATCATAGACTACCTCCAGAGGCGGTTATTTTCATTCCATTCAGAACGGAACGGGGGAAATTTCCTCACCATTTGCAACATTTACCAGTTTCCAATCTCCCATCAACCGAAAGCAATTACGGGAAATGGAATTGTAAATTCATATGGTAAGCGCCGTCTCATTCGGTTTGGTTGGTGATTCCGGAAAAACCCTTACCATTATTCAACAGTCATCCCAACCGGTTCACTCTGACAAATGGTGAGCACACCGTGTCTCTTGTAAACCTTTCACTCGGATAAAAGCGTGAAGTGTTTGAAAGTAAGAGAGTCCTGTCCAAGAGTGCAGTCGAGTTCGCAGGAAGTCTTCGACTGTTGACAGCCTCTCTATTTACGCACGTGAAAGAAAAAGCGAGCGAAGCGAGCACGAAGCACGCGGAGGTGGGGGGTGGGGTTTGCGAGCGAAACGTGCAAGAAGAATAGAGAGGCTGTAGACATCTTTAAGAAGTACTTGGAACTGTTCAAAGAGAAATCAGATGGAAATATGTTAAATGTATTTTAAGAGGTAGGACATTGGCTTTTTTGATCTTTAGGTCCTTCGGACATAGTTATGTCTGGTCGCGACAAAAGGGTCGCACTTGTCGTAAGCATGGGATGACAGATTTTATGTCCAATGTAAACACCAAAAGCGTTAGTAACGGTCCCTACCCTCTACCAAGTCAAGTCTTCCATTTTGTGCTGGCGTCCAGTTCTCTCGCGATTCTATCCGCGAGTAAGATCGAGTAAGAAAATACGAGAAAATAGAGGGCTGTGAACAGTCTAAGAAAGTCTACAGTCCTTTTACTGTAGTCCATAATCCAGTCTAACAAATCCAACAAGTCACGGTAAGTGTCATATGTTATTGATTGACCAATTAAGAGTCCCTCTCCACAAAAATGGAAAATAACTCGGCAAGGGTCGAAAATTCGATTTCGCTCATATTTTCATGGTAGATAGGCTAGGGCATGATAAAAACTACTGGATAGTTTTTTTGGCAAAATATCCTTTTATTTCAAAGAAATATGCAAATTACCAAATTCCGTTAAAATCGTCATTTAACGCACCATGTTATTACACAAGTTTGAGAGCCTCGCATGCAAAACCACATCATTCTTCCGTCTTTAAAACACTCAAATATTTTTGTGCAATGTTTAAATGTGTACTGGGTTGATTTTAGGGAATGTTGCGTTGTCTTTTTGGGTGCAAAATAATTAAATTTCGAAGACATGTATTTCATTCACTTAAAAGTACTTCGTGAATATAATTAATTTTCACCATGTGCGAAACCTTCAAATGGATCAAGCTTCTGGTGGTTGAATTGCAGAAGGATGGTCTACAGATTTCTGTAAAAAGTTATTTGGGCAAATGATTGTGAGCGACGCGAGAGCTTTTCAAAGTACGTCAAAAATGCAAATATTTGACCATCCGTCACCAAATTTCAATTTACGGCTTAGACGTATATTTTAGCATGTGCCTAGCCTGCAGTGCAGGCGTCTTATTGGGGCGAGTTAGCGTTACAACCTTGCGACCGCCTTTTTAGACCGCCATGTTAGACGGTGGGGGATGGGGGAGGGGAAAAATGAGAAGACGCCTGCCCGAAAAGCCCGTTAAAATGCGAAACACCTCCTGATTAGTTGCGCTTCACTGCATTTCCGGAAATGAGCGGGTAACCAATCAAAATGAGGTTTTCTCGACACCGGAAGTCTCACAAGGGTACACAACACGAGAAGTTTGTGCCAAGCCGCACGATATCTAGCATTCTCACAGAGGTACGTGTTGCGCTAGCGACTTCAGACGTACAGAGTATTTTAGAAATACCGGCAACTGATGAGATCCACATGGAGGATCGAAACCATGGTCTTGTCTGAACTAAGCCGAACAATGGCATATAAAACACGCAAAACAGTTAACAGGACTTGCGCGTAAACAGCTACATTTGAATCATGTGGTGCCAGAACAACCAAAGGAGCAATAAACCTATACACCGAGCAAGAGAAACATAAGCTCGATCAGATAGCTGCAAGAAACATAAGAGTGTCTCTAGACAAACGTATAGCTTTCTCAAAGTAAAGCTACGGCGTCTGCGAAGGAAATCGTACGAGAACAAATATGATATCCGTGATAAGGATCTACCTACTGTGCTTGTAAACAGTTCTAGTCACAGCCGGGCCCGGTGTCACAATATAGAATGCAAGTAAGCAACATGTTCACGGTAAATTTCATATTTTGTTCCTCAAAAGCAAATTCATGGAGACTTGAAAGCATATCTTGCAATAGAAATGAGCCTAAACAATGCATAAAAACATGGCAAATCACAGAGGTGTCAAACTCAACTAGTCGACAGGCAGATAACGGCGCAAACCATGCAGACCTATGACTTATAAAAATTTGCCATAGCACGATCTAACGGCTCAACTCCGCTTAAAATTCCTCCTTATTACACAACATGAAGTGCCCTTCATGAACACGAGTGAAGCGACAAGAAAGGTCGAGTGACCGAACAGAGAACGGCAAATGTGCAAATGTCACGAACCGTAGAAGTCGTGTAGGCTAGTCAACCCCACTTTACGTAAATATTAAGCTTTTCCCAAAGCTAGTGGGTAGCACTGCCAATAGATTTTTTCCGGATACCAGTGTGGAAATTGCGTCTTTTTGCTCCGTTCGTAATTCGCGAGACATTCCAAGTTCACATAAACGCTTGAGAGATTCCTCGAGAGCGGAATCGAAACTAACAACATCACTTTCGAGAGAGTTTGCCATGTTTCTTACCCGCACGAACGAAACGAAACTGACTGACAGACAATTGACAGGCAGGGTCAAGCCGCACCAATCAGAAACTCCGTTCGTGGGCGAACGGAGTTTCCTAAAAGAACAATGACCTCGGGCAGGCGAGATTTTCTTCGCTCCACCCCTCCCCTATCCTTCCTCTTGCCTATCATTCACCCCCTTGGTAAAACTTTCTCTCTCTCCCCAGTCTTCCACTGCGTGAAAAACTCAAGATGGCGGCTAAACTTTTTACGATGTGAGCGCTCGCTCGAAAAAATCTCGCCTGCTCTGCAGGCTAGCATGTGCCACACGACTTGACCTATGATAAGTTGAAATAGACACAGAGCTGATAATTTCGAAATGTTCTAACCTTATTTGCTGTAAAAGGCAGGTCCAAAGCCGATTTGACGTGTTTCTCTCACCATTCGTCGCACATAAAGCAGAAGTTTGCTTTTGTTTACACAAGGTGTACATCCGATGTACATCGCCTACTGTCAACCTATTATTGGTCGAATACTGTGACTCTGTGACCATCTTTCTGCGCTTATGAACATCACTGCATCTAAGTCTAAAACGGCTGAGTCATTTGTAGATAGTTGCATGCTTTACGCTTCGCCAAAATATTGCGTTTGATCGATTGCTGACCATTGCTGATAAGCGTGTCGGCGCAGCACAATCTTACAGCCGTTATTTGTTCGTCACGCAATGCTGTCACGGCATATGCTGCACATTTTGATCTATTTTGTATGGAGCACTCTCAGGATAAGTGAAACAACTTAATCATTGTTTATCTGTTTGTTCGTATATACAATAATATGTGTCTATTTATATAATCGTGTTCTATAATGCACGTGGCGTCGGTCCAAATCACGTTTGTTGTACGTTCTGACGTTTCAGACAACAGCTGATAAAGCTAGTGCCTGTACTCACTAGAATTTTAAGAAAATCGCCCTAAACAAATTATAGATCAATGAAGCAAGAACTAGCTGAAATAAAAATAGGAAATCACAACGTGTCTAATTCGTGAGAAAAGCAGACTAAATTTAATTAGTAATTACGTGAGTAAATAGCCCTGGCCATGTCATTTTATTTGGCGTATTTTGTTTGCTTAGTGGCGAGGCATTGGTATGTAACAGAAAATAGTGGACTGTTGTCAATACAGTCTAAAATTATCGTCAGTAAAATATTGTAAATAAAACACCTATTGACCGGTTACCTCCGCGGCCACCATTTGATCATTCCGATAAGGGTTTCATTATTGTCTTTACCCCTATTAAGCGGCCACCCAAAATTTAAGAACTTTGTTTTGGAAAGGGCGATGGCAGATAAGAGTCTGAAATTGAAGGTGTATGACGAGTGATAATTCAAACACACGTCTATCATGATTGTCTTGAATTGACTCCACGTTCACCAAGAAATTTATAGCCCGACAGTGAAAAATTAAATATTCAAGGTACACCAATCTCTATTTAAGCGGCTAGCCCCATTAAGCGGTCACCACACATTTCCCCGAGGATAGCCCACTGTATTACATGTAAACCAAAAATAATTGTATAGCGCGGAAAAACCTAGGTATGAGTTTAGCGTTACAGTATTACGCAGGGCATGTAGGTAGCGGTGGTCGAGTAAAAGATAACAACAGAGGCAATGGTAAACTATTCATTCTTTTCATTTCTTAATTCAATCTCTTCCTACTCAACACGATTGTGTGCTCCCAGTGATTCCAAGCCTTACGGAGCCTTACGTATTAGGATAGAAATTGTCCTACCCTTACCCCCTAAAATGGAATGACAGCATTGCGTGACGAACAAGGAACCGCTGCAAGCAAGGATTCAAGCGGGTCTGCCTAATGTGCGAGCCAGCGAGCCATACGAGTCATGCGAGCCAGGGTGCGAGCCATGCGAGCCACGGTTTAAACATGAAAAAAACATTAAATAAACAGGGATACTACATACCAAAACATCTGATAAGAAATATATAAATAACGCTGTATTTTAATATATACATGATACGAGTTACACTTATAGCCACATGAAGCGACGGTTTTAATTTCTTAGATGATTCTAAAACGTAAATATATTTAAGTGCGTGACTGTATTTATTTTGTGTTATTTATTTATTTAGTTAGTTTTTTTAAGATCTTGAATATTATTTGTTGAAAGGAGTGCAAATTTCGAAGAAAACCACCATCGAACGTACGTGTTGGTAGTAAAACGATTTATCCCATTGGCATGATCAAGGTTCTGATAACATCAATACTGTATAGATTACATAACACTATCGAAGTCACGCCTTCTCTGTAGTCTTTAGAACGTAGTGGAGCTTTGTTGTTCTTTGTGTTCTTGTTATTGTTGCTGCTGCTCACAGCTTGTTCACAATTTCCCTACAATTTTAAAAATTACAGTAGAATTTTAGAGCTCCGATTTCTTTAAACCTTCTATTATTCGAAACAATCTTTTGGTCCCATTAGCAAAGACTAGCAGTAAGCAGTCGAAACGTCGCGATCTACATCTAAAGTGACTACATCGTGTGACAAACGATAATACATTTTATTAATACTAATTTTTTATTTTATTTATTTTTTACTTTTCATTTTCCATGGCTCGCATGATTCGCATGGCTCGCACCCTGGCTCGCATGACTCGCATGACTCGCATGGCTCGCACTGTGACTCGCATGGCTCGCTGGCTCGCATATTAGTAAAACTCGATTCAAGCCATCAAACCATGATGATCAAAAGTAATATTTTGGTGTAGTGCAAAGCAAGCAGCTATCTACAAATGACTAAGCCGTTTTTGACTAAGATGCAGTGGTGATCAAATGTTTCGAAAGAGGGTCACAGATTCATGGTATTCGACCGTTAAATAAGTTGACAGTTGGCGATGTACATCGGATGTACACCTTGTGTAAACAAAAGCAAACTTCTGCTTTATGTGCGACGAATGGTGAGAGAAACACGTCAAATCGGCTTTGGACCTGCCTTTTACAGCAAATAAGGTTAGAACATTTCGAAATTATCAGCTCTGTGTCTATTTCAAATTATCATAGGTCAAGTCGTGTGGCACATGCTAAAATATACGTCTAAGCCGTAAATTGAAATTTGATGACGGATGGTCAAATATTTGCATTTTTGACGTACTTTGAAAAGCTCTCGCGTCGCTCACAATCATTTGCCCAAATAACTTTTTACAGAAATCTGTAGACCATCCTTCTGCAATTCAACCACCAGAAGCTTGATCCATTTGAAGGTTTCGCACATGGTGAAAATTAATTATATTCACGAAGTACTTTTAAGTGAATGAAATACATGTCTTCGAAATTTAATTATTTTGCACCCAAAAAGACAACGCAACATTCCCTAAAATCAACCCAGTACACATTTAAACATTGCACAAAAATATTTGAGTGTTTTAAAGACGGAAGAATGATGTGGTTTTGCATGCGAGGCTCTCAAACTTGTGTAATAACATGGTGCGTTAAATGACGATTTTAACGGAATTTGGTAATTTGCATATTTCTTTGAAATAAAAGGATATTTTGCCAAAAAAACTATCCAGTAGTTTTTATCATGCCCTAGCCTATCTACCATGAAAATATGAGCGAAATCGAATTTTCGACCCTTGCCGAGTTATTTTCCATTTTTGTGGAGAGGGACTCTTAATTGGTCAATCAATAACATATGACACTTACCGTGACTTGTTGGATTTGTTAGACTGGATTATGGACTACAGTAAAAGGACTGTAGACTTTCTTAGACTGTTCACAGCCCTCTATTTTCTCGTATTTTCTTACTCGATCTTACTCGCGGATAGAATCGCGAGAGAACTGGACGCCAGCACAAAATGGAAGACTTGACTTGGTAGAGGGTAGGGACCGTTACTAACGCTTTTGGTGTTTACATTGGACATAAAATCTGTCATCCCATGCTTACGACAAGTGCGACCCTTTTGTCGCGACCAGACATAACTATGTCCGAAGGACCTAAAGATCAAAAAAGCCAATGTCCTACCTCTTAAAATACATTTAACATATTTCCATCTGATTTCTCTTTGAACAGTTCCAAGTACTTCTTAAAGATGTCTACAGCCTCTCTATTCTTCTTGCACGTTTCGCTCGCAAACCCCACCCCCCACCCCCGCGTGCTTCGAATTTGTCTGATTTTAACAGGCAGGCACTCTTAAAAGAAAGCGATATCCAAACGGAAAGCTGTCCAGGGAATTCTGGGAAAGCCATCAAAGCAGGAAGTTTAGCCTGGACTCGCTCGTCTTCTGTGTTTTGGGGAGGGCGCTTCATTTGAGGTTAATTTCGGTTTTAATTGTATTCTTCAATCATGGGGTGATTTCATCTTTTCACCAAACGCGTCACCATGTAGCCTGCCCATCAATTTAGCCGTGAAGAACGTTTGTTTAGTTGTGAAGAGGGTTGCCTCGTGGGTTTGTGTCTGCTCGTCGATCGATCAAGGAATTGAAGGTAAGCGTTCGCAGAGTTTGCGTTAGTTTTACTCTCCAGCGTCTGCTTGAAGTTTCCAGATTAGTATTAAGATCTTTATCAATCATTTTAGATGTGTTACAATGGTATCTTGAGGTTAACTAGCCTGTGCAATGGCGACCTCAGCGCTTACTGCTTGTTTCATCGCCAGTGTCAGACAACAGGATCATAGTTTGTTTGAGCTTATTTGCATGCATTCCTCTATGTGGTTGTTAAGTGACGCTTGTTCTTTTAATTTTTGCGTTACTTATATGAACACTCGAAAGAATCACAGACCAATGGGGCTTGATCTGATTCAGTTAATTTCGCAAGTCACAAAATTCTAGTTCTTCATTGTTAATGCCCTTCTAACTTGAAAGCCCCTCGAATTTATGCGTAAACGGCGTCATGGTTTTTGGCTGTCTCTATGTAGTATTAGGACACTTGATGACCAATCTTAGAGCTCATTACTGTTCATCTAAAACAGAGTATGTATTTGCCGAGTTTGCGAATATGTTGGCTAGCTTTCTCGATAGATGGTAAAGATGTAGACTTGAAAACCTTTCAATGGAGACTGTAGTACACTGTAGATTATAACTAGATCACAGCCACTCCCTGGTTCTGGAATGTTTAGTTCCAGAAAATATTCATAGCCACCCTGTGGAAGGTTATTGGAAGCTCTGAGGGGGTGGGTGATCTCAAAAGCCAAAACTTTGTAAGGAAAGTATGAGGCTAACCCGGAATTTCCAGAGGGGAGGGGTTCTAGCCAATAATCCTTGCATGGGGAGGGTGGGGAGGCTATGGATAATTTCTGGATCACTTGTCTATTTAATGATGGCCAGGTCATCTTTTTGAGACCAGTTCAGAGAGATTGCTAGTATGTAGTTGTCAGATTCTACACAAAATTCATTTTGTTTTGCTTTTCTGATAATCATTAAAATGCATTGAAGTAAAATTGTAAAAACTAACTGTTAGAGCTATGATCCATTAAACTATTAAATATGCAAAATTGAGTTACAGACTTGTCATAATGTTATTTTTCAAGTTCTGTTAATTTGCATTTTCATGCATCATCTAAGATCCACTAAACTGATAAATATGCAAAATCAAGTCACTAACTTGTCAGTAAATGTTATTTTTAAAATTTTGTTCATTTGCATTCCATGCATCATTGCAGTTTTGTAATACATTCTCTTTTGCTTTTCAAGAGTCTGGAAATAAACAACTATACTTTTTCCAATAAGATTAGAAACTGTGTAGCACCACTGTAACAATTGTAGCTGAAATTTTAATTTTTTTGTGTTGATAATATCGAATACGTAATTCGTTGCTGTCTCATACATATAACGTGTTTTCAGTGCGTTAGTGTTTTCTTCACTAGAAAGCTACCACTGATGTCCATACAGCAGTCCTGAAATGTATGGACTTTTCATTTTCAGCATTAAAAAAAAAAAACACATTTTGAAGTGCTTGTCACTATAATTACCCAGTTTAAAGAAGGTAATTTTTTATGTCTAGTTTCAGAAAATACGTGTTTCTATACTTTCCCAGCTCTCCCCTTCCTTAGGAAAATCACTGGAAATCCTGAGAGACAGGAGGTTCCAGAGGAACAATTTCCGAAGGAGACAGCTAGGTTTTCATGCAGAGCTTGGTTTCTGGAAAGTTTCCTCAGTTTGTAGACAAAAGCAAGATATTCATGCGCTATATTGTCAGGACTTATTCAAAATATCACAGACCCTCATTAATCTGATAAAAGCACCAGTTGTTTGTAACAAATTTACATGGCTGTATTCAGTAATATACATGTATTACTTCCAGCATTTTTATGATATGTGTAAAACATAGTTGTAACGCAAGGCATACAAACGAGTCCACTTGTTTAATTTTTCTTCTCCTGTTGGTATTCTTTTTTTTTTTTAAAGGTTCAGTCAGTGAGTGAGTTCAAGCAGTAATGTCTGGTTTCAAGATGAGGGTGTTTGTAACAAGACTTGGTGAGTTTTTATTTTGGTCATTCAATATTCTTATTAGAAAATGTCCACTTTACTGGGGCAGTAAAAAGTAAAGAATTATTTCTTTTCAAGGGTAGCATGCATGTTCAGGTGTAATCATTGTCTATTAGTGTGTAGAAAATGATGAGAGGACCAATCAGATTGCCAGATTTGCAATGAACAATGATGAGTGTCTATTGAATGTATAGTTTACATTTTGTTTCCTGGTTTCACTATTATGAAATTAACTTACCGAAGATTTTTTTGTTTTTCTTTTTACTAGCAGTTTTCAAGATTAAAGGCTTCCTGTGATGTCAAGGCTATCAAAGGTAACTTTAATCTAATACATGTTAAGATGAAATCCGATAGAAAATTGAGCAATTTCTGTACCTAGTGTACAAATATCCGTTGCCAGAATAATTTTAAGTATTTTACAGTCCTTTTTACATTTTCTTAAAGCTAAAGATATAAATAGTTGCCTGAAATAACACCGAAAACAATTTCCCTTGGGAACGAGGGAAGACAAATTTCAAAGTTCAGAGAAATTGTGCTCACACAGGTAAAATTTCACTATCAGTTTCATTTCACCAGTACTTTCAAGTGATTCATGTGAAGTTTAACATTTGCTTTCGACATTTGGTGTTGCTAGAAATGATTGTTTTAGAGAAGATATTTAAAACAGTTGTAGTGAAGTTTGTAATATGATGTGAATAATATTGGTACAAAGTTTTTGCCCACTTGTTACTCGAACTTCTGGTGAATTCCGTCTTAAATCGTACTTTTACTGTGTTCTGAAGGTTACTGTATTCTGCTTGTTTTAAGACTTTGAATCATTGAGCTCTCATAACGTATCTTGAGTACATCTGCCTGACTTATCTTAATGAAAAATACAGCTATATGACTGTTGGATCTGTTTTAATTTGAGTTTGATGTGTGCAGTGGAAAAATATATGTTTGTTTGTGAGTCACTAATATTACTAAACACAATGACCTGCAAACACACATATACACAGATATGCTTGTCAACTACTGTCAAGACCGGAAAGAAAACTTGATGAATTTGTTTTGGCCAGTATGCATTGCGTGCTGTGAGCATTGGAAAACAACATAAACCTTGTTATCATTTAAATCAAAACAAGATCAGACGTACATGTAGGATAATGGTCAATGCTGGGTCTTTAAGATCATTCCACTGAAATAGAATCTGCACTGAGATTTTTGTGAAACTTTGCCTATTGATTGTTTATATTATAGGAACTTAAATTTTGAAATAAAAATGAGGGGTCCCCATGTTTCCGACGATTGCTTTTTGTTCTACACTGAGAATTGGTCCATTTTTATTTTACACAGAGAAATTTATTACTCAATTCAAAACAACAGAAAAAAATGATAGGTCACCATACTTGTTTGCAAGAAAATGACAATTTACCTCTATGGCGAGGTCCAGCTGTAAAGAAAAAGCTACCATTTTTTAATGCGCGCCCGCTAATCACTCGTGAAATTATGTGCAGTAGGGATGTGTAATGCAATACTAGCGAATAACCTTAAGTTAAGAAAAATATCTGCCAGGAAAATCCAAAAGGGACAAATATAGGCTAAGCTTTGAACTAAATGTTGCAGCTGCATCTTAGAGTTTTTGTATTTTTTTGTGTTTAGGAGTCTGCCATCAGCAGTGTAGCCTCTACATCACAGGAAGGCCTGGAAGAAGAAGCTCCTACCTCATCCTCCGACAGAACCTTGAATGTTACCTTGTTAAGTAGTGAATGGAAGTCAACAAAGGGAGGCTTGTCAACCATCAGCAGAGAACTTGCAATACAGTTGGCTAAACACCCTAATGTGGAAGTTAGTGTTTATCTCCCTCAATGTAGTGAAGAAGACAAAAAAATTGCAGCTAGTCTTGATGTTAAGATCATTGAAGCAGAAGAACTGCCAGGTTTGGAGCCAGTTCTTTGGTTGGGCTCTGTTCCAGAGAACCATGCTATTGACTGTGTTATAGGACATGGAGTGCATCTTGGACGACAAATACCACTCATAAAAAGGCAAAACCGTCGTTGTAAATGGATTCAGATTGTCCACACTGCTCCTGAAGAACTAGGAATGTACAAAAGTTATGAAGAAGCAATTTCCAAAGGGGAGCAAAAGCACCAAGGAGAAGTAAAACTCTGTGAGTTGGCTGATCAAGTTGTTGCTGTAGGACCCAAGCTGGCAGATGCATTTGCCCGTTACCTCCGCCCAAGCAAAAAAGATCAAGATGTTTTAACTCTTACCCCAAGCATTTTCAATGAGTTCCTTGGTGTTGAGCAAGCCACTGAAGAAAGAAGGACATTTTGTGTTTTGGTATTTGGGCGTGGCGATAGTGAAGATTTCAAGCTAAAAGGATATGACATTGCTGTTCAAGCAATTGCTGAACTGAAAGACACATTTTACCAACTCATGTTTGTTGGTGCACCAGCAGGAAAAGAGGATGAGGTGGCAGAAAGATTACTTCAGCATGGTATCCCCCCTAGTCAGTTAACCGTTCGCCGCTTTAAAGAAAGCAGGGATCAACTAGCCAATTTGTTCCGTGAAGTAGATCTGGCAATCATGCCATCAAGGACTGAGGGCTTTGGTTTGACTGCCCTTGAAGCGTTATCTGCTGGTCTGCCTGTGCTTGTGAGTGGTAACTCAGGACTTGGAGTAGCCCTCAAGGAAGTGGTTTATGGCTCACAGTGTGTAGTGGATTCTGAAGATCCTAAAGAGTGGGCCAAGAAAATCAAGGCTGTGCATGAAAAAAGCAGAGAAGTACGACTTGCAGAGTCCAAACTCCTGCGCAACAAGTATTTGGAGAAGTTCGAGTGGCAGGAGTCATGTGGTTTACTTTTAGAAAAGATGAAGAACCTTGTGTTTGGTAAAATTAATTTCCTATTAATTTTATTATGACATGTATTGTTTTCACAATCGCACCAATAGTTATTATGAAAAGTATATTAAAAAGCAAAAAGTCTTCTTATAACTGGCAAACGACTGGAAAAGAAGGCTCCAGACGCGAATCTTAAATTATCATGCAAAGGCAGTGAGATTGAGCAAATAACTTCACAGAAACTACTTGGGGTAAAATTAGACACTCACTTGAGTTTTACTGAACATATAGATGAGATTTGTAAAAAAGTGTCACAACGTATTGCGATGCTGAAGAAGATTAAGCGTAACCTGCCTCTCACTGAGCGTAAGCTTTATTTCAACGCCTTGATCAAGCCGATAATGTTGTATGGCTCATGTGCATGGTGCACTGCGTCAGAAGAGAACGTTAACCGCTTATCCAAGCTGCAAAAGCGAGCAGCTCGATTAATCTTGGATGTGGATATTGGTGAAAGAAGCGAGATGCTTCTCAGACGACTTGATTGGCTGCCACTTAACGAAGAATTAAACCTTAAAAGGTCTAGTTTAATATTTAGGCGCATCAAAGATGAAAATAACTGTCCGGGCTATATAACAGAACTTTTAACGAGAAACTCTGACCGACACAACAGAACCAGTCGCTATGGAAAATATAACTTAGTGTGCCCCTCCTATAACAGAGAAACAGAAGGGGGGCGAACTTTCCAAGCCAATGGAGCAAAACTATGGAACAGCATCCCTTTAGACATTCACAAGAAAGACTCCATTGCCTCCTTTAAATCTGCTGTGAGAAAATATTTTTTGTCCAAAAACTCTGAGCTTAGTTTTTAGTTGTGCATATCTAGATTTAGATTTTTAAAGTTTTAACTTTTATCATATCTTAAATTTTTAGCTGTATTCTATTTTTGTAATTTTTATTATCTTATAAGTGTAAATAGTTTTTAATTTTTAACTTAGGATAGAGGGCCACACTGGTTCGTCAGTTTTTTACTGTTATGTGTTACCCTCAGTAAAAAAAGTTGTTACTTACTTACTTACTTACTTACTTACTTACTTACGAAATTATTATTGATTATTTCATACCTAAATCTACTGTACATGTCATTTAGATAGTTTTATATAGCAGGTGATATAAATATACATGTAGTCTATTGAGTTGACTGATCCTTTATATATACATATGATATACAAGTAGTACTACTTGTAATTTAGCTTATAAAGTAGAAGTCGATTCAATTTCAGACTGAACGTGGAATGATTTAAGGTGTAAAATACTACCAAGTGTTGTAAAATGATTATATTTGTTCTCATTTTCTGGTAGGTTCATCAGAAAGCAGGCCAATTTCAAAGGAAAAGGACAAAAGGCCATTACCCCTTTTTAATAACCAGCCTTCAAAACGACCTAGGGGAGGATTGATTGATCATGGAGGTAAATTAATATGTCTAGATCCAGTACTCTTGGATAATTCATTTCAGCTGTAGTGGAGTAAATACCTAACAACCTCACTACAAAAAAAAAAAAAATTCCTGAAATATTGTAGGATTTGAACAGTTATTGGGAATGAGTTTGTATGTGAATAACAGTCATTTGTCTCAGCTCACTATTGACACAAAAACATATGCTATAGTCTTGACACATAAGATGCATGACTGTTGTGTGGATTCAGTTTTCTAATGAGAATCATGATGGTTCAGTACCCAAAACTTTACAGTCAACCGTTTACCTCAAGGCCTAATATTTTGCGAAAAGCTCTGATTACTCTGTTGGTGCAGCAGGATACACTGGTTTTTGACATTCAGATAAATTCCTTGTCAAAATTGTGTCACACTTCACTACTCTGAGCAAGAGTTATTTTATATGTTTACAGTGTCACCCTTGTCATACGTATGTAGTTGAGGTAGACGATTTGTTTGTTCGTCGGTACGGGTGAGAATCAACTTCTTCGGCTATATTTGTTTACGTTTTGATGGATATAAATACTTTGTAGAACATGTAAACAGCAGCTCAGGCAGATCAAAGAATTCAAAATTTCCTCAAACCTGTATCCGTTCATTACGGGTACTTTTTCTTTGGCCGTTCGAATGGTTGCCATCATCCATTCGAAACATTTCTAAGGCTGTTCGAACAGTCTGAATTAATAGGCGTACATTTCATAATTTGGGTCCGTCAAAATTTGAATTACCCAGCTCATGAAAAGTTCATTGTTTGAAATGAGCTTTAGGGTTTTAATTGTCGAAAGTTAAGAATTTGTCACTTTAATACTTCTTACGGTAAGTGCTGGCACTGAAAAATATAAAAATAATTTGACCGTTCCTTATGCCTTGGCGAGTACCGTCCTGATAAGGATCTTCGTGTGCTAAGGTGTTGGCACAAAGAGGTTCTTGTGGTTTGAAAATTCTACCACAAAAAAATTTCTTGCATTTCGAAAATCCTACCGAAAAAAAAATTTACTTTTGAGCGGTACTGTAGTTTTTTTGATCCCTGGATTCTGACAGTTTGAGCCATATTTGATAAGTGACTCATAAAGCAGAAGGGTTCATCTTTCCTGTACTTACTATACAGTGAGTGTACTCCTGTATGTAATAAAGTACTCTTCGGAACTCGCCCTATAATGCATTGTGTACATTGCAATATGCTGTTAGCACTTCATGTATGTACATGTACTCTAAAGCTAGCTTTGGTCATGCTCAATATAATATATAACCAGGAGGTAACCAGGAGAAATTTATGCAGTCATGTAGTAGATAAAGTCATCTAATTAATCATAAATGATAAATAAATCAAATTTAAATGCAGTTTTGAACAATTCGTATTGAAAATCATTATGGTAATTTATGCTAATTAATGTTTGATTAAATTGTTAAGATGTCCGACCAAAATGGAGATTTGAAAGGACACATGTCCTGTTAAAGAAATGTTGGCGGCCAAAAACTTGCTGAGATTCTCACCACAGGCATTTGGACATGTGTAATTCTGACTCTGTTTTCTTTTTCATTGTTAGATGGTTAATTTGAATATCAACATAATGCAAACAGTAGTTGAAAAAAAACCAAAATCTTCAGGGTTCATACAAAATGTGACCCTCAACAGGAAAACAGGTAAAAAGGTGATGACACGGGCACGATATTTTAACACGCTAGACAAAAGAAAATTCCTTTAACACCCTAGCAATGTGTCACAATGCACAGCTCATTAAAATTTTCTTTTGTTTCGTATTGCACAGTTAAAACAAACGAGCGTGTTCATTTTAACAAAGAAGCGTGCCAAAATTACAGAAACAAAGCAGCAAGTTAAAAATTACATGCTAAGCGAGTGAAATGACACCCTTGCAGGTGAGTGCAATGGCATGCGGTATCGAAATGCACAGTCCATTACAGTGTTCGAATATTTAACTTACCAACCGTTCCATGAAATGTCCACCGTCACAAACTTTTTGTTTATTATCAAGTCAATCATTAAAATCTATTCTGCACATATGATGTTTTGTTCGTTAACACCTTTAAGAATCATCGGTTACTTAGATTTTACTACCAAAATTAGTTTTCCTTGAGCAAAACAATTTTCATCCTTCCTTGCATTGTATCCGTGTGAATATCCAAACAATTGACATGGCAAGACAAACTGGAGGCACTTGAGCGTAACACAACTTTTGCCTTATTACCACAATTGAAACTGCTCCTGGGCAACATCAACATCATGCATAATGTTTGAAGCAAACAACGTGTCTATTGTTCACGAGAATGAAATTTGCCATGCCTAAAAGTACTTCTGCGATACATGTAAGGTAGCCTTTTCCAGGTGTTCAGGTAAGGCCATGACTCTGCGATTCATATGCTTATCTCGGCAAATCCCTCAGAATCGCTGTTTGTAGTGCTACTCTTCTGCTTCAGTAGTAGCAAAAAAAAAACCCCAGAGCCATAGTAATGTTTTGGTGACATTGGAAAAATAATGTTACCGCTCTTTGCCACCTAAATTTCACCTTAGTTTATGTTGACCACAAGTAAACATCCATTTCGTCGAACACTAAATTCATGATCAAATTAGGAATGAAATGTCAACAAAACGTCATGTGATTTCATATTGCACACTTTTGCTGTGTTATTTTGCAGGCTTAGTGTGACATCCAACACGCTCACTTAAACAAAAGCTTCAGCCTGTCAAACCGTGCCAAACAAAGCTACCATGACACCTACTGTTTTGCTTATTTTATATGCGCATATCTGTGTCATGTGTCACGCTTAGCGTCCTGTGTCATTGCGCACGTGCCTGTGTCATCACCTATTTACCTCTTTTCCTGTGGAGGGTCACAAATATGAAAATGTGCTAACAAGTTTCTTTGGATCAGCATTTGGAAAAGAAGTTTGTCTTGCATGTAACAACCTGTAATGTTCGTAGCGTTTCTCTATAGGTGGCAAGCATAAATTCCTGTTCCAAAGTATGATTTTACTTCTTACACTAAGTGTGGTTAGGAAAGAGGATTAGAGTGGAAAATTTAATTCTGTTTACAAAAATGTTTAATGAATCGTGAAGCTTGTTTGGTGGTATTGAGTACCACTAAGTGCCCGGGGGATACTCCCTTACATGGGCTATATAGGTATGTGCAACCCCAAAGGGTAGGATATTTCAGCCATTTTGGTCATAAATAGGGTATGGTTTTAGCACTCTAGTCTTGAATAGACCCTTTTTGACTGGGTGGTTTGTCGCCCCATTTCAGACCATGTGATAATACTCTTGAGAATTCTTGGTCATAAACAGGGTATCGAATTTTTGGCCAGTCATATATAGGGTAGCAAAAATCACAGAGTTTGGCCATAAATAGGGTAAGGGTTTTGTGAAATGGACTGCACACCCCCACCCAACTTTTCTGGGAGTAGCCCCCCCCCCCCCCCCCTGGACTTGGTGTCATGAATACATTTCTTGTTTCACAGAAAGGATAGATGATGTTTAAGTTTTTATCACCTTCGCATGTTCCAAAATTGCATTTTTGGTTAACTGCAAGTTTTTCCTGTTTCACTTATAGTTGTAATTAAAGAAGGCAAACCCAGTGACATTGAACTAGATGAGCTCGCAGGAAACATTGGTGCAAAGTGGGAGACGCTGGGAATTCACCTTGGCATTGGTCAGAATGTACTGGAAGGAATAAATGCTAATGCAAAAGATAAACCACATCAGATGTTACTTCGCTGGATAAACACAACAACATCAGCTTCACCTTATTGCGAACTCTACCATGCGTTATGTCATGACAGAGTTGGCCTGAATAACATGGCAAGAGAATTTTGCTGTAAGGAGACTACAAGACACATTTATTTCATTTTTCTGATGGTAAGGCTTCTAGATAGAACCAGGGTTGTCTCTGATTTAATTATTTATTAAGTGTTACTTTTGCATTTTCTTCTGGAAGGTCCCTCTGGTTATGGCAGACCATCTTCATTGGTGGAGTACAATCAGTTGCCAGTTGCCCCAGTCACTACGTCTTCTACTCTAACATATCAGAAGAGCCACCCTCAAAGTAAGTATGGGATTGGTCAAAAAGTATTGTGGGGGTGGACAGGAGCAGGGAGGGGATGGGTCTTCAGTTTTTCAGCCCTTGGTAAGGGGGTGGGTCATCCTGTTTTATAACAGGAATTGGCACACATTTGGCACAATCAATAGAAGAGGTATTTCCTTCCAGTTCTGTGACTGGTGTACAATAGGGATGGCAATTTCTTGTATTGTAAAATCTGTACAAAAGCTATAAAGAAGTCTAATGGAAGCCTTGGCAGAAATTTTCAAAATACTGGACTGTTCAAGAACACCAAATGGCCAGCTTGTGTCTACCTGAAACTCCCACTCTTGGGCCTGGGACTCGTGGCTTGCTGGCTGTGCAAGTCCCAGGGGCCTGTTTCTCGAAAGCTCCCATAAATACCGGGCCTGATAACTTACCAGGCAGGTTAACAGGAAACTTTACCGGGCCCGAAATAACGTTTCTCAAAGCACCTGTAAATTTTCCCGGTACTTACTGAGCCTGATAAAATAGCTGGTTGTTACCAATCTCTAGCGCGCGCTTAATGCTTGTTCATGAGAGAAGGAGAAACACTTGGGACTATACAAACACATTCGATTCTGTTTGATTCTGTTGTCGTTGCGACTGTGATGTTTTTTGAAGAACACTGCGAAGTTTAACTTCGAAGTTATTGTTGTGTCAAAGGAGAGCGACTGAGAGAGATTGTCATTTTGCATGGTCATATTATTTGAAAGTGATGATCAATTGCCTTTTATAGCTCGATTCGAAGACTTCGATCGGCAATTTCGCTCTTTTCTAGGAGTGTTGTCTTTTTCCGTGATTCATTCTAATTCAAAATGTTCCAGTGAGCAATCAAAAAAGATCTGCGGACCGCCGCGGAAACAATGTGAACTTGAGAACTTGAAATTTAGCTACAAACACTTATTTCAGCAATTTATACTAATAAGAATTTCACTTAAGTAAGTGTACAGAATATTTGGAATAAGGAAGGATCTTACTAAAATTTTTAGGAATGATTTAATCGTTTTCACCAGCAAACATCAAGCGTAATTTTCACTGATCCCAAATCAACTGTTGTAGCATAAAGCAAGCTAAGATCAATAGAAATGCGACTGAAGTAATTATGTGATTGGGGAGAATAATTTTAATATTTTTTATTCTCGTTTATCTATCATGAGTACAGTACGCTTCTTTGTGTTTCATCTAGATAGAAATGCTCTAACCAACATTTGTCAGCATTTGTGCACTGCGCCTAATGCGACTCTTCGCGATCGCTCTATTATGTTTACTTTTTGTAGAATGTCTGTTTTCTAATTTCCTTCTCCAAAAATAGTAAAAAAAAATCTGCAATTAAAACACAGGAAACAGGTTTGGCTTGCAGTAAGTTCAGGTTTACGTGACATTTTGATGTTCATACAAAGAAGCCTTTTCGAAAACGCGCGGTGAGTGATTGGCGTTTACATGACAGCGTTTATCTATTCATTAATTTTTTCCCCGCCGTTTGTTGGGTTTGAAAAACAATAAAATAGAACTTCACAGTTGTATAGCACTTCCATGCGAATGCCTTCAAACTGTAAAAAAAAAAAAAATCAACAACAATTATATTTACGTGGGTTTCCGGAGCCAGCGGGCAGCTTCTCGCCGTGTTTCTCTCCAATTCCTCCTTTAGCTCCTCAACGAGCCACTCTATTCTTGCTCGTGAGAGCCGAAATTATTCAATGACTTCCCAGTCGGCCATATCGGCTAGAAAGGGGCGTCTTTGAAACAAAAAAGTCCGCCCCCGGCTGCCATTTTGTTTGGTTTTGCAACATTTGTGACTCCCCAGTAACTTTACAGAAGGTCACGACCTCCTGTAAATTACTGGGCAAGTTACCAGAAAAATTACCGGGATTGAAAATAACGGGAGCTACAAGAAACACCCGAAAGGGACTTACCGGGTGACTTACCAGGCCCAATAATTTACCGGGTCTTTCGAGAAACAGGCCCCAGGGCTCACTACAGAGTTTGGTTATCTTTACTCAGTTTTATAAGCAAAATTTCAGTTGCCAAATCCTTTGAAGCATTTGATATGGCACATCATTATGTCTGTGATATAATATTTACTAAATATGATTAGTGAACATTTTTTTTCTGGTTAAGGTTTCCCTGGGCAGTTGCCTTCTTCGGTGGAATTCAATCAGTTGCCTTCCGCTGTGGCCAGTCAGCCTTATGAAGGCTACAACAATAACAAAAGTCACATTCATATATTTCATATATTTCACTTGTGATATAAACAATGAAATTCTGCCTTGCACAACTATCTCTTTTCTTTTGTTGGGAAAACTGTTCAAGATTTGTTTGGATTGTTGTTAGGTTGTGAAATGTTCCAGTTGCAGTTTTATTTCTTGCTCTCTGAGTATGAACACTTCTACATCTCATAAACGGTTTGGAAATCTTACATGTATATGAGTAATACTAATACCAATACTAATGCTAATGCTAATACTAATACTAATACTAATACTAATACTAATACTAATACTAATACTAATACTAATACTAATACTAATACTGATACTGATACTAATACTAATGCTGTTACTAATACTAATACATGTTCTAATACTAATACTGATACTAATACTAATACTATTAATACTAATACTAATGCTGCTACTACTACAATGATGACCACGACCACAACCACCACCACCACCACCACCACCACCACCACAATGATGACGACAATGACTACTACTACTAATAATAATAATAGTTCCTGAACTGTCTTTTATCATGCCTGCCTGTGTTAGCCTGTGCCATTTTTTCCACCCTGCCATCTTTTTCTCTCAGAGAAAGTGATGTCAAAAATTAACAGAACGTTTCTTTTTAGAACTGCCAGGGCAAATGTTCAAGAGTCTTCAGCAAATGCAATGTCTCCATGTAGGCAATGTCTTCGGTAAAGATGCTCTATCAGCAAGGTTGGAGAGGATTGTATCAGATAAGGGCTTTGTGATTTCTGACAATGAAGGATCAGGCAACTGCATGTTTCATGCTCTTTGTGAACAACTGCACCTTGTGAAAGGAATAACAATCTCTCATGAGAAATTAAGACACTCCATAGTGCAGTACCTCAGAAAGAACCCAAAACTGGTAGGTGAAGTATTTTGTTTTGGTGTTGTGATTGAATTATTTTTTTGTTAAAAAAATACAATACCTCGTAGTCAGCACGTCAGGGTATGTTATGCACAGGTCAATGGATGGATGAGTGAGTGAGTGAGTGAGTGAGTGAGTGAGTGAGTGAGTGAGAGATGTATGTATGTCACACCAATCAGATTGGATCTACTATAAACAGCCAATCAAATTTCTTGTTGTAAAGGTAAATGGTATGTGAGAAGATTTGATCCCGATACAGTTCAGAATGGCCATATTTATTCTTCTATAAAAGAGGAGGAAGTATTCATATATTGGGCTCACTTCGACACTTTCTGTGGGTTAGGCTGAGGATTTTGTGGGTGGGTTTGATAATCATTTGTAACTGAATAGTCAGTCAAAGAAACAGTGTTTGGGATATAACTATGAGCATGCAATGAAGGGTAAGCTTTTCCTATTCATGAGATAAGTTTTTGAATTGAGTCTTAGCTGCTCTACTACTAGGTTTAAGATGTGAATGAAAAACAAGTTGATGTGGTTTCTGTGATAGGATCAATTGAAAGGCCGCGTGCAAGAACGTCCCCTAGGTTTTTCGGCCATTTTTGAAAGTGCTTAAAACTAGCTGAATTTTGGCATGTGGGCTTTGTTTCACCTGAGAAACATTGCTCTGAAGTTTTTTTCGCTGGGTTACTTTTCGCTCTCGAGAAATAACGTATGCAAAAAAGGCACACAGGTTGGACAAACCGAGTGGTTTATTGCATACACAATATCTCGAGAACGAAGCGAACTTTAGCGCGAAAACTACGGGACATTGCTTAACATACCTGAACGAAACTGCATGCAAAATTTGGAGCGTTTTCGACAAAGTTCACCCTTGATTAAAATACCTGACGCCCTTTTCCCGCCAAGTCCTTCAAATAAACAAAGCCGGGCCTTTGTTATGATAAACAGAGCCGATCCTTTGTTATAATAGCCAAGCCAAGCCTTTGTTATAAGTCGAAGTCTCACCTCGGTTTATTATAACAAAGGATCGGCCCACTGCGACCGCAAGGACTTTGATTTTACTTAGAAACCAGCAAAATGTCAATTTCACGCAGCTTACATAAGCTCAAATTTGTTGATTTCAGGTCAAAAGTGCTTAAAATGTTGACTCATGTTAACGCGCGACGGCAAGGATGTTGATTTCTCTTAGAAAGAAGCAAAATGTCAATTTTACGTAATGTAAAAGCTCAAAAATGTCAATTTTAGGTCAAAAAAAATTTAAATGTTAATTTCATGTTAACCCGTGACGGTAGGGATGTTGATTTCACTTAGAAAACAGCAAAATGTTAATTTCACGCAACGTATAAACTCAAGAATGTTGATTTCAGGTCTAAATAGGTAAAAATGCTGATTTCACGTTAACGCACGACGGCAAGGATGTTGATTTCACTTAGAAAACAGCAAAATGTTAATTTCATGCAGTGTATAAGCTCAAAAATGTTAATTTCAGGTCTAAATAGGTAAAAATGCTGATTTTACGTTAATGCGTGACGGCAAGGATGTTGATTTCTTTTAGAAAACAGCAAAATGTTAATTTCACGTAGCGTATAAGTTCAAAAATGTTGATTTCAAGTCTGAATAGGTAAAAATGCGGATTTCACGTTAACACATGATGGCAAGGATGTTGATTTCACTTAGAAAACAGCAAAATGTTAATTTCACGCAGCATATAAGCTCAAAACTGTTGATTTCAGGTCTAAATAGGTAAAAATGCTGATTTCACGTTAACACGTGATGGCAAGGATGTTGATTTCACTTAGAAAACAGCAAAATGTTAATTTCACGCAACTTATAAGCTAAAAATTGTTAATTTCAGGTCTAAATAGGTAAAAATGTTGATTTCATGTAACGCGTGATGGAAAGGATGTTGATTTTACTTGGAAAACAGCAAAATGTTAATTGCACGCAACCTATAAGCTCAAAAATGTTGATTTCAGGTTTAAATAGGTAAAATATGGTGGCCGGAAAATAGTGTTAACATCTGGAACTTACTTTGGTTATCTGGGACAATGATTATCTGCACTTAACAAATAAACATCAAATAAGCACTTTTCCAAATACAGCAACGTCTTAAATGGCTAAAAATCACGAGATAAATACATATTTTTTGACAAACGCGATCGTAGCTTTATGTCACGCACCGCCTAACAGATTAACAAATTAACCCTTCTGGGCAATGTACGGGTCTCCCTACATCTTCATGTCCGCTGATCCCAGAAGTTCAAAATACTACAAATCATGCCGATATGAAATAAAATCAACGCAACCTGGATCACAGATCTACATTACAATCGATCGCTACTTGTTGGCCATTATTACCTTCAAATGAAAAAAGCGGAAACAATCTAGTTACCAGTTCGAGAAACGCGAGTAGAACGTGATCGCAATGCATGCCGGGAAGGGTCTGTACACCTCATGCGCGGGAAAACATGGCGGTCGATACAAGACAAATTTTATGAGTCAAAAACCAGTTCTCGCTTTCCAAACTTTGACACTAGCAACGCTTGGCAAATGGGCCACAACTCACGAGAGGGTATTTTACTTGGGCAAGAACTGCTCTTGGACTTTGCTGCCTGGCTCGATCTGACTTCCAACGCCGATAACACGATTACGGTATATCAGCTACCTTCAAAGTTTCAGAACACATTTTGATTCTTTAAAACGTGCTGATGACTTACGGGTTTATCGAGGCTTTATGATGCCTCTCAACCACCAGGCAGGCACACAAGGTACTTTAACACAATGCTTAAGATATTAGTTGACAGAGCTCTAACGCGGCACATCTCTTTTTCGTTCGATGGTATTTCGTTTGCCGCTCGATCGATTCACGTGTTGTGTTTACGTCACAATAACCGATGTAAACAATCTGTTCCCAGATTTCCGCTCTATATACTATTTTCCTTTGACTTTAAGACAGGTAAGATTCAGTGGAATACACTATAAACAGTCTGCCTGTTTGCTGTTCAACAAAACAATAACGTTTCTTTTGTTTTTTGTTCAACAAAAGATCTCCAAAAGATGCCGCTAGGAAAACTGAGCTTTTTGCATACGTTATTTCTCGAGAACGAAGAGCGCCCCAGCCAAAAAAAATTCAGAGTAATGTTTCTCAGGTACAACGAAGCCTACCGGTACATGCCAAAATTCAGCTATTTTTGAACACTTTCAAAATGGCCAAAGAATCTAGGGGACGTTCTTGCACACAGCCTTTCAATTGTATTTTATGGGGGCGGAATGCACTACTGGGAATGTGAAGAGTTTGTGACCAAGTTCAAACCGTTTGCGTGTTGTATTAGATTGAAACCTAAATATTGCTGCAGAGTAATGAGTGTTCTGGGCATGTCGTTAATTTCAGCATCCATTGATCAGTTTCAATGTCAAAAGTGAAGAGACTACGATTAATTTCGTCAACAGAACAAAAAGATATTATTCTGTGATGATTTTACAGCTATAATGGTTCTTGTTTACAGTGCTACTGGAATGAGGAGATACGTTTTAATGAAACTAAATCTTTTCTCTTCAATGTTATCAGCATTTCCGCTTATTTACATTAATTACCAACACGAATTGTAGTTGAAGAAAAAGGAAATTATTTTTGTTCAAGATAACCTAAGTGAGGTATATGAAGTCGTGAGCGTTTTTTTGTATTAAACACAAGGACTTTGGTAATTGAAAAATAAAGACTGACGTGTATGTTGCCGGTTTGTGATTTTTAGTCCGGTTTGGGGTGGAGTGTGACATTTACATACATACATACATTGGGCTGGTTTAGAGTGCATAATGTTCAGTGTAATGGTGGCTAGTTATGAATGAGATGAGCCTTGAGTTTTGAAACAGGTCATGAGGTAGTAGTATGCAAATGGAACGAGATATTTTTAGTTTTAGTTACAAAGGTAACTTGATACTTTCGTTTTTCACAAGGAGTAAATTCAATTAGAGGTCAGGAATCGTCGGTTCTAGTTCTTAGGACATGTTTTAGAGGAGACGAGACTATTTAGATTTGAAACAGTTCTAACATTTACAATAGTAAGTGCAGTCTTTTTTCTTGCTCTTCTTACAGCCAGATGGAACAGATCTGTTTAACTTCATCAATGGATATCGATCATGGGCTGATTACCTTACAGCCATGGAACAAGATGGCACATGGGGTGATCACGTGATTCTCCATGCAGTGGCTAACTGCTTTGAAACGTACATTGATGTGATCAGCAGTCAGTCTGATTACAGTGACGTTGCTATCAGGCCTGATCGTCACGTGAATAGCACCAACTCACTTGTGCTGGGGCATATTCATGAGGTACACTACGTCAGTCTCAGACCCAAACAAGGTGAGGCTTGGTGCAACATGCTGTGCTATAAGAAAGTATGTTATTAATTTATATCATTTTTTTTAAGTGAAGGCATTGTCATAATTGAGTCATGAATTGTGCAATTACAACATCAAGGCCTTTTGCTGCGCATTTGAGACAGTCTCTCTATAAAAGCCTTAGAACACTATTCTAGGACATTATCTCACTGGACTTCACAAAAAAGAGTGTGGTTGGAAAGTACATGTAGAAGTTCTGACATTTCTTTTGAGGAAAAGGCACAGACATTAATTTACCAGCCAGGAAACTAGGAAAATGGTTTTGAAAATGCTTATCTGTCACTTGATAATTTCTTTGCTATGACTGTCCCGGCATAGGTTTTAATTGAAGGGCTGAAGGCAAAACCGCCTTCCATTGAATTTAGGTTACATTTTGCATTTTCGCTCCGAATTGTTAGAAAAAAGCTCAAAACAAGTTCCTGTTGTACAACAAAGAAAAGAAGTCTGTCTCACTTCAGATTTTGAAAACACTCATTTTGTCTTCACTTTAAAAAACGGCGAAATGTTGATTTCACCTCAGTAAGCAACCTTAAGGTGCAACTAACCCCCCCATTTTTTTTTCCACTTATATACATATAAATCTGCATGTTTTTCTGATCACCACTGCAAAAAATTATCATTGTAGATCTTTTCATTAATTTGCTATGAATTTTCAAAGTCTGTAAAATTGGCCTTTTCCATGGCCACAACCGAGGAATAGCGAAGAATGGGACGAGTTTGCCTATGAAGTCATCAAAGGACTAACACTGTTTTGCACCGGATTTGAAATCTGTAGGTTCCAGGTTAAAATCCCAATCTGACCACTAGCTGATGTTGTTCTCGGTAGCTCCAAGTTCAACTTCTCGGCTGCACTTGTAAATAGCCAACTGATCTGCCTCCTGCCAGTTGGGATTCTTAACCTAGTTTTTTTTATTTGAATATTTACTTCTCATTGTTTGTTTACATTGGTCCCGAAAAGCCCCAATGGGGAGTGGCCAATTAAGTCTACATGCAGAACGTTGTGTTTGGTAAAATTCATTTCCTATTAATTTTATTAGGACATGTATTCTTTTCACAATTGCACCAATAATTATTATGAAATTAAGTTAATTAAATTATTATTAATTACCTCACATCTACATCTACTGTACATGTCATTTAGGTAGTTTTATATAGCAGGTGATATGAATATATATGTAGTCTATTGAATTGACTGATCCTTTATATATACGAGTTATATACAGGTAGTACTACTGGAAATTTAGCTTATAAAGGAGAAGTCAATTTAATTTCAGACGGAAAGTGGAATGAATTAAGTTGTTTCAGATTTTTTTTTTGGAATTTGACCTGTAACATATCTTTGTTGTCATTTTCTTCTGCTTGGTTCATCAGAAAGAAAAGACCAAAAGGACAAAAGGCTATTACCCCCTTTTGATAACCAGCCTTCAAAACGACCTAGAGGAGAATTGACTGATCATGAAGGTAAAATTAATATGTCTAGCTCCAGTGCTTTCTGATTATTAATTTCAGCTGCAGTGGAGTAAAGTAACAACTGCACAAGAAAGAGACTTATTCTGAAATTGCAGGATTTGATCATTGTTTGGAATGACCTATCTGAATAACAGTCATTTTTCTCAGCTTAGATATCAACACTGAAACATAATTATGTTACATTGTAGTCTTGGCATATAAAAAACGATTTTTCTTTTGCAAAAATATAGTGAAGATCAACACAAGATAAGTCATTAAAAGCGCTTCCTCTGCAGGCCATTTGTGTTAGCTGTGCACTTTTGTAATTTGAATTGTCTGAGTTAGGAGATTAAGTTCTGGGTTAAATTTCACAGTGAGAACAGTTGTCATGTTTGACTAGTAAATCTTGGTCTGTTAACAAACACCTAGAAAGATTGCTCAGCTAGTAAATCAGCCTGGTGAAAATACAACCACAGTTGTAGCTCTGGTTATTCTTTAGCTACATGACATTGGACTTGACAGTAGTCAGCTGTTGCAGTCATACCAATGTCGTTAAGTCAGGCTTAGTAGTAGCTAGTGACAGCTCTAATATGGTGATCTTTGAAATATAAACATGGCTGACTGGAGAAAGGTACATGTGCTTGTATGTCCGGTCATCATTCTTGTTTGATATCTTTGTGCAGGAACTTGTTGTCAAAAATGGAGTTGTAAAGTTCAAACTTTAATTTGGTGTAATATTTGATATCTGTCTGCCTTCATCAGTGACACACAGTCACTTTCTTTCTTCTATAACAAGTCAGAGTCACGAAGGGGACACAAGCACACACACACAAAAAAATAATAATATTAATAATATTAATAATAATAATGATAATCAGAGAAGGCACAATCAGAGTGAGTAGGAAAAATGATTGTGTACAGTTATGACTTCACAGAATGATAAGAGGCTCACCTCGCCCTGCACCTTTTCGCACAACTTCTCAACAACATTTTTTCAGATTAATTGGAAGGTTTTGTTTTGATTTTCTTCTTAAAGGCTCCTCTGGTTATGAAAGGCCAGCTTCATCAGTGGAATACAATCAGTTATCATTGACCCCAGTCATTCAGTCTTCAACTCAATTGTATCAGACAGGTCATGTCCAAACAAGCCACGTTGAGAATAAGAAAAAAATCGATAGTAATTATTTGGGATTAAAAATTCTGTGTCATGTTTAAAATTGTGTGTAGATGAAGCTCTGACTAAGAGTTTGGCTATCTTTACTGCTTATGGCCAACATATTTAAATTTCTTTCGTGAAACTGATTGAAGCTTTTTAGATGACACATATCATCGTGTTTGTGAAAATATATTTCTAATTATATGTTAAATGTGTTTTTTCCCTGTCTAGGCTTCCCTTCATCAGTGGAATACAATCAGTTGCCTTCTGCTGTTGCCAGTCAGAATTATAAAGGATACAACAATAACAGAAGTCACACTCAGAGTGAGTAGGAAACAGATTTAATAAAATGTAGATGCAATTACAACTTAATATAATAGATTGACATCTGACCTTGATGGCCATACACATTACACAAAATAATGCTGTGTGGTATTGTTTCAGAATTTCTTTGAAACTTTTGTTTTTGCATTTTTTTGGTAAGGCTTCTCTAGTCATGACATGCCACCTTCATCAGCTGGATACAATCAGTTACCTTTCACTGGAGCCACTCAAACTTATCAGTCAAGTAAGTATAAAATCTTAGTTTCCTACAGTTATAACAATGTTGTTGGCCAAAACTCTGTATCCTGTTTTAATTTATGCACATACAGGGCCAAAAGTTTGTTGATCTTCACTAGCCAGTACTAAAGTTCACTGTCGTCATGTTATGGGTCCTTGACATCATAGAAGCTCTGAACTTATAAATTTTTCCAGGATTCATTGTTTAATGGTGTTTTAAATGTATTAGTATTTCATTTTTGTGGGAAAAACTCTATCATGTTTTGTGTACAGAGGCTAGGAGTCTCTTGAGCTTCCCTTCAGTAAGTTCACCATGTTTTAGTGGCCAAACTTTGTATACAGTAACCTTAATAACAGCTACAATAGGTACTTGCAACAAATTTTGTCAAGTATTTTTAATTGCTTATGATCATGATTTGTTTGAGTAATCCCTCAGGCATAATAATTATGCCTGAGGGATACGATAATTATTATCGTATTAAGCCTATTGACATTGGGTTAATGCAATTTTTCTTCAGTGGAAGGTTCGTTGAATAGAAGTTTTTATTATTGTGTATAGCTGACAATATTTCCGGGACTTTGGCCACTGACTGCCAAATAAAGGGTGGCTGCTTAATAGGGGGTCCGCTTAATAGAGGTTCGTCTGTATAACAATGGCCTCCATTTGGTGCAGAAATATGCTTGGTTATTTGTCCATGGACATAATCTTTTCTGAGAAGCGAACAGTTTTCTGCGAGCATAGCTCAAGGAAAACTGTGAGCTTTGAGGAACAGCTAATGTCCAAAGACAAAATAATATCTGAGCATATTTTCAGGCCAAATGGAGGCTATTGTGTTTATTATCTGGGTTTGAAAATTGGGAAATATCACTCGGATATTCTCCAGTTTTAGCTAGGGAATATTCAGTCATGTGACCTGTTTAGACCAATTGCACACAGGCAAAAATATTTAAGTGATGCTAATTGGAGGGCTCGCTGCAGAAATGATGTAAAGCCCTGGCCAAACAGCGCATGATAGTTAACAATTAGACCCGTAGCCCTTGCGGGCTACGGGTCAATAGCCCATGAGGCTAAGCCGAATGGGCTATTGACCCGTGGCCCTTGAGGGCGAAGGGTCTAATTGTTTTAGTATCACCCAACTAGTCGGACAGAAAAGGTAATAATAAAGTTAGCAAATGCAAGTTGAAGAAATATTTATTTGGGAATAAATCGAAAGACAGCGTCACGCGCGATGGCGCCAATTTCGCCACTCGGTGACTATTACTAATAGTCCCCTAGTAGCGTAGCCAATCAAAATGCAGGATTTGCATTAGTCCACTAGTTGGGTGATACTAATTGATGATAGTTGATGACAACTGAAACGCGTGCTATCGTTTGACCAGCAACTATCATGCACTGTCATCGACTATTATAGAGTATCATTCAGTTTGAGCCTGCTCAAATTTCTCATGATAATTGACGATATTTTTTTCCATTTGACCGCGTGCATGATAGATAATAGTTTTATGATCAGAGGTTTCCCCCCAAATTGACAGGCTGTGGTTGTTGTTGGAGAGAGAAGATTGATAGAGAAAGAAAAAGTCCTTCTCCATAGCATCGCAGCCTAAACTTCAAAACTTCGCAATGTTTTTGATGCAGCTTTTATTGGCTTAAATATATATATAGCTGCTTTTTTAATGTTGGTCGTAATCAGACTGGCAAGCGGGGAAAGACTAGAACAAACCAGAAATGGAAAGGAATGCATAAGCGAAAAAAACAAGCAAACTTTTCTCGTCTCTCCCTTGTATCTATTTTCTCGTCCGTCCACTCTTCCACCTACGCTGTCCAGCTTCATCTTCAGTTAATTCCTCTCTTTCTCCGGGAAAGACTCATACTATGTTTGAAAGGTTTTGAGATGCCATTTTCGCCCGGCAGGAACCAGGCTCTAGAGACTCACCCGAGCTTGCTTGCATGATTATCACAAACTTCTTCAAGCCATTTGACCGCGTGCATGATAGTTACTGATTGTTCATGATAGGTTAGGGCTCTTCAACCATCATTGACTAAATTCGCTCTACTTTAGTCTGCAGACTGGTTATGATGTGAAAATCGTAGGCCTACTTATTTTGTGACCTGAGGGCTAGAATTCAATGAATTAGCATATGGCTTTTGCTAAAAACTCAAGAAACAGAAACAAGGATCTAATGCATAGTTTTGTTTTGGTCTCAGGTTAAAGTCATATGCTAATTTTCAAATTCAGGCCTGCAAATCATAAATTAGCGACAGGCCTACGTTTCAGACATGACAACCAGTTTGTAGGCCAAATGAGAGCGAATTTTAGGTAAATTGAGATTTTCTGGTTAAATCTTCACTTACGCCTGTTTTGCACCGAGCTCTTCAATTTCATGTTGAATTAAGAATTTCCTTTCTCTTTCAATGTTACTAACATGTACAATAAATACTGCCCTTCACTCCTTCAAATATTTACTGCTACCATATTCATACATGTATAAATTACGAAATGCTATCTTTCATTAATTTTATTAACATATTTTATTCTTTCATTTATTTGCGTTAGAACATTGTCCACCATTGGCTGATGAGGATCTCATAAAATTAACCAAGAAGTTTGAAGAGGAACACAAGGAATGCGTGCGTGTCTTGCCATACAGAAAAGAATGTGACCAGGTTGAGGTGTGTTTATACGTTTATAGTGGAAAGTCTGGCGTATTAGAAGACTTGAAAGCAGCAGCCGAAGAAGTCTTCTCACACAAACAGGTCAATGTTCGTTGCTTAGATCTGTACAACAAGGGATCAAGAGTGCTTAAAGTAAAAAATCTTGAGTATCCTTCTGGGATACCAGGAAGACTAGAGGGAGATGAGGTTGATAAAATCAGTGATATCATCAGTAAAAATCTACATGTCTTCTCTAACTATCGTAATGTCACTGCCGTGCAACCCTCTTTGAAAGTAACAGGATCAAAGCAGACAACAGAGTCATGTATCACTGTCTATGTGCTTGGAAAAGGACACATTCCGATCGGCGAGTCTGAGATTCCTCAGAGTGTTGGTGGGTACTGTGTGGATGTGGTGGATGGATTTTGGTATCACACAGCTGGGAAACCATGGGAATCATGGGAACCAAATGACGCACAAAAGTCGTTTAAACATCTTCGTTTGGGTGCCAGCATTGGTGTCCAAGGGGAGAAAGCATCTGGGACTCTAGGAGCCATTGTGGAAGAAAAGAAAGAAAACGGCAGTAACTTTTATTTACTGACTTGTAATCATGTGGTGAATGGTGGAGAACAGCTACAAATTATTCATCCTGCTTTGAGTGACTATCTGAATGTCGCATTGTGGAATTTAAGATGGTACATGCTGTGGTTAAAAACGGTAGCCCCTGGACCTCGTGTAGGTGAAATTGATGATCTTCTTGCTGTTCTTGGTGATCTTGATGATCTTGATGATTTTGAAACTCGGGTAAGAAAGAAATTCAACGTCATCAAGGAAATAGAAGGACAACATATTAAACTTATTAAGGATAATACAACAAACCCTGATGAAATCGTCGGATTCATGGAAGAGAAGTACAAACAGCCCTTCAGACATTATTTTCCAGATGACGTGGAAGTACGGAAAAAACGCGTAGAGACCTTGTGCATTACGAAGCTACCCGAGTTAGAGGAGTACAAGCACAATTTTGAGCAATGTCTGCAAAATCCACCAAGAAATGTAGCAACTTTCACAAAAGGTATCAAGAGCAATGTACAGTTGCATGACAAGAAATATTACGTGGATGCTGCTGTTGCTGAGTTGAGCCCAGATGAAGTGGATAAACTAAGAGAGATAGGCACAACTAAATTAGTTGGCACGAAGTATTTCCCCAACGGAAATTGCACAACAATGAATGATATAAAGAACGTTCAGGAGTTATGTAAGAGTGGTCGAACAACAGGATTCACTGCCACAAAAGACCTTCTCCGCGAATGGGATGATGCGCCAGTTTATTTGCGGGATAACCGTATTTTTAGGGTACGGAACGATGGCCTGCATGATTCTTTGAAGCTCAATCGGGTTCAAGTGTTCAGAGTGAATGAACCAGAACAGCCACTTTCTCAGCCACACAAAGAAAGTGAAAGAGATAAACTCTATGATCCTGATGAAGAGTGGCACTATAACTGCTTGTGCATCCCAAGTGAGAGATACCCATTTGCAGATTACGGGGATTCAGGAGCAGTTATTTTCGAGAAATGTGATGGGAGTTCAGTTGAACTCAAGTGCTTGTCAGGGTTTGGAATATAAATCTTTTGCTTTGGCATCACCGTTAGAAGTTGTTCTCAAAAAACTGTCCCAGGAGTTCTCGGACAAATGTAGTTTAAAACTAGTTTCAGACTTCTGTGAGAAATGATATCATTAGCACCATAGAGTGGTTTTCATTTGAGTGTCGTAAAACCAAAGTAATTACTCCAGCCAATCACAACAAGAGCAAGCAGTTTAATGAACCAATCAGCAATCGAAAAAATTATACGTAGCCACTGTTGAGCGTGGGAAAATGTGCGCGAGTAAGTCACGATTGGTTTTTGCTTCTCTTTTGGTTGAGAAGGTGGTGCGGGTTTTGGCCACCAATCACAGAGCAAAGTAAGGCAAAACCAAAGTAAAACGAGAATATTGTCGACATCCAATTGAAAACTGCTCTAAAAAAGCTACTGAGCCATTAGCACGCTGTCAACAGGTTTGCTTTGCTTTTCCACAGGTTGCTCTATTTTCCTACCAGCTATGTTGCTCGGATTGCAAGTAAATAGTTCAACAACCTTGTTGTATAAGTTGAAAGGTAGTTTTGGCTAGAATTACTGAACTAATGTACTGAAACTACTGTTTAGTATTTGTATACCTTCTTCAAAAACGCATGGGTACCTAAGCAAGGAATCATGAAGGAAACGTCTCCTGCCATCTGCAAACTTACAGGGTTTATATCGAGAAGTTTCCGTTACTCGGAGAGGATACATAGGCCATGAGGAGTTAATTCCACAGCTGCTTTTGAAAGTGATGTTAATTAATGATTTTGAAGCAAGATGAACAAAGAGAAAGTAACAAGTACATTAATCAGATAAAACTGTTTTAGACTAGTTAAATCCATGTAGAGAAAGGTCTTCATGTAGTCCTACATCCATTTCACCCCGATTTCTTCAAATTACGAGATAAATTTAATGGGAGTGCAGCGGTCCATGTCTTATTTGGTTAGTGTAGTTTTTGATCCAAATCATCTCAGTCTGAGCTGTTCCATGTTAAAGTCTGATACAATTTTTGGCATGCTCTAAGAAAAAGAATATGAAAAGATTTTTACAATAATAGTGATAATTAGTTATTATTGTTTTCATGTGCACGTTTTAGTTTAACTAATTGACAAAGATTTTGCTTTTCCATTTTTGTCAGACAAAAAGCCAACAGCATTTTTATTTCAATTATTACCTCTCCATGTTAGTTATCAGCACAATAAAGAAGTCTGCGATGCAGTTTGGGTTGTCCTTGAGGACTCTGCTTGTGCTATGCCCTCTTTCGACTTGTCCCTGTACCAGGACACAGTACTTTTTTCTAAAGGTATTTTAATAAGTGTTAAAAGACTTAATCACTCTAAAAATTATTGTCCACGTTATTTCTCGTTGGCCCCTTTAGGAAGTTGCACTTAATTGTTGAATAGTACAAAAACATTGAATAATATATATAATGTTTTTAGCTTATCCGCGTCTTCTATTCATTTGTTCACTTTTACCCTTTATTAGCTTTATAATTAATGACCGTGGTTGTGCAGGAGAAACAAACAGTATGATCGTTAAGTTGAAGGTTAAGGTTGCACAAGACACCTTCTTATGAATAACCTCATAAACCGAGTTTTGGGGTGGCTTTTTCATTATCAAGTTTCAGATCTCTAAATTTTGCAATCGATTTCGCTAATTTTATCAGAAAGTTTAGTGGATGATGAAATGACATCAGGGACTGTTCATTTTTTATGAGGGAGGGGGGGCTGGTGGGATTTGGGAAGCACCATTTAAAAATCGCATGACCCCCCCCTCAGCTTACCAATTTTTTCACATGCCCCCCCCCCTTATAGCGGTCATTTTTTGGGATGGCCCCCCCCCAAAAAAAAAAATTGAACAAAAAATATTTAGATTTCAACTTTTTTAATATTTCTCTATTATCCCCCTACTTCACGTTATTGTGCTCACTATGAAGACAATATTTACGATCTCTATACGACAGAGAGCTGTTGTTTAAAAAACAAATCAAAAGAAAGAGAAGTCAATTTCGGATCTCCTAGTTATGGCTCGCCCTGAGCGTGTGGCATTTGGCCTCTCATTGGCATCTTCCTCATCTGAATTGATGAATGCAAGAATGACGTCACTTGAGTCATCTTCTCCCCCAGAGTCAATGGCATCACTGTTATACTCATCATTGTCACTTTCATCCCTTTCACTGCTGTCAGCACTTGCCCTGTTGTCATTTTGTGTCACTGTCCTGGCATTTCTCAGTGTTGGTAGGCCAGCTCTGAGAGGACTCTTCTGCTACAAGCATGAATGTCTTACAATTGCCTTTACTTTCTCACTCTTGCTGCTTTTCAAATGCTGCTTCAGCCCGTGGTGGTTTTAGTACTTGTTTAGTTCTGGAACACGTAGCTTCTTAGGCTTGGTTAGATCTTCGCACAACTCAGTCCAAGGATAATCCTCCTCCCTACTTAACTTTGCCTTTTCTTCTGCTCTCTTTTTCCTTTTAAATTCCAGCACTTCAAGATGCTGAAGATAATCCACCACAAACTTCGATTTGACAATAAACTTATCTGCAAATAGAGCAACGCTCTCTGGGTCAGATAAAACCAGCCTGCCACTTCCATGCTCTTTCTTCTTTATATTGTTAATCCAATCGGGGAAAGAGTGCATTACTACATGAGCATCATGAAAGAGGCTCATTCCAAAATGCGCAATAATGGCGAAAGCGACGAGTCATTTAAGAAAAGGTTTACAGCTGAACGATCCAGGCAGTTTGACATCTTACAAGCAAAAGAAGCAATCTTTCTAAGTGCGGATGGCTGTTCAGAAAGGGCGAGTGAGTTTTCCATGCAAGGCTACCAGTTGAAGCCCAGTGATGGAAGAAAACTGAACTTCTCCATCAAAGAGCACAGAGCAATGGTGGAAAAGTTGAATGTCATATTGAAAGATGTAAAGGAACACGATTCCACACTCTTTCAGTCCAATGGGCTTGCTTTAAAGTAGGGCGAAGAATTTGCCTACAGTTTTAATGTAAAACAGATCAAATGTACAGAAGCTAAGTTGACAAAGGTCACGCAGGACATGGAAGCACTAGAAAATAAGAAGAGCAATTATAACAGCATATTCAAAGGCATACTCAAACAGCACATCAACAAAAGGAGAAGGAAATAAAACCGCGGAAAGTCAAATGAAAGAAAGAGGAAGCGGACTGAAAACAACGTCCAACGAGTTTATGGAATCTGTGTTGGAAACCCGCTAGGAAATGATCTTCCACAATGCCTTGTGTACCCTCCTAGAACGGCCGTCCCGGAAGAGTGTCTTAAAGTTGAGGATGTTGCCACGTCGATATTTAGAAGAGATGGGCCATACGTCGCACAGCTCTTGGAAGGAAATTATTTCACCAATGCTGCAAGAAGCAGAATCACCACCAACCTTGAGCGGGAAGTCAGAGATTATGTTTACACCTTCATGTACCCTGAAGAGTACACTCTGACGGAAAGCATTGCTGCTTCTTGCAGCATTGGTGAAAGAGACTCCCATAGCAGCGCAAGCGGCGACGAAGAACACGACGACAGCGGAGATGAAGATGAGTGCCAGTGAAAGTTGCATTCGAAAATAACAGTGTTAAATACTTCTTTTCAGTAGCTACAAATGCTTTTTGTCACCAAACGTTTTTTTAAAGAAGAAGGAAAGTTTGTAATAAATTTGTATCCTGCCTTCTATGTTTATTCTATAGCAATTTTTTTGATATTCAAACATCATGCCATTTTAAAGTTTTACTAAAATATTTCATGTGACCCCCCCTTTTCCCCTTATTTTTTTGGGATGGCCCCCCCTCGAAAGCCATTTTTTTTCGCATGGCCCCCCCCCCAAATCCCACCAGCCCCCCCCCTACCTTATAAAAAATGAACGGTCCCTCATGATTGTCGGTTAACCAGGAGGTAATGCTTGTACAGTAACATTTTAGGCTGCGTAAGTAAGAATAGCAGTTAGCAGAATCAGTCGTCACATTTCATTCATAGTCATCTCTGTCTGTCTCTAGAGACAATAGGGACCTTTAGCAACTCGTATTTTTCGAGCGACGGCAACGGCGGTGTACGAGAGGGTCTGGATCGAGAACGACGTTGTTCCCGCCAAATACAAACCTTTAGCAGCTTCCTTCACGTCGCGGCGGCACTAGACAGCCATCGCTGAGCACAGTCTTTCCAGAGTTTCTTTTAAGCGTTTAATTAAAAATGAACAAGTTTAAAAATATCCGAGATATGCTATTGCTATCTCACAATGAGAACACTATTTCTGATGAAGAATTCGTTTTACTTCACGATTGTTTTCAGTCGAAAAATCCAGATTGCAGCTACGAGTCGTATGATAAGTTTGACTTAGATGATATGGGCCAAGCTGACTGCAAGGCGGAATTTCGAATAGAGAAGGCTGATCTCCCCCGACTTGCAGATGTATTACAAATTCCTCCTGTGGTCAAATGCAGACAAAGGAGCCTATGTAATGGCCTCAAAGGGCTGTGCCTGCTACTGAGGCGGACAAGCTATCCTTGTCGATACAGCGATATAATTCCTTGATTTCCACGTCCAGTATCTGTCCTAAGTTTGATCTCAAATGAGGTCTCAGATTACATCTATGAAACCCACTCACATCTGGTCACAGATTGGAACAGAGACGTCCTGGCCCCCGCTGTTCTTCAGACATATGCTGAAGCAGTATCAATGAAAGGTGCACAACTGGAAAACTGCTTTGGTTTTATAGATGGCACTGTTCAGCCAATTTCAAGACCTGATACTGGGCAAAGAGTTGTGTATAATGGACACGAGAGTGCATGGACTGAAATTTCAGTCTGTTACCTTGCCCAATGTATTAATTGGCAATATCTTTGGACCAGTAGGTGAGTACTTCATTTGCATCAATCTTCTCTCTCCAACAACAACCACAGCCTGTCAATTTGGGGGGAAACCTCTGATCATAAAACTATTATCTATCATGCACGCGGTCAAATGGAAAAAAATATCAATTATCATGAGAAATTTGAGCAGGCTCAAACTGAATGATACTCTATAATAGTCGATGACAGTGCATGATAGTTGCTGGTCAAACGATAGCACGCGTTTCAGTTGTCATCAACTATCATCAATTAGTATCACCCAACTAGTGGACTAATGCAAATCCTGCATTTTGATTGGCTACGCTACTAGGGGACTATTAGTAATAGTCACCGAGTGGCGAAATTGGCGCCATCGCGCGTGACGCTGTCTTTCGATTTATTCCCAAATAAATATTTCTTCAACTTGCATTTGCTAACTTTATTATTACCTTTTCTGTCCGACTAGTTGGGTGATACTAAAACAATTAGACCCTTCGCCCTCAAGGGCCACGGGTCAATAGCCCATTCGGCTTAGCCTCATGGGCTATTGACCCGTAGCCCGCAAGGGCTACGGGTCTAATTGTTAACTATCATGCGCTGTTTGGCCAGGGCTTTACATCATTTCTGCAGCGAGCCCTCCAATTAGCATCACTTCTCAAAATCTCTTTTCAGGACTAGGTTCATTAGGTCTAGGTTTATTTTAGTTTCGTCATACTTAAGGTACAAAAACAAAATAAATAAATAAATAAATGAAAGAGGTAAAAAATATAAAAAGACAACCTAAAGAAAAAATGGCGAGGAGGCCCTAGGAGGAAGCATAGGGCTGATAGAACAAGGCTTCGTTATTACAATGCTGTTACATAATGAAAGGCCAACTTGCCAGAGATATACAGAAGTGGAGGAACTTGCTTTTGATAATTTTGTCTAAGATAAACGGAACAGACAGAAGGAAGGCTATTTGTTTTGACTAAATGACTGCTAAAATTTAGTCTTGTCATGCAAAACAGATTTGTTCCCACAAATTGTTCAATTAAGAGGCCACTCAATTGGTTGTTAAAGGAAAACAGTGAAAACAAATTTAAGTGAAAGTTCAATAATTTTATTAACCACGCTCACCCTAGGCTGCATGGTTAACAAGGTAAACCAGGTAGTGACAAAAGGCAACCGAAAATAATTTATTTCACCCAAAGCCATCAAGTGCAGGATGCTCGTATCGGTCAGAATCAAGGAATCAAGTCCACAGCTTTTTCATGTTCTCCCAAACTTTCACTAGTGTTTCTATAACTTGATAGAAACACAGAGAACATGTTTTCTATTTCTTTTAGAAAATACCACGACGGAAAAACGAAAAACAGCTTGTTTACTTTGACCACCCCATCATTACCTCAACTGCTCGTGCTAGTTCTGTATTTTTATTGAGATACAGTAACACGATTTTAAACCAATCAGCGCATGTACTTTCTTTGAGCTATTTTCTAAATAAATAATATGTATCAAATCATTGTCCCTACTTACCCTGAGTGTGACTTTTCCAGATACTGGGATCATCACAAGCTGGAGTAGCTGCAACAAAGGGCGACTGACTGCATCTTACTGATGAAGGTGGCAAGCCATGGCCGAATGAGCCTTCCATTGAAGAAAGATAGCATTAACCCAAACTAAAACTCAAACCCAATTGAAGTATTGGAGGGCAGGTACCATAAAGGTAGCGTCAGAGGAGAGCACCCAACTGGCCTGCCCAAACTGCAACGAAGCCATGAGCGCCCCGCGGCCAGCCCCCTACAGGCACCCGTCACACTCAAGCCAGATGGCTCAGTGGAAAAAAAAAATGCTGAAAAGAGGGGGGGGGGGGGGGGGATAGGGAGGGAACGCCGAGAACCGCTAAACTATAATTCAATCCACAACGCCCCACTAACAGAGCGACAAACACACTGGAAGCACATGGGACGACAACGCACATACTAACCAAAAATACCACTGGACAATGTAGCCCCAGGGCTCTCACGACCACATGACTGCTGCAAACGCTACAGAACACATCAAACGCTTGACAAACGCTAACAGATGGTCAAGACATTATCAAATGTCCACAAAAAACGCTACTGACCAGACTAGCTCCCGGCCATAGCCTATGTAAAATTTCATTGAACTATACCAAACGCTACAGAACGTACCAAACGCTAAACAAACGCTAACAGACGGCCAAGACACTAACAACTGTCTATAAAAAAGCTACTGACCAGACTAACTTTTAGTCGTTAACTATGTCAAATTTCATTTAACTATATTTGTTATAAAATTAAGTATAAAAGCTGGTCAAAGCTATTAATTACTCGGTGTCAAAAAACTTTGTGTATTGACCAATCACAATAAAAATCAGGACACGCGAGCAAACCTCAAAACCACAAACCAAATTACCATTGCTGTTTGCGGTTTAGTTTTTTTCACGTCTAATTGGCTTTTTCCTTGCTTCACAATAACAAATTCTACATCAAACATTTTGTTGTTCAAGGTTTTGTGAGTTTCACAGTAAAACACATGACAGGTATCTGAAAACTCGACAAAATTGGACCAAACTAAAACAAAAGAAAGGAATCTGCCGCCATTTAGTTTCAGAAGTGTCTGCTATACTATTGATGATCTATCACACAATAGATAGTGAGTAATTTTGCCAATTGGAGTGCAGGTTTGTAAGTCTGTAAGTTTATGAAGAGCCAATGTCTTCACTTGTACTCTGTTGTTTAGTTACTGTGCACACTTAGTGGGAGTCCATACCGTAATTGTTGGCTTTTTTTTCAAGATGGTGTTTTTTTCCAAATAGCAAACTTGTTTCATTTGAGGATATCCAGACTAAATTTTATGACTCAAAATTTGATTCTACAAATATTAAAGTAAATGTTTCCTTGCAGCTTCTTTCAGGGGAAAAACTTCAACAGGAATTAAACAGCCATCACTTAGTAGTGCTCATGCTCTAAGACAGCAGTGGTTATCGACCAGTGGTCATAGAGGTAACATTATAGATGGCTTGACTGAATATTTAATTTCAATAATTCAAATTCATCAAAGTGATGTGTCCTACTTAACAGCTGCCAACAAAGCTTTTGGAATTCTAAAAAGGGCAGATTTTACATGGAGGGATTTGTTTGCCATCACTATACAGTCAAAGCTCTCCTTGTGACCACTCTTGTAAGTGACCTGCTCTAGTTACGACCACCTTTGTGAAACCCCGTTTGAACTGTGACGTAAACTTTGCATTGTATTGTATTTGTGAAAATTCAAGATTATTTCCGTAGCGTATCAGATATAAAGGCACTCATTAAACATTAATTCCTTTTGTTTTTTTCTCTCTATGAATTATTAATGAGTTTTTGAAGCTCTCATAAGCTCAATTGTTTTACCATGCAGTCGCCAACGAGAGCTCATTCTTGTAAGCGACCAGCTTTAGTTACGACCACTTTTTCAAATGTCCCAGGTGGTCACTTATGAGAGCTTGGACCGTTTACAAAGTCATCTCTGCAGAGGAATGAACTACTCATCCATTTACAGAGCAGGGCTAAAACTTGGCAGTGGCTAGGTCGCCAGTGGCAACTTGAAACCTACCGGTGTGACTAAAACATTGAGGTTAAATTGCCCGATATGCGACTACGATACAAAATAAGCAGTAATTTAATTGGGCAACTTTCTTTTCTTTTCCCCAACTCTAATTTCACTGTCTTCAGTGAATGATTAGTTCATTAGTGGAAAATTTCAAGGGAAGTCCATAAACAATTCTGAGCCAAGCCCATCCATCCATGTTGAGATGCTATTGTGATTTCTCTGTTGCCACACGATTCCAGACTCTTCCAGAGTACCTTGCAGTCTGTTTTCATTGCATTTGTTAGAGAGGTTAAGCAAGACGTTTACAGCAAATGGTAAAAATGAAACTTTTTCTGTCTGTATTCAACTTTTTGTGCGGTAGAGTGAAAATATTTGTATTTGGTGAATAGTTGGAGGCGTTTTTCTATTTTTGTGTGATTTAATTGATAAGGATTCAAAGAAACCCCACAAAATCAGAGGTAATTTTTTGCTGTTTGCTATGAGCATCATGCTTAACCTCAGTTACTTCCATGATGATTAACGACTAATGTGAGCTGCCGTCAACTAAAAAATTTTGAAGAGCTCCCGAAAAAACCTTTCAGCTGTCTGTCGACTGACTGTTGGCTGTTTGTCGGCCGACAGGTTTTGGCCAGAAGACAGACCAACAGTCCACCGATAGTTGGCCAACAGTCGGCCAACTATCAGTGATCTGTCGGTAAATCGTCGGTAGCACATAACAGTTACCTCGATGTTGTTTCTCCCTACTGCACATAAGATTTATAATACAATAGGAAGGTATGTCCTTCTGAATTTTGGTAATCAGTGCTTAGGACTAGCAGCAGCATTGCAGAGAGTATTTACGTGATTTTTGCCGCCATAATGGAAAGGGTGACTAAGTACCATTCGCCCTCAAATTATGTCAGGGTTCAAATTGCATTGTAGAGGGATTTGTACAAGGAAGTGTTATTTGGTTGTTGTTGTTTTTTTTTTTCACTTTTGGATTAAATCTGCTTTATACGGTTTAAATTTAAGATGTTCTTGTGTGTTAGTTACACAGTAACAAATTTGATATAAAATTAAGTTTTTAAAGAATATTTTACAATCAATATTTTCTATGTTGACTGTTGAGCTGTAAGTTTGTGACGAGTTGTATTGCTAATAATATTGTTTCTATTTTGAACCCATTTTGTTGATCGGGTATAATACTCTAGTCCTGTCTATTTTACAGCAAACTTTTTGTTTTAACAAACTGTTGGTTAAACCTGTTGGTAGCCTGTTGGTGGCTGATCAGTAACCTGTCGACCGACAGCTTACTCACAGTCTTCATCATAAGTACCATTCAGAAAGGCAACAGAAATTACAATAATAACAAAACTTTACGAACATTTCAAACAAGCTGGACGAAAGGGTGGCTGTGGCTGGTTTTCCCAGAGGATGCCATGTTTTGGTCCATTTGTTGACAAAATTGATATTTATTAATGAGTAATCAATGTCTGAGAGCCAGGCATAATTCATCTTTTGGAGTTCTTTTTCTTTGGTTAAAGCCCTGTTAAAAGCCGTAAGATGTACAGTATAGTCATGTCAATGCAACTACAGAAATTTCAAGGCCACATATTTGGTCCTGTGTGACTAAGTAATCAAGGATACTCACCCGGCTGGCCACCAGGCACTGAAGTTAAGTTTTAGCCCTGACAGATTAACATACATTGTAATGTTATAGGTCCTTCCAGGATACATTTACAACCCTCAGTACACAGTATAAAACCATCTCCTAGTGGTACTCAGGCTCCAAAGCGAAAAAGATTATCAGCTCAAGCTGATAAAGGTAAGATATATGGTAAAGGCATGTTTACTTCCTTGGGAGACAAAATTAGTACTGAACTGAACATTATGGCTTTTTGCTTACTTTAGAGCTGTGACAAAACAAGAAATTAGTTAAAGCATTGCAATATCTGGGTTGTCATTACATCACAACTTCATTTTCTCAGAGGCCTTTTTATTTAGGATTCATGGAACGTAATTAGAGAAAACATATAAGTCAACTGTTCTTTCAATGTTTCTTTGCAGGATCTTTTGAAAGAGGAACTTCTGCAACATCTCCATTAAAGCGGCATAGATTATCCAGTGATAGTGATACAGGTAATATTGTAAATTAAAAGGTTTTATTAATGTCTTAATTATCCTATAGTCAACACATGCCATGTTCACATCATGCAATGCAAGCATGTCATTGATTCCGTTTGTGTGAATTTACTGCTTAAAAACAAAACAGGTCCTCCTGAATAGACAAAATTTTTGCATCATTTTATAATGAGAATTATCAGTATCATCTTCCCTGGATGGGAGCAAGTCAATTGCAGCTTTACCCCCAACATTTAATTTGCCGGTACCCATTTATACACCTGGGTGGAGAGAGGCACTGTGAGAGTAAAGTGGCTTGGCCAAGAACACGACACAATGTCCTCAGCCAATACTCAAACCCAAACCGCTTGATCCAGAGTTGCGCACACTAACCACGAGGTCACCACTCTTCCCAAGAGAGGGAGAGGTACATGTACTATGCAGGAAGGAATGCACTCATCAAATGGACTAGAAGAGGGTAGAGAAATTTAAAAAAAAGACTTTGAGGGGAGAAAACCAAAGGAGGGGTGACGAGTTTAGACATAACAAACATGACTGTCTGCTAAACTGAATGCTTGATCATTGTTGGTTAACTCTTGTTATGATTGTACGACATAGCTAAAAATGTTTGTGCAATGTGGTATATCAAACTTTGAAAGAAAATCAGAGAGGAAGACTAGATTTGTTCTGTTTAATTCTTTTGTAGGCCATGGTCTCTCTATGTTTCTCAGAATTCTCAAAGCTGAGTACAACAAACGGTCACTCTTGAAACCACTTCCTTGGGAGAACACGTTCAAGTTACCTCTTGAAGATGTTTACACAAGATTGTCAATCGTTTCAAGAAAAAAAACAGACTTTCAGCTTGAAGGGGGTGAAGTTAACATGTATGACATCTTCAAGACTCTCGACAAAGGTGAGGATGCCATGGTTCTAGTAGAAGGAAGCCCCGGAATAGGGAAGACAACATTTTGTCTCAAGATCTCTCACGACTGGACAAACAAAAAGATTTCAAATGACTTTTCCTTTCCAGTATTTGAACTAGTGTTACTGTTGAAATGTCGAGATATCCATGGAGATGTAATGGAAGCCATTAGTGAACAACTTCTCCCGGAAGATGCGGATGAAAAGGTCAGGAAAGAGATAATGGATTACATCAAGGATATTCATAACCAGGAGAAGATCTTAATCATTTTGGATGGTCTTGATGAGCTTCCTAAAACGGCTGAAACTCATGTGGATAAATTACTTCACAGACGAATTTTACCATTTTGCTATGTCATGGCTACATCTCGTCAAGAAAGAGGAATTGTAGTGCAACAGCAGGTTGACTTTGACATTCTTTACCAAATTGAAGGATTTACAGAACAAGATGCTTTTGAGTACATCAGGAAGCATTTTAGTCATTCTGGTTCGAAGAATCTATCAAAGGGAGAAAGGCTTATTGAAGCAATCCAAGAAAATAGTTTTCTTCATGCACTGCCAAACAACCCATTGAATCTACTTCTTCTCTGTGTTGTTTTTGAGGACTATCAAGGAGAACTGCCATCTTTTCGCACAGAACTTTATCAGATCATCATCCGATGTCTTTTAAGGAGGTATTGTGCAAAACATAACTTGGAAGCACCTGGTGATGACCAAGCCGTAGAGAAACTATTTGAAGACAGTTTACTAGTGTTGGGAGAGTTAGCTTGGAGATGCCTGCTAGAAGATCGGTTTTCTTTTCGTGAAGATGAATTGGCAGAATTTGAAAGTAAAATTAAAGATCTAGCAGCTCGGGGACTTGGCCTTGTTTTCAAGGAAGCAAGTATGAAGAAGATAAATCCACAACACGAGTATCACTTTTTTCACAAGACCTTTCAAGAGTACTTGGCTGCAACATATCTCGCATACAAGCTACTGAAAGAGGGAGTGGATGTTTTCTGTCAATTTGAGTTACATTTTCAAGAGCATGTTACTGATGAATACCGAGAAGAGTTCCTCATTGCATCTAGAATCCTGGGCGAGGACCCTAGTGTCGTTGATTTGAAGTTCAAGTGTTCTAAAATCACTGTCAAATACCGGCAAGTGTTTCTCTTTGTGTCTGGTATCCTAGGTAAGGACGCTAGTGTTCTTTTCAAACAGATCGGTGAGACGCTTGCGAGTGAAGACTGGGACTGGCTCAAGTGCTCTAAAGATGAAGCTACTTTTTTTACTGAAAGTTTCAGTGAAAGTCAAAGTGCTGAACAAATGGCAATGACTCTTTGTTCCTTCATCCCATTTCCACCGACTGTAGAAATTAGGAACTTAGGTATAGAAATGGAAGAGATCCATGTAAACTTTCTGATGGTCGTAGAAGCCTGCAGGAATTTTCCACAAGTACAGCACCCTGTTCATCTTAACATTGAAGTTTTAGATGCCGATATGCTTTCAGAGGAAGATCAAGAAATTTTTGCTAAATTCTTAGTTTCCTGTCCAAAGCTCCAAACATTCTCCTTTCGTGTATCTGGTTCGTCATATATGCAAACACCTGTGACTACTTTGTTTAAAGGACTTTCTGGAAACACAACTATATCTTCCTTTACTTTTAGAGCAGCATCTCATATGTCTTCGGATTGGGCTGATATGATTGGTGACAGTTTGGTTGCTAATAAGACCTTAACAACTGTAACATTGGAATTGATAAATAAGCGTAATGAGGCATGGGCCAGTGCTCTAGAAAGAGGATTGTCTGCAGATACACCATTGACGTCTGTTGTCCTCAAGATTTATAGTTCACTGAGTGTTGAAGCATTAGGGGCTTTGAAAAAAGTCTTGTCCAATAGATCTCTGACCACTCTTACCCTCATCATCTATTGTGAGATGCAGGATTCACTAGCTACTTCTCTTGGCGAAACACTTGTAGCAGAATCCATTTTAAAATCCCTCACTCTGATCATTTATGGCAAAGTAAGCTATTCTGCTGCTATCTCCTTAGAAAGAGGTTTTCTGGAAAACAGTGCTTTGAATTCTTTGGAAGTGAAACTGTTTGGAGAGCTTCCTGACAACTGGGTGACTGTTGCCAAGAAAGTACTAGAGGCCAAAAAGACAAAGATCTCAGTTGCATTTCATCCAAACATCACTGGAACCATATCAAAGACACAGGTGGCTCGTCTTTGCCCTGGTTTTGAACTTCAGTCATTAACTTTAAACCTTTGGGGCGAGTTGAGTTGTGCTGGGGCAGACACTCTCTGTAACCTCTTGTTAGCATCGTCAACTTCTTGTGTCACTTTGAACATCCATGGAAAAGTAACAAAAAGTGTCGCTGAATGTCTTGTAACTTATTTAAAGCCATGCAAGACCCTGTCCTCTCTCAGTATCAACATTTGGGGAGAACTAACCAGAGGTGGAAACAGTGCTCTTCACGAGTTGACGTCTAATGGCGAATATTTGTTTGCATTTGAAGACTGTAGTGTGGCCTCAGATGCCTGGATTTGTAAAGATCGAAATGACACAAGCAATAGATCTTCATCAGTCGAGCACAATTGCACAAGCCTCAACATCTCTAACCAGGATTTCTCTGGTTTATACCGGGCACGCAATCTTGAAGATGGTTTGGAAGAAAACACATCATTAACCACACTAAGTCTAACACCCAACAACTACAGGGACCTGAGAGTAGACTGGGCACTTGTTCTGGGTGATGGTTTGGCGAAAAACACGTCAATAACTACACTAAGTCTTGGATTCAACGAATGCACTGACCTGAGTGGAGACTGGACACGTGGTCTGGGTGATGGTTTGACGAAAAGTACTTCATTGACTACACTAAGTCTTACATTCAACGACTGCCGTGACCTGAGTGGAGACTGGACACGTGGTCTGGGTGATGGTTTGGCGAAAAATACTTCATTGACTACACTAAGTCTTACATTCAATGACTGCCGTGACCTGAGTGGAGACTGCACACGTGGTCTGGGTGATGGTTTGGCGAAAAATACTTCATTAACTACACTAAGTCTTACATTCTACAACTACGGTGTCCTGGGTGAAAACTGGGGACGTGGTCTGGGTGATGGTTTGGCGAAAAATACTTCATTGACTACAGTAAGTCTTACATTCTACAACTACTGTGACCTGGGTGAAGACTGGACACGTTATCTGGGTGAAGACTGGACACGTTATCTGGGTGATGGTTTGGCGAAAAATACTTCATTAACTACACTAAGTCTTACAATCAATGACTGCCATGACCTGAGTGGAGACTACACACGTGGTCTGGGTGATGGTTTGGCGAAAAATACTTCATTAACTACACTAAGTCTTACATTGAATGACTGCCGTGACCTGAGTAGAGACTGCACACGTGGTCTGGGTGATGGTTTGGCGAAAAATACTTCATTGACTACACTAAGTCTTACATTCAATGATTGCCATGACCTGGTTGGAGACTGGACATGTGGTCTAGGTGATGGTTTGACGAAAAATACTTCATTAACTACGCTAAGTCTTACACTCGACTTCTGCATTGACCTGAGCGGAAACTGGACACTTGGTCTTTTTGATGGTTTGGCAAAAAATACTTCATTAACTACAGTAAGTCTTACATTCTACAACTATGGTGGCCTGTATAAAAACCGGGGACGTAGTCTGGGTGATGGTTTGGCGAAAAATACTTCATTGACTACAGTAAGTCTGACGCTCAACAACTACAGTGGCTTGGGTGAAGACTGGGGACGTGGTCTGGGTGATGGTTTGGCGAAAAATACTTCATTAACTACACTAAGTCTCACACTCAACAACTACAGTAACTTTAGTGGAGAGTGGACACTTGGTCTGAGTGATGGTTTGGCGGAAAACACTTCTTTAACTGCATTAAGTCTTACACTCAACAACTACGGTGACCTGAGTGAATACTGGACACCTGATCTGGGTGATGGTTTGGCAAAAAACACGTCATTAACCACACTAAGTCTGACACTCAACAACTACAGTGACCTGAGTGGAGACTGGCCACTTGATCTGGGAGTCGATTTAGGAAGAAGCAAGTCATTAACAGTTGTCAATGTTACTGTAACCAGCACCTACATTAAAGTGAGTGAAGAATGGTTGTGTGGTCTCTGTAACAGCCTGGCAGAAAGCGACACTATAACTGCTTTGAACTTTACTTTTAATGACCACGGTGGTACAAGTGAAGTCCTTGAACTTGATCTCAGGAAACACTTTGCAGATTGTAAGTCGTCACCTTCTCTAAATCTAACAGTTAGCTTGTATGGATAGGCTGTTGTGAGCTAAAAACTGCAATATTCTTTGAGCAAAGGTCAATTTCTAATTCCAATCTGGCATTTGCGTTTCTAGTAATGTTTGGCCGCGCAAATGAATATGTTTTGTTTATTTGTTGAAATTCTTGACGCTATTATCTTGGTTAGGCAAGACAAAAGAAAAGATTTTCAACTTTTTAGTCAGCAAAGAGGAAGGCAAAATTTATTTATTCAATGTTGCCAAAAGACTTTAGAATTGTATCTGGTCTAAAAGAATTTGTAGCTCTTTTGAAGTACATACAAAATAATGACGATTTTTCTACAGCTTCAGTGGAATCCGCTTCTTTGAACTTCCTGTAGGAATGGAAATTGGTTCAAAAATCAGGAAAGTCAAGGGCTAAATACTCCTAGCGTTTTTCTGAGGGGGCCAAAAATTGCTTTGAATTATCAAGGGGCTCCGAAAACCAGAATTCACTGTACTTCACGCGAATGACACTCTGCAGTGGTTTCAAACATTCTTGTCGTAATATGGTTTAGTTTCTTTGCAAAACTTGTTTAGCTAAACGGGTTATTCTTGTTAGGCAGTGTTCGCATTGTTTAACAGGTTTCATGGTGTATGAAATAGTCCATTGACAGAGATGTTTTGCTTTTGCATTCTGGGACAGTTTCATAAAAAGTGAACTGTTTTTGGTAGACTAAGAACAACTCCTCTTTTTCAAGTGTTGCATTTGATGTGAAAGAAAGCACGAGAAAAATGCTTGCTCGAGTTTAACCTGTAGCGCAAAAACAAGAGGGGTGCCTCGTAGTTTATCTTCTGTACAGTCAAACCTGTATTAAGCAAACACCCCCAGGGAATGTTGTAAAAGCTGCCTAGTACAAAGTAACCAAATAAAACAGGTTTCCATGACATATTACTTTAGGAAAACATGTCTTCTTGCGATGAAATCGTCTGGTTGAAATTTCTTCAGATTCTGGTGTTTTATTATCGTAAGGACGTCATTAACTTTTTTGATGGCAAATCACAGGTCCTTTCCATAAGTGGTAACAATACCTGAGCAGCATAAGATTTTTCCTGTATCAAGTGTGTTGGTTGGTAGAATCTAAAATATGATACTAGTGTCTGTTTGATACAGGTTTTAAACAATAGAAATGACCTTATCTACTGTCGTCTTTTGAAAAAGGTGTCTGCTGTACACAGGTTTGCTTGTACATTAACTATTGGAACCACTGCATCGTGTAATGCCTCTCATTCAGTTTTCCTTGGAAGAGAAAAAGTTCTCTTGAGTTTTCAGGTTTTGTGAAGCTGTTGTGAAATTCCGACAAAAGGACAATCTAGCATGAAACGTGCTTACCATGAAGGCTGCTGCACAGAGACGTACATGTTTCTGCAAACAAATTTTTTCATTGTTTTGCCACCATTGAAAAGATATTTTTCGTGTGCTTCCACTGTGACTAGCTTGCTTGACAGTTTCAGTTCAACTTATGAGAGTTGACAAATTGTTGCCTGTTCTCAGTTCCTGGGGGTCATTAGTATAGGCCAACTGTTAGTTGTTATCGTTTGTTTTTCGTCAAGCTGTGGTTTTCAGGGTCTTCACAATTGAATTGTGTGCTCAAAATGGTGTAGTTAAAAATGGACAAAATCAGAGTTATCAATGAAGTTTTCAATCACAAATTGTGCGAATTGGTGAGTGTAAATAGTGTATATGACGGATGTTTTCAATCAGAAATTGAGCCAAATGTTCCACTCATGGCGCAGAAACTGATGCAACTGTTTCTGAAAACTTTTCAGACAAAGACTTACTTAGCTTAGACAGGTCCGTTGCCATGGTGAAGCAGTGATGAGGAGAAAACAGATGCATCTTGCTAAAATATTTTCAGTGATCATTTCAGTCCAGGAACAAAATTGAGATTTGTTTCGTAAAACGTTCAGATTGTTATTGTTCAATCAAACTGGTGTAAACACTCTGATAGTCATCATCTGCAGGTCAAGTCATGTTATTAAGCAACATCACTGATGGAAATCACAGGCTCATGCTATTCTCAGAAGAAGGATTGAGATTAAAGAAACTACTTGGTTTACAATTACTATGATGTTGTTCTTAATGTTCCCGAAGGCTAGAAAATCCACTTCAAGTATAAAACAAGTCATATTTAAACAAGTGCATCTTTTTTTTATCCCAGATTTGGTTGAGTTTGAAGAAAACAATTTCCACTATAATGGACATTGTGTCTAGATTTTTTGAAACCTTGGGGGGAGGGCTGTTGAAATGACTTCTGGCTTAAACCTCTCAGTACTTGCACCGTAAACGGACCTGTTTATTATGACGTAATGCAGTTCAGTGTAAATAGTGTATATAATGAGTGAACATTGTCAAACCCCTTGTGGTTTGGCCTTTTTATTCAACTCCTTGGAACAAGAGTAAAAGTTTAGTTTTTGTAATCAGATAGAAATGTGAAGTTGCGACTGCTCATTTGCAACTGTCCATGTTTGTTCCCTCAACTGTGCGTCCACGTCCTGGTGTATTAAGGAATGGGTCAGCTATTGTTTAACCATAAGCTAAGGGGTGGTCTATCTTAAAGCAGGGCCACTTAACATTGATGTTTTCATGGCAACCAGCAAGGTGTCAGTCTGGTATCATTGTAAAAGCTTTTGTTTACCAGCAAAACAAAACAGCACTTAGTGACTATTCTCGAGAAACTTGTGAAATAAGCTTAACTGAATGTAATTGGAATGCACTGGCCAATTTGTGTGATCCTGCCACTGTCAATATTGTCATGTCATGTGATATCAAGAAAGTCAGCCGAGGCAAGATTGAGCACTGTACCAATCACTTTTCCTAAGGGGCTTGGCTTTGAAAAAATAGATTGCTGATACAGAGCAAAACTACAAGGAAATTGTTTCAACTAAACATTACCTGATCCACTCCTTAATGTTGCTGAGCTGTTTTGATATTGAGGAACAAACCCAAATGAATTGTATTATATTAATCATTGTAATACTAGCAGGCACCTAGTGTGTTTCATTGCTCTTTAAGCAATGCTTCCTTAAATGTGATACTTGGACATTTTTCTCTCAAGAGTTTTAAATTGTTTTGTATCAGAACAAGAGACTTGAGGAACATTGACATGAAATACCAAGTACAAAGAGACTTTAGATAAGAAGTACTTGGAAATGTCCAAAGAGGAATCAGATGAAAATGTAATTTTCTTATAGTAAAGTCATTTTGCAGCTTATGCGTCCGTTTATTATTGTTGTTGTTGTTGATTTTCATGGAAGGCTAGCTAGTAAACCTTAAATTCCCAAGAGTGATGAAAAGTTAATTTCTCCTTACAATATAAATACATCATCATGCAAACAGATTCTGAGAGTAAAGTAATTCATCAAGGCGTTGATGCCTTACTTTACGATAACTGCGGAAATTCTCGCACGCTCATTAGCTAATTTTCATTGTTAGTAAGCAGACAGACACATGATTTTATAATTCATGCGATGCGTCACCGAGCGTGAGCAGACAATTTGACAATTTGCTATCGTAAAAAGCAAATTGACATCAGTTTTTTATGTGCCTGTCCTTTCATTGACAATGAATTTCGTCACAACATTGTCAAAGCCACTCGGCTATGGCCTCGTGGATCCACAGCTACTTTGACAATGTTATGACGAAAGTCATGATCAATAACAGGACAGACGCATGAAAAACTGACGTCAATTTGTTAAATGTATCACCAATTTCTCATAACTAACATCAAAAGTAATGTGTAACAATCAGTAAGGAGAACTGATAGTTTAAACTTTGCAGTGAATTGGTTCTAACATCAGAAAACTTCTGACTGGCAACTTTCCCACACCAACAAAATTTCTTGGGCCGTTTACTATTCTAAAGGAGGTTTATCTTTCAACCGTGTAACGTCAATAAGCCTTTAGTGCTTCAGTTCTTCTCTGAAGGTTGCGCTTCTCTTGGTGAGCACTAAGAGTATTGTGCGCAGTTAGGATTGAATAAATACACGACCTAAGGGTAAATTAGGTCAAACTGGGAGAACAAGTTATACGCAAAACTGTTCCGGTCCTTGATTGGTAGATGCATTACTCGACCGCTCCCTGGGGCGAGTTAACGGGGGCTGAAATTTTCTTGCGGGATCAAGATTAATATATGAACTGAGACTGCATACTACTTCACTTGCATTTGTTACCTGATTTGTGAAACTAAAGTTGGGGTCATCATAGTCCCTAGTCCTGAAGCTGAACATTATTTCTCAGTAGAAAACTAAAGGACACTTTGTTTTAGTCGCCTTCGCAGCCGTCATGAGGGTGGTCACGCAACGCTTGCCCCTACTTATTGGGGAGAAGTATGGCGTGACGACCCTTAAAATAGTTGTGAAGAAGGCTATTGTAGTTTACGATCGATTACCAGCCGCTGTTCGGGAAAGGAGTCCGCGCTCCTCCCCCGCTCCGTCCCCGTTCCTCCCCTCTTATCGGGGTGGAACACGGACTTGAGAAAGCGGTGGAAATCGAGCCTAATTGTAGTTTTGGTCTGGTTGAGCGCACGCCTCTCGAAACCCTTACCTTATTTCGGATCAAAATATCTTGGGAGTGGAGGTGTTCCCTTCTGTACGTTTTACAGGTATATGTAGCCCTAAAAGATATGGTTATAGCCATTTTACTCTGACATAGGGTGTAAATTTGGTCTCAAATGGGTTACATTTTGTTCGCACTCCTGGAATGTTGTATGTATGTTGTTTAGAAGAAACTACTTCCCAAATGTTCAACTAAATGAACACATTCCTGGTTGGCTGAAGTCGTGGAGACGTGTAATAAAGTTTTTGGCCATGCCAGGAATAAAGTATCAAAAGTCACATATTTTGGTCTGAAAGGGGGTAAGGCATGAGGGTTTCAGGAAGCAGTCCCACCAAATTTTTTTTGAAGAGAACTCCTGAACTAAAAGAATCTGTTTTTGCTAAGTCTATTTCAGACCTGACTCACCACTAGACAAGAACCCACCCAGAAACTCTCAGTGCTTCAGTTTCACACGGACCTCGGATTTTTCTCAATTTCAGTCATTTTTTTTTTTTTTTTTTTTAATATGGTTAAAAATACACCTATTTTGCTCCCTAGCGCATTTTTTGCCCTGAACGGTTGCGATGCTGTGTGCTCGGGAAGTCTGGCGATGGGTCATTCAACATTTTGACCGGAAAGAGACTGGGGCTGGCTATCCCCTCTTGTCACAAGACATCGTCGTGAAACGAAAAACGATGGTTTGCGTTTTAAACTTTGCACTGCTTGTTTTAGCTTTCGTTTCCTTGGCTGCCGCTACTGTTCCCTACGAGACTGCTTATTTTGAGCAGAACCTCGACCATTTCAACTTCGTTCAAGATAAAACTTTCAAACAACGTTACATTTATACAGGTAAGTCAGCTTGCATACTATTGCTTTCAAGCTCTGTTGAAGCAGCACTTTCTTTCTTTTCAAAAATTATTTCCAGTCGAACACTCCCCTTCCCCCCCCCCCCTCCCCAATCGATCTCAAACCAACTGCAACCACACTTTTGACATTTTTCGTTTCATATGGCGAGCTCAACTGGTCTGGGTGAGTATCAAATGAACCGTGGGCGTTTAATTTAGGGGCCTCTGTGTGTTTTCTCTTAAACTCACCCATATGCAGCTTCAAGTGGTGGGGGGACTCCTATATTAAAAGGACGTGGGTGCTTGTCGTACCCTTTAGGGGTTAAAAACGCAGTTTTGGTACCTCTTAGGGCGTTCAGCCTCACAAGGTCCACAGCATGAGCTGTTGTGTTACCCTTCAGGGTATTGGGCTGAAAAAATACGACAGGAGATAGTGTCCTGTTTTTAATTTGTATCTCTTAGGGGTAAAAAAAAAATCGTTTCAAGCCACACCCACAAAAATTGATCTTGTTACCTCTTAGGGATTCCTTTGAAAATTTCTGACGAGCAGCGCTGTCCATTTGATATTTGAATCCCCCCAAAGCCCCACCTGTGAGAGAGCAATAAGATATACCAAAAGTTATATGCTTCGGGAGATACCCACAGCAATTTTCTCTAGAGGGCTTAGTTTTGGCAACTGCTAAAATTATGTAATGTAGGAGATTTATGATGGAATACCTGCTGGAGCCTCAGTAGGTGCCAAGTGTCATTGAAAGCACTGCCTGTCTGCTCTGTGGATTTAGTATTCTTTTAAAATTGTACTTGCCATACCACGGTTGTGTCAGGGATCAAATTTAAATAGAAGGGGATTCAAATTTACCATCTTGAGACAGTTAATTTGTCTAGACATGAATTACATATTTAGACAAATTTTGGGGCAAAATTTATGTTAATTTATCTTCAGCTGATTCATATTTGTGAGCGCAAGAATTTGCTAACAGACATATCGTGTGGAAACAGATTTTACCTCAAAATTCATTCAGACAGAGAGTTTAAATCCAGGCAAATTATCCATGTCAGAAAGGTAAATTACCTTTAGTTAGGAGATGGATGAATTATTGTTCCCTTTTTAAAATTTGTCAGTGGATTTGTGCCAATTTGAAGAATTCTGAAAACTACCAATCTGCTGCAGAAGAAGACCAAATGCACAACTTTGCAGCAATATATTGCAGCACCTATAGAAGAAGTGCCAGTCGGCATCAAAAATAATAAACATGTATCGTAATTGAAACTCAGGAATGTTTTTTTATAGATCAATACTGGAATGAGAATGGGCCAATATTCTTTTACACTGGTAATGAAGGACCTATCACAGGATTCTGGGACAACTCTGGCTTTGTCTTTGAGGCAGCTGAGAAATTTAATGCCTTAGTTATATTTGGTGAACATGTAAGTAATAGACATTTGTGTTTTACTTGTACAAGTAGGACAAAATATAATACTAATTTATTATTATTAATAGTAAATGTTTTTTTCTCATCCCCCTTGTCCCCCATCAATTTTTTCTGGTGCCCCTCAATCTATGCGCCTAATTATTATTTTACGATAAGTGTCTAATTTCTCATGTGCTGATTGGCTCATTTTTATCAATAAGAGTACAGACAGATAAAATGTTAATTTATGCAAGCTTTCAAGTTCAACTTTCAGCTGTCAAACTGTCAACTTTTTAACCAATGAGATTTTGTGGACTTTTTTAAGTAGCCAATCAAAAAGCGGGAAAAGCTATTGACAACGCTCGTGGCATTTTGAATAAAATTCATGTATCTTTGTTTACGGCAAGTTTACAGCGTCTTTTCCCCTCATTTATTCCCAGCATTTGACCATTTTGGGGTCTTGTTATTGTACAAAACAAATTGACGTCAGTTTTTTGTGTCTGTCCTCTTATTAATGATAAATTGCGTCATAAAATTGTCAAAGTTTACTGCGGAACCACTTGCCTGCGGCTCATGGTTCCACAACCACTTTGACAATGTTATGATGCAATTTATCATCAGTAAGAGGACAGACGCATAAAAAACTGACGTCAATTTGTTAATTTTTTCCAAGTCGACAACTACATGAAGGGGTAGCAAATGGTTACTAGAAAGCCATAGTTCTTGGGAAATTTTGACTTAATCAATGTCAAATTCTCTAAATGCTTTGTGATTGAGCTACAAAGTCTTGCTTTTGAGGTGTTCCTTCTGTCTTGTAGTCTAAAATATTTATTGTGGAAGTCACAGTCTCAGATTTTCAGACAATTAGGACTGTGCATATTACCAAGTCTCAGAGTTTACCATTCATATTTCTACGACTAGAGACAATATAGTCCTGTAGCATTACTATACTATATAGTGACACATAAAGTGAGAGTTTATATTATTTTCAATAAAAGAGGTATTATGGAGAATCTATGCCATTTGGTTCATCATCATTTGACCATGACAAAGTTGGCTACCTTACAGTGGAACAAGCCATGGCAGACTTTGCTGTTTTAGTTACAGAACTAAAGATTCAGTTTAAAGCTACAGAGAGCAAAGTTGTTGCTTTTGGTGGAAGGTGAGTAGTTTTAATTTAACCCTATTGTCAATTTTCAAATTCTCCTTAATATGCGTAGGTGATCATATATTCATGTAACCTGCACAATATAAAATAATAATCTACATTTAATGTAGATTATTATTTGAGGTAGAAACACACAGTTTTAAGTTTGCAATACATGTTTCGGATGACCAACTTAAAACTGAGTGTTTCTACCTCAAAGTTATTTCATGTGTGCTACTAGTTCTTAAATTATTATTAATGGAGCAACAACAACAACAACTGTATTAAGTGTAAATTCTGGGCGAAACGAATACTCGGAAAAAATCCGAGTCCCAGATGGGATTTGAACCCACGACCCTCCGTGATCTAGTCGGATGCTCTAACCACTGAGCTACTGGAGACTCTATGGTGAGCAAGGGTCAAATTGTGGGTATTGACTGGAACCGCATCGTGCAGCTACACAGCCACGTACTGACTCATGTGGACTCACTAACAGCATCGAGCTGTCACATTAAGGCATCTAGCACATATGAACTCACTAATAGCATTACATGGAAGGTTGGTTGGACACATCTGGATATGCCTTAATGTGACAGTGTGATGCTGTTAGTGAATTCATATGTGCTAGATGCCTTAATGTAACCGTTTGTTAATAACAGTTAAATGGAGAATACCTCTTTTATTATAGTACAAATATGGGAGAAATTACTTTTGTTGATTGGTATTGATCATTTTCTATTTCTCCGTACCTATATACTTCAATATCTATAGGTGATCATATGAATGCAAGTGCAATGAGGATTCATACTGCGAGTGATATTTGAAAATTTTCTCAAAATTGCACGAGTCTTTAGGTGAGCGCAATTTGGAATAATTTTAAAATATCACAAGTAGTGTAAATCCTTAATTGCTCAAGCTTTTATTTCATTACTTATTTATTATAGGACTGGGCAAATTATGAATACATCATTGTGCATTAATTTGCACTGCAATGCATATTTAAAATTAAAGATGAACTGACCTGCTCTCAGGCGATCACCTTGACGTAATTTTCTATGTCATATAATAAATTTTGTTTTTAAGGAGAGGAAGTAAAATACAAAAAAACTTTCATTAAATGCTGAATAAAATTTAAACCAACCTATTTTAAAAATTAGTTAATGATTATTAAAGTATCCTAAATTTTCAAATATTTTATTTCAGTTATGGTGGTATGCTTAGTGCTTACATGCGATTTAAGTATCCAAATGTGATCGATGCAGCTCTGGCAGCCAGTGCTCCTATTTACATGATTACCTTCACTGGAAGTGAACGTGAATTCTTCTTTCCTGCTGTGACAAAGGTAACTTTGCTATCAGCTGAAAGTTAAATTCAGGCTTTAAGTTATGTTCCTTAAAATGTCTTTTTCTATGTACATGCTCACCTTAGTGGAATTAGATGCAGTAACATTTTTTTTCTGCTGGTTTATTTGATAGAGCATCTCTTTTGTTTTTTAATTTCTTTTGAAGGACTTTTTAAATGCTGATCCTAACTGCCCTGGTAATGTTGTTACTGCTTTTGATATGCTTGAGAAGCTGAAAAACCAAGGATCAGAAGGTGCAAAGTGTATTCTTTTTTGAAATGATTTTAATTTGCTATCATGAAGTAATGTTTCATATTATACTATAACTGTAGTACTCATCTTCTCATAAATTTTCAAATATTTTTTTATCTCTGTGATGTAATATAAAAGGCCAAAAATCAATCCATTTCTTGTTTATTCTCCTGTAATTCTTCAAGACAAATTTATTTAGTGAGCAGAAGTGAATTGATACAATTAAACTATCAAATTTCTTTCACTTATAAGGAAGTCTCAAATAAAAGTAGACACTGATTGTAGATGATTTAGAAGATTCTAGATTACATCTATGTGGGCTTTAACAGTGACACTTTTGTCAGACAAATGTCCTAGTACTGTTGTACTTGTTGGTGTGAGCATTATCCTAAGTAACAGAAATAACAGTCAGTTGTGAGTACCTTGTCTTTCCATGTTTACAGGGCTAGCTGAGCTGTCAAAGATATTTAAACTTTGTAAGCCCCTTACATCAACGGAACAGGTACGATATACATTGCTCAAGAACTATATATAATCATTAGTAGCATATCATTGTCAATGGTAGCACATAAGGGCAAATGTCTTATAATTCTTACTAGATCATTTGTTCTTCCTTCCTTCCTTCCTTCATTCCTTCATTCCTACCTACCTATCTACCTCCTTCCATCCCACCCACCCACCCTTCCTTCCTATCTCCCCTCCCCCTTTCTTCCCTCCCACCCTCCCTCCCTTCTTTCCTTCCTTCCTTCCTTCCTTCCTTCCTTCCTTCCTTCCTTCCTTCCTTCCTTCATTCCTTCATTCCTTCATTCCTTCCTATTTTCCTCCCTCCTTCCCTCCTTCCTCCCATGGATTCTTTTTTTCATCATGAGTACAGACTGGTGAAGTACCACCATCCATAATTATACCTTTTGGTATAGTTGCACATGCGCTTTTATTCTTCTGTAGGATAACTTGATTGACTGAGGGACTGACTGAGTGACTGACTGAGTGACTCACTGACTGACTGGCTGATTGGTTGATTGACTGATTGGTCTATTGGTTGTCATGATTGATTTGTTGATTTACAGATCCATCATATGTTAGGTTGGATTCGGAATGTTTTTACTTCCCTTGCGATGGGTGATTATCCGTACCCCACTAACTTTCTTGCTCCACTACCGGGGCATCCTGTAAATGTGGCATGTAAAATGATGGCAAGTGCATCATCCAAGCTTCAAGGACTGGCGGAAGTCACAGCGATGGTTTACAATGGCACCAATGGGACACTGCCATGCCTTAATCCAGACAGTGAGTACATTGAGTGCGCTGATCCCACTGGTTGTGGTCTGGGTCCAGATAGCCGTGCTTGGGACTATCAGGTATTGAAAACATGTTGCGGAAAGAGTAGAGTAATACAGTGTTTATGGAGCTCACTACCTTGAGAGGTGATCCCCTTATTCCTGTTTCCATATAGTATGAAGCAACTAGAAGTACTTCCTCCTATGGATAGTCCATCTCACCTCCAAGCATTTTGTCAGATTTCTGCTACAATTTAATGTACCACTGGGTCTGACATTTCAAGAAATAATTTGCCCACAGCCCTTCCCCTACTTTGCTTCTTTAGATACAGCACATTAAGTGTCATTATCTGACTCATCCCCTGTTGTCTCTCAGTGTTGTATTGAATATTAACAAGAGACATCTGGTGAAAACTTGGAGGCATGGGTGGTTATGGGAAGGAGGAAAGGTGAGAGACAACCGGCAGATCCTCTTTTCAAGATGGTCAAGAGATCCCTTCCCATCAAGCTCTGCTTAATCATTCCCACCCACTCAACTCTTGCTCCTGTCAGAGACTCTGAGACAGCTGGGGATGAGTCAGTGTCATTGTAGTTGGATGTAGCTTGTACTGTGTTGGGGATCAAAATACAGTAGAACTCCAGCAACTTGAACTCTGAAGGGAAACAAAAAACAGTTCAAGTTAGCAGGGGTTCGAGTTATCGGGGTCGATTGAATATCCAACTTGCCATGTTAATAATTGATAGTTCACTGATTTCTCAGCACTTCAGTATACAGTACAGTGTAAATGAAACTTATCTCATCAGAAATGCATTTGTACTTTTCATAATGTTCTGCGCTGTAGCACTGTTTCATCCGGCATGACTCATAAGATCAGGCAATGGCTGTCAAATATGTGAACGGTCGGTTGCAATTACACTAATTAAAATAAAATTGCTGTGGTGTTAGTTTTGAGTTTTTTTACCGATTACACAACAGGAAAAGCTAATGGGATGACATCCCTGGTGAGTTACAGGAACCATTATATTTAATTCGAGTTATTGGGGTGGATTTTGACCTAGGGAAACGAAATTCAGTTTGAGTTAGCGGGGAATTCAAGTTATCGGAGTTTGAGTTAACCGAGTTAAAATGACTGAAAAGTGGGGTCAAATCCAAGGAAAATGGGACTTGGTTCAAGTTTGCAGGGGAGTTCAAGTTATCTGAGCTCGAGTTACCAGGGTTCTACTGTATTTACAGTAGATGCAAATCATGAAAATCTTAAAAAGAACCTGTGACCTCTTTCAGGCATGTACTGAGTTAGCCCTGCCAGCAGGCTCAAACAACAAAACAGACATGTTTCCACCTCTACCCTGGACTCCTGACATGAGAGCCGAGTACTGTCAGGAAAAATGGGGTGTGGTCCAACGACCAGGCTGGTCAGCGATTCAGCTCTGGGGAAAAGGTTGGTTTGAATATTGAAATGACAGTGTGTGTTGAGACTTAACTGTACAAGAATAAATATTTAGCTAAATTTAACACATGTACCCTCACTTGGGGGACAAGGTATGTTTAGCAGATAGTTGGAAATAAGTGCTCAGCTCTATTTGTCAATTCTGGATGTCTTGACAGAAAGATTATTTATCCTGAAAATCTGACCTTGATGATCAGTTTCTGAGTACTCCTAAATTGTAGTCCTGAATTTACGGTGATTCTCTCAGGAGAAATCAGATATTGATCACTTAAATAACTTGAAGGGTTTAAGAGAGTTCCTTCCTGCTGTATAACCCCCTCCCCCCCCCCCCCTACCCCTGGCCTTTAGTGAATTCTATCTTTAATTTGTTTCTCTCCTTTCTTGCAGACATATCGTCAGCGTCAAATATTATTTTCTCCAATGGTGACTTGGATCCATGGAGACCAGGAGGGGTATGTTTGTATCATCATCAGAATAGTATAAATAATTGAATGTGTTTTTCTCACCATCAAAATTTTTCCTTTGTACCAATGAAACATTCAGCTGTACAGGCTATCGTAGATTAATACACCATATACCCATTACTCGTAAGGTTCTGCAAGATGTCTCCCCAACACTAGTCGCAGTTCTGGTCAAGGGTGGCGCCCATCATCTTGATCTCAGGTATGTTTAAAGTTTTTATAAAATTATTATTTTAGAAGGGAGAAGTAGTCAATCCCCTGTATGCAATGTTTCTTTCAGTTCGTGACAATAGAAAGAATGCTGTTGATATAATCACACAAAAGTGAAACATTTTTAATAGTTGCGTGATTTGAAAGGTAAGATCCATGCATTGCATGCTTCTGTTAGCGATTGAAAAATGAACAAATGAAGCCCAAAGCCAGTTACTATAAAAGGCACTATTTTAGAAAAGCCCTTAGCTATTGAATTTACATACAATTAGATTATGTGACAGAACATATTCAAGGTACTGGAGATCATAATGTGTAGACTCTTTGATCTCTAAGCTTTTGTTACACCTGAAAAGATTCAAACTGGACCCTCTACAGGTACGTGTTGTTTGAAAGGATTCAGAGTTGCCCAATTTTTAACTGGCATACTATTCAAGAAGTGAAATGTTCACTGTTACATCAGACAATGGTGATTTGCCAATTCCTTTTATTTATTTCTGAAAAGTTAATTAATAAATTATTAATTAATGTTACTAATGATGTTTTTTTTTGTTGTTTTTTTTTTTTTTCGTCTAGAGCTTCTAACCCTAAGGACCCGCCCACAGTAACGCAAGCCCGTGAACAAGAGCTGGAACTGATTCAGAAGTTTCTACAGTAGAAGGACTCTTTGGGAGACAATAACTCAATGAAATGAGAAATACCTTTTATATAAAATTTATATAAAATTAATGTAGTTTTTGTAACATAAATTTAATGAATGCCTAGGGACTTCTTTATTGGTTTGTCACAGAACACGTTTTCCAGTGTGAGCATCACATATCAAGTAAAGTAATTATTCTTAACGTTGAAAAGAGCTTTTATGGCCTGTGCCTTCTGTAATAATTTGGCAAGTCACTTAGAAGTTGTCGTTCAATGTTGTTGTAAAGATAATATCAGCCGTTCTTCCGGAAAAGCGTCTGCCCTCCTCCTCAAAGCCGCTTGAGAGAACGGCAGAAATCAAGCCTAACTATAGCTAGACAGAAACAATTCTTTAAGTATTACATGGACTAGCTGCTATTGAAGAGTGTTTTTTATAATAAATGGTCTAAAAGGCATCTTTGTAAGTTACTGAGTCTGAAAAAAATGCTAAACTTAATCTGTGGCTAAAAATGCATTGAAATGGCAGCACCTGTTGCAGCTGAACAGCAAATATCAAAGAAGAGTTTTTCTGCTTCTTTGGAATTGTTTAAAGTGAAAGTATAAAATCTTGATTTTAAACATGTTGGCTTTGCGTTCTGAAATATGGATGCTTCTGGCAAGAAGACCGTAGGGAAAATTTTGCATTGCAAAAACGTTCCAACATACAGGGTTCTTGCCGGTGCTAATTTTTCATTGCAGTATTCTTTTTTCTTTTTTTTTTTTTTTTTTAATGATACATTCAACATAAACAGGCTTGTGGTGTCATGGCTGTTTTTTACGTTATTGTGTACTCCTGGGATGGTTTTATTCAAGGTGAAAGACTGCTTTGTTTTCTGTGCTCTCTGAAGCATGAAATGATGGGTTTTCTTTAACTTGCAGTACGTTGAACATTAGCTTTTGTAGTGGAAATTTCTCCAATGGAGTACCAAACGCACTTCAGTGTAGGAATCTGTCTGGAAGTTATACACTTTATTTTTGTATTGGTGAATGTTCTTAATCTTTGTGTTAAGCTACCTGTTGAAGTATTCTTTTTCTAACATTTTAGGTAATTGTCAAACACAGGAAGATGGGTTCCTGTCAAGACAAAGCTTAGCCTGCGTCGCAGACAGTCTAAACCACCAGTATAGTCCATCTGTGCAACGGCTCCCAAAAAGTTGTTCTGATATCCTGCAGTTTGTGTATCCATTTTTGATTGGCTATTTTCTTACTCACTTTCTGATTGGATAATTCTTGTGAAAGCGATCACACAACTATCACGTAATACTAAAAATAATTGTGTGCGGTTATCCCAAGAACATTTGTACATTTGTACATTATTCAATGTCAAATTTACTTGAGTTGGAAATAAGATGTCTGCAATAACAGAAGAAGATTGGCAAAAAGCATTCAAATCCGTGAGAGAGCAGTTTGAAATCGATAATCTTCTACCTGAACAGGAAAACTCGCTTCGCGACTTTCTTGGAGGTCAAAATATTTTTGTAAATTTGCCGACGGGCTATGGTAAATCTTTGATTTTCCAGTGCCTTCTGATCGCTGCCGATGCTCTGTTCGAAAAGCCTCGTGGTTCCAGTGTTCTCATTGTAATATCGCCATTGTGATCGCTTATGGAAGACCATATTCTCTGGCAAAGCCGGACAAAGATAAATATGAGAAGAAGAAGCAGCATAACTTGCAACAGTTAATCAAACTGCCGGGCCCGGCATAATAATACAAAATGCAAGTAACCAACATGTTCACGGAATATTTCAAACTTTGTCCCTCCAGAGCTAACATTTAGAGAGCTTGAAACATATCTTGCAGTACAAATGAGCCAAAAAAAGACTAGCACGTGGCAAAAAACAGTGTCAAACTCTTACAAATTACGCGCAGATAACAGCGGAAACCACACAGACCTATGACTTCTAACAGCTCTACTCTGGAAATGTCCTCCTAAAAACACAGGATTATTGCTTAACAAAATATTCAAAGATCCCCGTATCATACAAAAGGGGCAGATCCTTAACGATACACTAGTTCGAGCAAAACTTTTGAAGCGGCTATTTATTAATACACATGGATAGGAGTTGTGTAGGCCTGTCACTCTATTGTTAGTATTGCGTGATATATTTCGCAAGAATATGACCAATCACAAGGCGCGTAATAAACTAGCCAATCAGAAATGGATACACAGATCCGTGTATCCATGCGGGATATCAGAACAAGCTTTTGGGAGCCGTTTCGCAGACGTACTATATCGGAGATTTTATGACAGGTCCGGCTGCAACGCAGGCTAGACAAAGCTCTGACTTCTCAAATTGAACTGTACTGACCTGAAGATGAGTACAGTCACATCCAGGGGGAGGGGGGGGGGGTACTCCTTTATATGGGCTATATAGGTATATGGGGCCCCAAAGGGTATGGTTTTTCAGCCGCTTTGGTCATAAATAGGCTATTGATTTTGGCCATTTTGGTCTTAAATAGGATATGGGTTTTGTACTGTATTCTTGAATTGGGTACGTTGTTTAGAAGAAACTACTTTTTCATCATTATTGATAACACCATATGTCTAGGGCAAGTGTGTCATCTGCAACGGTCATAAGCAGGCCATCAAATTTTTGGTCTGGTCATAAATAGTGTAGGGAAGATCACAGATTTTGGTCATAAAAAGGGTAAGGGTTTTGGGAAACGGGCCGCACACCCCCAGCAAATTTTTCTGAGTACCCCCCACCCCCCACTGGAGTCACATACCTAAATACTGGCGATAGTTAAGTGTTGTAGTCAGGACATCGACAATTACAATATAAAATTTATCTTGCCCTTATTGCAATTTATTGAAGCATATGAAATTTTGTTCAAAATATCGGAAATACTATTTATTTTTCACTTTTCTATTTTTATTATAACCTTGTGAGGTTCAAAAACACAAAAAAATTACATATTCTCAATGACACCTAAACATTACTAACATTAATAATTATGTCAAATGTAGATTTATAAGGGAAGCAGCGAGATCGATTATGGATGTTATGGATTATACTAAAACCAAAACAGCAGGGATGTTATTGTTTATTGATTTTGATAAAGCATTTGATAGTGTTGGTCTGAATTTTATGTTAAGAAGTTTGAATGTATTCCCTTTTGGCCCCAGTCTTGCAGACATACCTTGTTGTGTCAAACAACAGACTATGTTTACCATACTTTGAAGTACAAAGAGGAGTAAGGCAATACAATCCACTGCCCTTCTACTTATTTATTATTGCTGGGGAAATTTTAGCAATTGCGATTCAAACCAACACAGATATTCATGGCCTCCAAACTGGAAAGGAAGAAGTTAAGGTAGTTCAATATGCCAAAGATCTCACTGTTTTGGAACAGGCCGAAAGAGAGAACATTAAATCCTGAAGTCTGATAATAAATAGCCCTGGATCTTCCAAAGTTGGCTGTATTTTGGGAGGATCAGGACAGTCATCTAGGAGGGGGCTATTCTGAGGGGGAGGGGAGATGGCTAGTTGGAAGAGGGGAAGGGAGGAATGGAAAGAATGTCTATAACCCTTGAGCACAATGATGTGAAAACATTATACAGTTGACTTATAATTGGACAGAACTCTACATGAAGTTGTCTGTTATTCCCTGCACACTAATAATTGATAGTGAAAATTTTTATCAACAGGGAAATACTTGAATGTTGTGTTATTGTGTTCTATAAATACCCAGTGTTCTCCATCTCTCAGCTTTGACCAAAAACCCAACCTTGCCTGACATGTGACCGTATGGGCCAACACCCACCACTGTGTACCCCCCTATAGTTTACTGGTGGGTTTCCTGCTATGTCCCCCATACATCTGCTTTTTGAATTTTCGTTCAAATTTTGATTGCAATAGGCCAATTGCACAAATGGCACCAAAACTTTAGAAAGCTTAAGCCTTGTTCTCATTTTTCCAGACAAAGGATTTCTCTCATCATCTGTGAGGCTGAAGTTTGCTGATATATTGTTATTCAAATTCAGTGCCATTTATGCCATCTGACTACAATGCCAGCAATCATCTAAAAACCAAGCTCACACAACTACAAAATACAACTATGCATTTGTGTCTATGAAGAATATTTTTTTTGGGGGGGGGGGGGGAGGGGATTACATATCTATATACAACTAAGGTAAAGGTAAAGTCTGTATACGAGCCAAGTGGCCCATCAGGCCGGAACGTATCCCAGTTTCAGAAGCACGAAGCGACTAGGAGTATTTCTACTCCCCCCTGGATGGGATGCTAGTCCATCGCAGGGTTACCCCCAGCATTAAGTTCACCAGTACCCATTTATACACTGGATAGAGAGACGCAGTGTGAGAGTTAAGTGTCTTGCCTAAGTACACAACACAATGTCCCCGGCCAGGGCTCAAACCCGGACTGCTTGATCCGGAGACAAGCACACTAACCATGAGCCACCGTGCCTCCCATATACAACTAAAATCAACCATTTATTTGCCACAAAATATAAAATAACTGAAACTAATGAATACAATTAACTTGATAAGCAAAACAACTACTCGTATAACAGCAAAAGTAACTCTTCACTGCTAGCTGAAAAAAGTATTCAATCTTTCATACCATTTCATTCTACCCCGAAATCAGAGTTCTCCTAAGATTTGAAAATATCAAATCTGATAGTAGTCATTGTTTTCATAATTAGGATGTAACAAATTCCTGGCAGACATAAAGTATTGGAAGGCCTGTCAGCAGTTATCTTTTATTGGCTGTAAGGCATACTGAATATAACCCTTCTTAGTTGCTTTCAGCTAAGAAGCATCCTTTTTAAGTAGTGTATTTTGAAATTCCAAGTTTTTGCACAGCACCATATCAAGATGGCTACCGAAAGGCTGTTATGCATGCAACACAAATAACTCAACCTGTGACAGTTAGTGTCTGAGCAGTTTGCAAAAAAGTGCAGCTTACAAGACTCCCATACTGCCAGGACTTATCCAAGTAGTAGTAACATTATGATACTAGGAGTATTTCTACTCCTCAGTGAATGGTATTCCAGTCATTTCCAGGCTTTCACATCAACATTAAAGGAGCTTCACTATGTTTGTACATCTTGAAAAGTTTAGCCTAAATTTTTTAAGTTCTTTGTTTGTAATCTGTGTTAACCTTCTCCATCCTTGTTCCTTTATTGTTTATTTTGATCTTTCTGGTGTTTTTCTATTGTAAACTGTTATTTTTAGGTTTCTTTCAATTTAAAGGTAATTTTGTATGTGGCCTAAAAACTTAAAATACCATGACTGAGCTCCCGATCCTTTAAATGTTCCAGTAAAAAAAATTTAAACCTGGAGGAGACTGAGGCATTGAGAGTAAAGAGGCTTGCCCAAAAACACAAGGCAATGACCCTGATCTGGCCTTGAACTCAGATAGTTGAACCCAACTTGTGAACAAGCAGCATCTGTGTGTTGATGTAATATATCAAGCATGAAAGACCGTGTTTGACCACATTTCTAAACACCAAGAAGGGAGTTGAAAATACAACATGCAGCAGAGTATTTTTGACGAACTTCGAGGTGTTTGGAAATGTGGTCAAACACTGTCTTGAGTGTTTGATATATCTTCTCAATCGAAACTAAAACTTAGGAGAAAACAGAGCAATAAAATTGTAAAAATCTAAGCTAATTAAGATCAGATATCCAAACGCCGTCACGGTCATGACTTCCTTTGTCTTAACTTGATGAATTGTAGCTTTGATGGTTTGAAAAAAATTCTGTCTGCTTTAACAGTCGACTTAACACCTGTTAAATTTCCTTAGCTTTATTTCTTGCATAATAAACAGAGTACAAGTCATTCCTTTTCTGTCGTTGAACAGGGATCTGTTGTCTGACCTCCTCAACATAATCAAGGTCTATATCGGCAAAACTTATCTCTTCGTGCACGCCAGCTTGCGCTATAATCTTTCCCCACGGATCAATAATACTGCTATAACCCCAGCAGGTATATGGATTGTTACTATCTCGAGCGGGTGATGCAGTAACAACGTATACTTGGTGATCTATCGCTCGAGCTCTTTGCATAACGGCCAGATGCGCAGGACAAGTCACAGTGTTGAACGCTGCTGGATACAACAACAATTTACATCCCTTCTGACAATAAATCTGCGCCAGTTCTTGAAATCGTATATCATAGCAAAGTCCTACACCGATTTTGCACACGGGAGTATCAAAGATTCCGAGATCGACGCCCGGTTCCAGGTTCCCGTATTCTTAATAGTCGTACAATCGACCCGGGCGATCGATTTTAAAGAGATGAATCTTTCTGTATTTTAAGATCATACGACCGTACGGATCAAAAACAGGACAGGTGTTGTAAAGCTTTCTTGATTGATCCTTCTCGATGATCGACCCTTCTACAATGTAAGCGCGGTGATCTTTGGCGCTTTTTGACATTAAATCGGGTGATGGACCAGGTATTTCTTCCGCAAAGCTGCGAAGGTCCTCCTCGCTGTTTGGAGCAAGTGTAGTTGCAAATTCTGGAAGCGCAATGAGTTTAGCGCCTTTCTTCACAGCTTCAAATATAAGTTGTTGCAACCTCTGCAGATTTTGGTCTTTTCTTTCGGTTGGAAGGGGTTGAATCGATGCAACACGAAATTTCTTTCCACCTGAAAAGATGTCAAGTTCGTCAGCCATTTTGTTTTTTTAGCACTTGTGTTGCAACTGCGTTCCTTTTGGTCAGCAACTCGTCACCAGTCCGCAGTATATGAAACGGCGGGGAAATTTTGTCGTGCAAACAATGAAGCAAGTTTTCTTCCGAAATATTCTTCGCTTAATCACTAAAGGATCCTAAAGTTGTCTACATATGCATTCTCGAAAATTGTGGGAAACGGCAAATAAGCTTAACGGGAAGATTCGAAGTAGGGGTGGTAATAAAAATTATACGCCTAGTCCAAGTCAAACGCATCCTCTGAGAACTCCCGGAGTACCCCGGGGGGAGGGGGGGGGGCGGGGTACTCCCTTATCCGGGCTAAGTAGGCACTTGCGATCCCATAGGGTTTGGTTTTACAGCGGTTTTGGTCTGGAGAAGGGTATAAATTTTGACCATTTTGGTCTGAAATGGGGTCGCTTGGCATTGGGTAGTTTGTTTACAAGGAACTATTTTTTCCGCATCAATATTGGCAAATTTGTAGCCCTCAAGTGTTTACGCAAATGGTAACCAAGTCTGGTTTAGCTGCGGTAATAGAGCCGTGTACCAATTTAAGGGGTCTGAAATGGGGTATCGATTTTTCATTCAGGTTTGAAATAGGGTATGGAAGTCAAAGATTTTGGGTACAGGTTTCGTGACGCACACTCTCACCAAGAACTTTAGGAGGTGCCTCTCGGAGGTGGCAGTTAGTTGTGGCAGGACGAAGTGTCTGGCAGACACTGAAGCGACGAAAGTTTAAACTTGTGTCGCTTCAATGTCTGTCAGGTTTACTGGTTTCGTCCCGCCACGACTAACTGTTCACTTGATTCATTACGAAACAGTCATCATTAAGACTACAGACCCAAATGACCAAGCGTGAGGTCAAGATGGCTGGATATTGGCCAAGTTCTGTTTTTGCGTGTTTATGGACTAAGACGGAGTCGAGGCCCATAAACACGAAAAAAAAAAAAAGAAGAACGAAGTCACTATCCAGCCATCTTGACAGAACAAGCTTGGTTCTTAAAAGATTTATTATATGGAAAAAGAACACTATTTTCTTGCGAGACACAGCGGGTAATCCCGAGCGGACAAGATAGCGCCATCTTACCCGCTCGGGTAGCCAATCACAGCTCAGGATTCAGTTCATCTTGCCCGCTCACGGAGCCAGCCATATAATAAGTAAAGGTAGCAAACTTTACTGGAGTTCTAAGCTTAATCTTATGGCGAAAATCTGTTTTACTGCCATATTGTGATGAATGGATATTACCGTAGATTTCTGTGCTGCTTTTCCTCTTCATTCCTTCGTTATTTTCGCGATAGAAAGCTTACTAAATGTGCTGCTTTCACCATTTTTTTTTCCGACAGAACTTTTTTCCCTTAACGGCAAATACTAAGCGACACTTGTCGCACTCATTTTCCACATACAGTCAAACACGGATTTAATCCGATGGCTGATAACCGAGATTCAGCTACCCAATTAGAAAGTTAGAAATGTAATCATCCTCGGATCAGGTTATTCCATTCCAGCCCTAGCTTTCAAAGTTCCCGGCAACGAATTTTCTTGGCAGTTAAGATGAAACGGATAACTACACGAACGGTGAGGGAGAGTGTGTCAAAGCTTTGAGAGAAATTGTCTGATCAACATGAGTTTTCAGCTTTTATCTGTGTGGAATCTCCGCCATACAATCTCAGAGTCAAGATGCTACACTGAAATAATACAGTTTTATTCAAGACCAGATGTACTCTTTATTTAAATATCATATATATTTATATAAGTTTTATTTTACCGCCAGCTATTCTCTCAAGCGGCCGTCCTAATGTGTGTGCTGAAAAAATTCCACTTATTTGTTCAAGTTAATATTGAAGTTCAAGTTATTTAGGCTGTACAAAAACAGGTACTCCACCACCATTCTTGTTGAACCACCATTCTTGTGGAATGGCAGAATTTAAGTCCCATAGTAACGCGAACCTTTCATGGACATAAGGAAGGTATATTTAGGTTTCTCCGCTTCTTTCCAAATATATTAAAGCAATAACTACAAATATTTCACTTGCTCAGTTCCATTTTACTTGACTGCCAAAGCAATTGTTTTATTTCAAATTCTTGGCCTCACGTTTCCAATCCACGGACTGGCGACTTTGTAAATGTTAGTATACCTTGAAGCAGTTTTTGGAACGTTTACGACACAACACACTCGTACTCGTTCTTGTCCTCCTCGGCCACTTCTTGCAATTCCTCTTCTTCGTCTCCAGGCCTTTCTTCGTCCTTACTCGTGCTAGACTGACGTGATTGACGGCTAGACTCAGAGGCGGGACTGCTGTCCTTTTGCTCTTTGGGCGCATTTTTGGCCTCTGTCAGTGCTCTCTCAAGAGCGAGCCAGTGCTCTTTGTGAAGACCAAGGAACAAATGGTAACCATGGCTAAAAAAATGAGACACCAGAGATAACACTTATTCACTGGGCTTAGTCGTGCCAAACGGAAGATTATCGGGCTCTCGGTCATTCTGTAAGGACCGTAACGCCCGCGGCCCGTATGTCATAACCAATCTTCAGCCATATATTCTCCTGTTCTCCCCACCCCTCCCCCAGTTTTCCAACTCGAAATATATAAAACACAAGAGAGAGCAAAGACAAAATTGCTTTTGAAAAACAATGTCATTAAATTAACCAACTAGACTCACCAATTTTGTTCAGCCCAGGCCTCTAGCGATTCGATACCGTCTTTCATCCGGGACAGTGACTCCGCAGTTGTGTCCCGAAGTTTAATGACGTCGTCGATAAAGTCTGTCAAACTCGTGCTGTCACGCAATACAAGTGACAGAATGAACCACCAGTCGTGACACTTAGCCTCTACAAATATCTGAAGTAAAAATCTTGAAACGGAGAAAAACGTCAAGTTAATGTCTGTTGGAAACAATACGCTGGAGATTCGGATTTATTTACCTTTCTTTTCTTCCACAGCATGGAAAGGGAACAAATTTAACACGTAACAAAAATGGTAACACATTTCACTACCAAATAGGTTACTTTGTAGGTTGGTTTTGACACATTGCGAGGCTTAGAAGAGATAGTGGTAGTTTTAAAGTGCGCAAACTGTGACGTAGCTCCTTCAATAAATCTCTACAACTGACCTTATTTCTCTTAGCGCTGGCAATGAACCGCTGAACGCAAGCTGGGCACGAATTTCTTGTACATCCACGTATCCAGGCCCTTCTCCACCCCAGATCCAGTCCTCCTCGCCATCCATTGAATATGCCACTGAGCTTGTTTCCGATGGATCACCGCTGACACGACCTATGTCATCATCTGTTCCAAAACAAAAATTAATTCTACCAGGAAGTTCTACCAGGCCGATAAAATGCACGCTATCTATTAAATGCTTTCGGTTTAAGAGTCCCTGCTCAAAGATGAGGGAAAATACATTATACCCTGCTTTGCAATGTTTCAGAACTAAAACAGGTCGAAAAGCATCAATAACTAGGCAAACGACAAGAATACTACAAAGTAACGGAATACAGTTGGATCCTAGGTAAAATGGTTGGATATGGTAGACGTCGCAAAACTTCGACAACACAACATCCCTTAACCAATACGAGACTAAATTTGATGTTTTCCTTTCATTCCTTAACGAGAATCTTGGCTAAAAAACAGTTTTGTTCAAAATCACAAGTTGGTGTTTGTGTTAAATTGTTTCAGTGATTTGAGGTCGATAATTATTTTCCTGTTTTGAATGCTGGGCGTCTTTTCAGCTTTTATTAGGATTTCAAGTTTCCCGCGCGCCGCATGTTTATTTTTGCAAAGCTTGATGGGAAATTACGACGTCAATGCGCGATTGGACTTCGTATTAGAACCACTTACAGAAATATAACTACAAAAAAACCAGGATCAGTTAAACACAACTATCAGAACACTTTGGAAGTTGAACTTCTTTTCAGACAAGATTCCCTTCAAAAAGAAATACGATATTGAATGTGACTTGACCTTGTAAGAAATGAAGACTGCGGATATGCAAAGTTCTTACTTCTACACACTGGAGACAAGTGTGCTTCTTCCTCCTCATCCACCTCCTCTCCGAGCTCGATTCCCAGTTCTATTCTGCTTTCCAAGTCGTCGAGGGTTTGACGCCCACCACGCGCGCTACCAGACGAGGATACTGACGACAAACGACCTAAAGAGAAACATCCTTAGTTTTCAACCTCGTTCTTGAACTTCCTCCGACTTAAGGTGGCCGAACACAGTTTTCAAGAGCCTATGCCTAATTCACCATTACTTCTAAGCTATTTATGCTTTGGCGCTCGTTTTTTGCAAGAGTCAAGGTTAACCACAGAAAAGTTTATTCTCCATTTTGGCTAAGGTGTGTGCTGTTGCCATGGCAACGGGGCTGGTTAAAAACAAGGCTTAAAAAATGGTTTTTGTTTATTTAAAAAAAATCCAGTCGTTAGATTTTTTTCATCTTTTGCCCACTACGAATTGACATTAAATCCCTTCTTTCAACACTTTTCTAATAAAATTTTGACATAGGCGATTTTCGTAATTCGCCGTAAATCGTTTTCACCGAATGTTCTGTATTATTAAAAATTCCCTATCCCAAAATTCAGAATTTTTGCGATAGATCATTCACGTGGTTTCTGAACTATTTTTTTGCCAAATTTCTTGAAATTCTAACGACTGGATCGTCAGAAATCCGCAAGTTTCTGCAAAAGCAATCGGTCTCAATTTTTCCAGCAACTACGCATGCGCTGCATTTAACTGGGTTCTTTCGGTAACAAAGAGAAAGCTGAGAATTGCTGGTTTCTTTGCGTCGTTACCTTTTCTAACATATCTTTGCAATAAAAGACTAAAGCCATCAATACACTGCGTTCAATAATAGAGAAAAAATAACACAGATAGTGCGGGTGTTGAGTAAATAAAATGATCGCTCTTTGCAATCCTTGTGCGCGCGCTCAATTGCATCAGCAAAAGCGCGCGCGAAAACTGTGTTCGGCCACCTTAAGAAACGCGAAGCCTTTGGTAAACGCTTTCGTAATCGTACCCGAAAAGTTTTCGAGTCTCATTAGCCAATTAGAGAGCAGAGCGGGGATTTCGTCACTGCAAAGAGGGCCGTTATTTTTAAGGTTTCCACGCATACGAGTACTACCGCATTGTCATACATGTATATTAAGAAACAAATCAAATTTCAAATCGCATCACATCCATAGCAGAAAATATAACCTCTCCTTTCCGATGCCAATACATTTCCTGTAGGGCAAGTCTTGAGAATTCGGTAGTAAATCAGCACTACACCCTTGTTGATGATTATCATTATTCTCATCAGTTCTCTCTGCTTGACATTATATTGGTACTCTAAGGAGAAATAAAATAATGATCACATTCGAGCGGTCACTCACCATATCTACTCCAAGGTTTAGGCGACAGCGGTCCAGTTGTCAGCTGATTGACAGCTGGGTAAGGAAGATCGAAATTCCTGTGGATACTTGTTAAAGTTTCGATGTAATCATCGACACGAGCGGCGCGATTTCTGCAAAAAAAGCATAAAAGATTACGGTTTGTTTATTTTCTATTTTCAATGACAAGATGCTGATAATGAGGTTACAGTATGTTTATTTCCCGGGGGAGTACTCCCAGAAAAATTGGGTGGGGGTGTGCGGCCCGCTTCCCAAAACCCTTATCCTATTTAAGAACAAAAGTTGTGATTTTCCTTACCTTATTTATGGGCTGACCAAAAATTCGCTACCCTATTCAGACCTGACCCTTTAATCAATACCTCATTTCAGCCCCACCTTATAATTAGTTCCCTAGTTCAGGCCGATGTTAAAGGCAATGTTTATATGCTCGGTTTTATTAGGTAGGATAGTTTCGTCTAAAAAAAAAAACAATCTAGATTCAAGACTAGAGTGCAAAATCCATACCCTATACGAGACCAAAATGGTCAAAATTGATAACCTATTTCTGACCAAAACAAATTAAAAACCATACCCTTTGGGACCACACAAACCTATATAGCCCATGTAAGGGAGTACCCCCCCCGGTGGGGGGTATTTCCTTCCTGTAGCGAGGTCTGCTTTAATTCCCTAGCTGATGATTTTCCTTATTCTCATAACCTGCCTACCTGATAATGTCCTGAAATTGTAAGGAGACATTAGGTGTTGATCAGTCGACGTTTACTTACTTTTCTTTACGAAGCCACGGTTCAAGAGCGAACTCCAAGTGAGCCGCGAATTTTCCCAAGTCTCTGAGACGCATGGCTGTTAACAGCAGCCTGGCGTGACGATTCAAAATGGTGTCGATGAAGAAGTTGTCTGGGTTGTCCAACTCCGATGGTCGTCTGTGACGATAGATAAAGTCACACAAGTAAAGTAAATGAGAGGATCTGTCGCACCAGTATCAAGAAACAACAAAAATTATATAGTATAACTACAATACTCTCTCTTTTGTAGTCGTTGTTTCAGTCATCACGCAGCCCGTGTGTTGCGTTGCAAGCGAAATGACAGCTGCAAAGGACACCGCAGTAAAGCAAACTTCGCCCCCAGTCGTCTCGATGATAAAATTGTAACGAGGTAGGGGAGGATTGCGAGGAGACACAGAAGAGCGATGAGTCTTAAATCACAGAGGTCCTTATAGACCTGAAGGGGTTTGAGATAAACAAAAGAACCTTACTATCTTACTTCGGCTGTGTAGGTAAAGTCAGAGAGCTCGCTGCCAATACTTTCCGCGACTTGTCCACTGAACTTGTTCTCGACAAAGAAGCTTTCTCTGTTGAAGGAGTCCTTGTTATAAAGCCTTTCTCCATAGAGCTTCCACGCGTGAGGGACGCGCGTGTAGGAGGCTTCGAGACACTCGAGGAGCGCGCGTGAGGATTAACCACGTAAGGAATGTCGTCACCGTCTACAGAAGCAGTTGGACTCAAGGGTGGGGGGTGGTGTGGTTTGACATACGTTGGGGACCGTGGAGGGGAGTCGAGTTCGTCTGCGGCAATACAACGAAGGAAACGGACGAGATCTTGCGCTATCTGCCGCAAAAAAAAACATAACAATGAAAATTTGCTCGCGAAACTAAGGCTTATTTGGATAAGAACAACAACAAACTTTTCGATTGTTATCTCGAAAAGGTGCGCAGCTTCAAAGACATCGGGATGGTTTTTTGAAATGAGTTCTAGCCACACGACAAGAGCCGCGAAATTTTGAGTTGGGAGCTTCGTTAAAATACACTGCAAAATAAGCAAAGTGTCTTCTAAAAGTTATAAATTTCCCTTTATGAGCCACACAACGCAGCAATCATACAATCTGAAAGGAATTCACAAAACTCACATTCCATTTACAGCTGTCCAAAGCTTTATCCAGTAAGATGGTAGCATGCTACAAAGAAAAATTAAGGATACGGTTATTATTTCACCATTAAAGGAGTTGCAATTTAAAACGCGAGCGTCCAAATCAGAGCGAAGTAAATGGAATTGTCCCTGAACCCCAATATATTGGGTGATACCGGTGCACAGAATTTGCTTGATTTTAACTTTAACTAAATTCAAACTTTGCCACTGGTTAAAAAAGTGTGAGTCAACTGGAAAGACTTCCGATTATAAACTTCCTACAATAAACCCCACTCCTAAAATTACCATCTCCTGGCCATAAAGAGAGGTTGACTGTACAGCCTAACCTCTCCTTATAGATCCATTTATATAATACGGACACTCAGCCCTGCCCATTGGCGTCTGTCCCTCGTTTTTTATAACACAAACCTGTTTGCTGACAGTTGGTTGTTCCAAGTTTTGTAGGATAATAAGATAAGAAGCTGCAGTCTCCAATTTACCTGCCGCCAGACAATCCTGACAAGAAACCACAAAAGGAAACATTTTAATCCGATTAAAAAAAGTAAACTTACTACCACGTTCATTGATTCAGTGAACATTTCAAGCAAAGCGCGAATCGCGAAGGCGATCGCGTAGCGCGAGAAAGATGCGAAGAAGAATTCAATTGGTCTCGCGCTCTTTATGGTCTGACTGAATTAAAGGTTACATCGGGACTTTGTAAACGATGGTAGGACGAACCTCGTTTCAAATGAATCTGGTTTAAAGGATGTAAAACAAGTGTCCGTATTAGTTTAAACCCCTTTAGACCATGACTTTTCTTAAACTGTGACTAAACTTCCTTTCAACAATAACCACTAAAGGTTTAAGTACACAAAGCCATCTAAGTTGCTTACTGCAAACAGATCTCGTGGATTGCCCACAGCCGTGAATAAATAACTCCATAAAGCAACCTCTGTCTTCCTTGCACAATGCACGACTGTCTCCAGATATTGAGGAAACTCCTTGATGAACCGAACAATACGAGGAAGGAGAGCATCTAGCAAAAAGGAAAGAAAAGTCAGAATGTAGATTCCCCTTACAGTTAAATAAAGTAACAAATAATGTTATATAGACAATAACGCAACGAATACTGACGGTTTAATTTTACTTTCAATTATAAAGATGTAGCACTCATAGTGAGCCTTAATTTTGTATTTGTTTTTACTAAGTTCTTCGTCCCCAGTCTAACTCAATCTTCCTCAACCTTACGGCAACTAGTAGGAGTAGTACCTCCTGAAAACATTACCCAACTTTTTTCAACTTTGTTCTTCGTATAATACGTTTTAATCTTCCTGAGTCGTAACCATCCTTATTTATTTTCAGTCTGTTAACACTTCTCTGGTGTTTTCCCACCTCTGGAAACGATCATTTTGAAATTTCCATCAATTTGAAAGTATTTTGCAAGTTTTACATCAGAAAGAGGACAGCACATTAAACTATCCTTATTCTCTACTGTCCCTTCTTTGTTTCTCTACTTTAATAAGTATATCATGGCATTTCTCCTTAAAATCACGAATTAGGTTATCTCCGTGTTCCAACCTAGTGGCCCACTAGGGCTGGGCTTATCTCCCGTTTTTGTATAGCATCGGAGCAACTAGGAGTATTTCTACTCCCCCCTGGATGGGATGCTAGTCCATCGCAGGGTTACCTCCAGCATTAAATTCGCCGGTTCCCATTAATACACCTGGGTGGAAAAAGACACTTGGAAAGTTAAGTGTCTCCCCAAGCCGAGCCCCAACTTGAACTGGAGTCCAGCAAATTAACAGTTGGCCACCACCCCTCCCCGCCTAAACTAACTCGTCCTTATCACCTGGAATGGGTTCAGATGCTGTGGCTTCCTCTTCCAACACTTCATGTAACATGAGTTCAAGCACGTGAGGGAAGTACGGCAAGTCACAACACATGTTGGCAATCTTCAACGCCTGTTGTCCCAAGCTAAGGACAAGAGAAAAAAAACCAAGATCAGCCAAAAATCTAAAACAACAAGTTAGAGACATTTGGGTAAAAGTAACTACTGAGATGAACTGAGAAAAACAAAAAAAGAACTCTCTAATGCATCGTCATTGTTGTTCAACTCTTTTATCTCAATTGTGAAAGCTTGATCAGTTGCTTGTTATCACAAAAAACACTTCAGTTTGGTCCCAAACCTACTTCTCGTTTCACTGGTTGGTTCCATGGATGGTTGGATGGTTGTTAAGTTGCTTGGTTCGCTCGCTCGCTCGTTCGTTCGTCCGTCCGTCCGTCCGTCCGTCCGTCCGCTCTTTCGTCCGCTCGTTCGTTCTTCCGTCCATTCGGTCATTCGGTCACTTCCTCTCTATCCTGTTCGTATATTCGTTTGTTCGTTCGCTCGCTCGCTCATTTATCTATGTACTGTAAGTTCAACAAAATTGTTTAAATTAGACAACAGACTAAACGGGAACAACACTTACTTTCGACGCAGGAGTTGCCTCAAAACATGATGCAGGTATATTTGAGTCTAAGAGCAAAGCAAGCGCACAATCGGATTAAATTCAAATGAAACCATTCAACACGACTCTAGTAACAAGACAGTGAAATTGGTATTAAGACGGATCAAGACCTTAACTCTCCTTACAATATCAACACATTGTCAAGTACTCCGGTAGGTGATGAGAATAACGATGATCATCAACCAAGGGATACTGTCTTGATGTATCACCAAATTCTCGAGAACCAATGAGAGAAGAAATGTATGGGATCACTGAGGAGAATTTCAAATTTCAACACTTTACGACTGAATTGAATGAAAAGGTGACTAACCGTTCTTTCTAGTGTACAGAAAGGAAAGGCTTGGGGTGAAAGAGAGGTTGGAGCAGGCGATGTACATTCTAAAGGCATTGGTTCATTGGCTGCACCAAGAATCACAGCATCTTGAAATAACACAGCTGTGAAAAAAAAATATATTACAAATTACAATCAAACGAAATTAAATTTCACATCTTGATGTAAGGTTGTCCATGTTTAAATTTAAAATTACAATAAGACCCCACCTCTTCCCCAATCCTTCACTTCCCCATCTCTCCCCCGCCCCACCCCACATCGAGGTCCCAAAAAACTCTGCACGAAATATGTTTCAGACGAGACTTCATTTCAAATACAAGCAATCATCCTCTGAAAGGCGACTTCCTTCCGGTAGAAGGCCCACTGAAAATAACTCCCCCAAAATTCCGTCTTAAACAAACGTAAACCCACGGCCTAAATTAGTTTTACAGTATCACCATTTTGCTTTCCTTCTACTGCCACTGATCCTAATGTAATTGTAGAAAGTCCAACCGTTACAATGTTTACCTAATGGATAGATGTTCAGTTGAAATGGCAGCATAATTCGCTTGGACAGGAAATTCGGCGGGTTTTCATCATTTCCAGGAAATAAAGGAAGCCAAACCTGTGAATCAAACCAAACAGACATGTTTATAAATAAGTTATTGTCGAACGAAACAATTTCTCATATGTGGAAAAAAGACTGGAAGAGCAGTTGAAAACAGGGAGTTGTGAACTCAAGTCTTAAGCTATCTAGCAACACAACGGTCAAGATTTAATTTCTGTTGAAAACTATAACACAAAATCAAGTACCTGGCTTATGAGAATACAGGAATTGAAGCCTTGAAAGTACATCTAATATAAAATTCTTCTAACTACAACGATCATATCAAGACTAGCAATGAGAATTTGTATAAATATCAACACTGGCTTAGTGTACCTTCATTCCATTCGCTCCACATCCCAGCCACAGAGCTTCCATCAGGTGCCGTTTGGTTCGACTTGACGTTGAGGATGTCCACACGTTTTCCACACACGAAGCCAGGACAACAGGAGAGCAAAATGACGACTACACAAAACAAAAACACAGTTTCATTAGTACGCAATTACTTTGCGGATGCAAAATTTTATTTAGAAAAGAAGTCAGGTTAATCAAAACACAACTTTTGAAACAAAGGCCACAAAACATTTTCGCAATTACCGTAAATCCTCGAATTAGCGCCCGGGGCGTTTATTTCAAATTTAGGAGAAGATAGGGGCAGGGGGGTGGCGGGGGGCGCTAATTCGAGGATTTAGGGTAATTCGTGATCCCCTGCATCCATTTTCTTTCTCCTTGTTGACCGGTTCTCTCGGCTTCGTGAGGCAGTGGTAGAGCGTTTGCACTGGAATCACAAAATTCATGGGTTCGAATCTTGTTTAATTCCAAGGCTTACTTTTCAGCTACTTTAAAAGTTGATAAAAATGGCAGAAAGCTCTCTCCGTTTCAATGACACAAAGATTCATAATTCTTTCCACGACGACCAAAATAACAGCACGATGTTGCTCGTACAGTCTACAACGAGCCTGTCAGCCATTTAAGCCATGGGAAAAAAAAAACACAATCACACGGCCAAGTGAAAAGTATGCGATTGTATTTTCAATCACAAGTTACTAAGGATCCAGGGTTTGCTAAATACTAATTCACATTACCGATACCTTTTTAGATTTTCTTTCAGGGGATGCCTTGTCTTTTTGCAGCATTAGTAAGCGTCCACCAACATTTGTGATAAGTGATTCCACACCGTCCAGTCCGTCAGAGCCTTGGTATTCTGAGAACAAAAAGACAGTTTGAAATATCTTTAATTGAGGTGGGTTTCTATGTAGTCTTTTAAGCGGAGGGTCTTTAAGTTTGGGCATATCACGCAATCTTTCCTTAGGCCCTGACTAAACTAATGCGTATTTACAAGTATTCGTTTTTGTCTCAATGAAAACGAAGCAAGTATTTTCCGACCACACTAGGATTTTCGTTTTGTTTTCACCTGTCCACACTAATGCGTTTTCGTACGAAAACGCATACTTTTTGATATGTCTTTGCCTATCGTTCAAACTAAAACCACCGAAAACGCTGATGAAAACGGCAGTATATGAGGCTTTTTTAGGATCCATTTTCACCTGTCCACGCTAGAAATGGAGCATTTTCAAAACGATGCGTTTTCAAAAGGGATCCTGTTTTGAACCGTTTTCGAAAGCCTACGTTTTCATCAGCGTTTTCGGTCGTTTTAGTCGTAACGCATCAAAAAGTATGCGTTTTCATGCGAAAACGTATCAGTGTGGTCGGCAACTCAGAGCTCAAAGAAGCGTCAGTTTAGTTGACAAGTTTCATGAGACTGTTTCTCATCTCCTGAAGAGGGCTATGGCATGATGTCAAAAACCTTTCTTAATAACATACTGTAAGGTTAATGTGTCATTTCAGATACCAATCCAAGGTAAAGTTAGCGTGACATGTAATCAGATGTTGTGACATTTATAACAACTGAATACTGTGACGTTTTAGCGTGACATTTCACTTACCGGCATACAATGAAGTTAGCGTGACATGTACCACTGCTAAGGGATGCGGCACGTGATTAACTAAAGACACTTCCTGCACGCGTGACACATGTACCTCGGGAACATCTGTAAGAGTACGAAGAGAGTGAAGAACATTGAAAACAATCACTGAATCAAGTTTTAGTTATCGCTAACGTGGTTGTTGTTATTGTTTTGTCGCTGTTTGAAGCGAGCGCTCACAGACACGTGAGAGAGATGGAAAAAAGAGGGGGAACTAGGGAGAGAGAAGTGCCCCCTCAGCTCTCCCTAGTCTTCTCTCTTCTTTCTTTCTCAGTTGCGCGTCTGTTTTCCTTTTAATCCTGGAACAAGTAGGATTTGCATTAGGAACCTTCTATTGACCTTAACTGTTATTTAGAGGGGCTATTCTATTCAAGGACCAGGTTGCAGGACTAAGAATATCAACCCCCATGATACATAGCAAAGTCGTTTTGCCCTTAAGTTATGTTAGATGGTAAGCTACCCGCCTCAAATAACTGGGAAGGGCAATCGGTGGACAATTTTCATATACGTCGTCGTGAATTGGTTTTAATCTGACAAAAGGAAGTACTTCAAAGCCCTCCTTACTTGGATTATCGTCTGTCCTTTCCAAGGAGAAGAACACCACTCGACAGTCAGAACAGTACACCAACAGCAAACAACGAAACACATTCACCAGGAATGCTGGAGCAGGAAGCTTGACATTCAGCGAGAAGGCATTGTCCAAGTTGCATGTCCTGGGATAAAAACGAACCTGTAAAAGATTCAAAGGGAAATTTTGTTATCTGCTTGTGAATTTTGTTCATCTACGTATGGGAAATTGAGAACTACAGTTCATACAAATTGATTTAAATCTAAATTTATCGAAAACAAACGAACACATAGACACTTACTTCATCTGATGACGAGCTAAAGTTGTAACAGGGCACAATGAGAAAATCTCTCCACCAAGACAGACCACCTCGGCACGAGAAGCTTTGTTCCTACAGGTAATAAGAAATAGTATCGACGATCACAGTCTTCCTCGTACAACAAAACGTTATCTAACGTTATGATAAATCAGGGGTGAAATATCAAAAAATCCTGGCTAATGGACTCGTAGACGACTGTTGATATACGGTACTGAGTGCAACCACCTGTCCCCTCCTACCCTGCTCTCTCCCCCCGCCCCTCTACCCGTATTTTCATAAGCTATGATATTTGCATACCTGTGACACGTTTCCAAAGAGTTTCCATTTTCTGCTATTGAGTGAATAATGAGCGATTCCTGTTCTGCCAGCAACAGCTACGCAGCGTCCGGTTTTATCAACAGCTGCATACTACGAGAAAAACAAGGCAAAAAGAGTGAAGTAAGCAAAGTGATTGGTTTTGATTTTCCGAACGGGGGCGAATGCGCACAGATCTTGATTGGTTTATAGAACACCCTTTTCAGCATTCTGATAGGTCAATCGAATAAGGCTCTCTCCATGTCAGGGATATTTTAGCGAGAAAACGCGCGCAAGGCTTGCGTTGATCCTTTTAAAATATAATAACAAGCAGAGGAAACACAACGCTAACACTAAAGAAAACAATTTATCAAGGTCATATGAAAGTAGCTCGAACCATAGTTAGTAACTCTACCAACTATGCTCTAACACTCAAAAGTGTCAGTTTTTGTGCTCAGATACTCACCCTGATTGGCCAGTTGCTATCCAGATAATTTGAAGGAATCTAAAATGATTAAAAAACAAAAGCACTTTAGATCTTAAGAAATGTTTGCATGGAGATTGAGTTCACACACGCAAAAAAATAAATTATACAATTAGTGATGGCGTTACAGTCCCCAAGTCACGCACTCAAACAAACCCACCTGGATAACAATCCATTGTTTGTTACTGACCAATGTACTGTGCCCAACAGTTCCACCAATCACAGGCCTAGTTCCATTCCCCTCTATCAAATCCTGTGTCTCGGACACCATGTCTCCAGTATTGAGATACAAACACTCCTCTCCTTGGAGAAAGAGATGCTCGTGGTTGCTCTGTAACATGAAATTATAACATATGAGACAGAAACCCTTCTTCAATGCCAAGTCCATTGCAATCACCACTAGACTTGTCTTCTATGCAGCCCTTTATTGGGCGTCGTGCAACACTCCATTGGAGAAGAAGCATTGCGTGACAACACAAATAACAGTGCGTTGGAGACTTCATTAGACCAGCATGTCTTTGACCCAATTTGTAGATCAAAAATAGGAGAATTCAAAATGAAACATGCTATGAATTGATGGCAAAAGTGGAAAAGTGAAGTTCTAAAGCCAAATTACATATTACACTTAGTAGCTCAAAAAGAAACAATCTCAATTTTCAGGCTTTAATTTCACAACTGCTAATAAGTTGTGTGTTTATTGCAATGATCATGTCTCCATATCTTTCTCCACAGCTCAAATATAATTATGATCTTTCATTTATTCACTAGTATATTCACCATCTAGGGTATATTACAAACTTGCAACATGACCAACTCCCAGATGGCTAGTCTCCTCTGCAGCTGTTTTTTGGGAACGTTGCGTGACATCCCAAAAAACGGCTGCGGAGGAGACTACCAGATGGCTTGATAGCTCAGCTGGTAGAGCACCGCACCAACCTATGGGATAGCAGAGGTCATGGGTTCGAATTCCCTTCAAGCCTGAATTTTTCATGCTTTAATTTCACAACTGCTTAAGCTTTGTAAATACCTGTGGTGATAAATCATGTCTTCATCATATATTCACTTGGGTGGTGATTTTGTTTGAAATTATGTGTTGTTTATGACTTGTGAACAATAATAATTTCTTGCTGAATGAATATTCAACCAAACTACAGCAGAATTTCATTTGAAAGTAAAAGGAAAAGTGCTTTGTGATCCTTTCACTTACCATACATGGATTTACTGTCAAGGTGCTTTTAACAAACTGAAGTTGCATAATGTCGCCTAACAATAGGTTTGAGACAAAATAAGTTAAAAATAAGTAGCAATATACAGTCAGGTACACTGTACTGAAACTGCTTACAGCAACAACAAAAATTAAGTAATCATTATCATAATGTCAACCAAAAGTAATGTAATCAAATAAGGATATACACACTTTCTATTTCTTTTTTTTTTGGATTTAACACCTTTTTTGTGCTACAATTAAGGGTGCAGTTCTCTAAGAAAATCCACAATTGGATTCTTAAATCCGAAAGAATCCGAAAACCGATTTTGCATTTCTTTACTAAACGGGGAGTAGATTCTTCGGTTCCTTTGATGCACCGTGATCCGAGAGATCTTGGATTGATCTGTTTTAGTAACAGATTTAAGAATCCAATCTTGGATTTTCTTAAAGAAACGCACCGTAAATGTTTCTGTTGTTGTCACTTCTTGTAAGTGGCTTTAAAGCAATTGATCATCAGTAATCCAAATTATGATAGATTGCATTAACTGTTTTTATGGTGAAGGAATAAAAAACAAGTTACAGTTTTCTTTCTGTTTCAAGCAAGTTACAGAAAGTCAATCTGGAGGTCACCAAGGTTGAAGAAAGAGTGTACCATAAAATTTGAATATGACCGATGATTTTTTTCATTGGCTGAAAAGTTGGGTAAAGCAATCTCAGAAACAAACATAACAACAGCTAAAAGGTTTTAAAAATGACATTTTCAGTAAACTTATTCAACTTGTTGAAAAGATGTTTTTACTTCATTTTAAAATTATCAAGAAAATGTTATTGTAATTTATTTAAAATTCATGGCCATTGATTAAAGACCTTTTAAGTGTTTGTTATTTAAATTTATACCTGAAATATCATCATTTATGCAGTCTATCAAAAGTAAAAAGCAAAAAATTAAATTACATGTCATCAGCGAAACTTGTTCTATATTAAGCTAATAATATTAAGTTCACTGTAGTTTATTGTATTTTCAGAGAAAAAAATAATTATAAACTAACTAAGAAAGTAACACTTCATAGCCCTCGACTGACCACTCTGAAAAAATCCTAGCAAGTTGTTTTGAATCCATTTTCTTTCTCGATTTATTATTGCAAAATTACCTCCAGCTTTTGACTTTCAGTAGCGGAATGGCTTAAAGATTATTTTAGTAACCTTAATAATTTAAATGCTACATGTGCTTACAATACATATGTATAACCTTTGGGGTTTTTAGAAAAGACTTCCATTTACTATCATATTTTTTTCCTTTGTAAGCAAGTTATCTCCCAATGCCGATGTCTCAATATAAAACCATCCTTTCATCATTGAAAGCCAGAATAAAAACAACTTACATGTACAAATTAGAGCTTTCTGTAGCCAAGCAAAATAAGAAGTTTAAACTTAAAACTTCAGAACAAAAAAAAAATGGTCAGATAGAACTGCCCCCTGTTGTTCATTTATTTCATTTCATTTTTCATTTATTGTCATCACCAGTCTGTTTGATAGCAAGAGGAAATCTCTACCTGAAGTGCCACTTTCTTCCTCTGCAGACACCATTGCCAAGTTGTAACCTTCTGGGCCCCATCCCTAGCATCAGGCAATTAAAAACATAAAGTGTCAGTAAAAAACTCAAGAGCTATTGTACTACATGTTAAACCATCTTACATTTTCAAAAACTAAATTATTAATAGACAGGAGGACACCAAAGCTGGGAACTACCAAAGACAATTTAGAAAGGACAGAACAGACAGAACATAAGGAGAGTCCAGCATCCGCACTGGGCAACAGAACTTGTTGATGATAGAATACTGAGGCCTCATTTTTCACTTGCTAAAAAACGGTAGGTAAAGGTGAAACAATCAATTTTAGTTTCTGGTGTTTTTGGTTTGTCATTATAACAAGGCTTGTCATGATGGGATCTCAGATTAAAGTTTAGCACATCCCCATCCAGGGGAGCAGTTTCATTCTATAGAAACCTGAGATAAGTGCCAGCCTAATCAGGTCCACTAAGCTTGAACATAGACTCTATCCCAAGCATGAATCTGACTAACCATTGACTTGATGTGAAGTGGATTGTGGAGTACAGCCTCTTGGGATGTCCTGTGAAAGACAATATATCAAGTCAAGTTCACAATCTCCTCCTAATTCTACCATGTAACTACTATTAAGTCACCTAAGTACTGCATTGGTGACAAATGCCAGTGAGATTACAATTCAGACCAGCAATCTATAGTGCTATCACTACTGATACTGGAAGCCATTTGGATCGCTTGCATAATTACAGTTATCAAAATATTTCTTTTTTTCTATTGAGAACTACAGAAAATGTTCTCCATTTCTTTTAGAGAATACCAGAGGGATAATAATGGTCTAATTGGCTGCAATTATCAAGGTGTAATATCTTTGTTTTGTGCAATCATGAAGACCACAGCTTGTGTTAGTCATGCTTTGAGATCAGAATAAAATACACCTTTTAACCTGCACATTCTTACAAGGAATTTTCTGATGAGTAGTACAGACTCGCACATGTACCATGTATTAACTACTAATAATTTTTTTTTACCCATAGTCTCCTCCAAGAGTACACATCAAGAGTGATCCAAATACACTCCACACGGCAAGTCCACCATGACACGCCCATGACCATGCCACAGCAATAGCACAGCCATCAGGAGTCCAGGAGAGACACTGGATACCACCTGTAGCCTGGACAGTGTCTGAGTGTTTTGTATTGTTAAGGAACATCTGAAATGACCTAACGGCTATTGGTCAATTACACTGACACAAAATTCTCCACCTTAGAAACTTTCATCTTAGTCTTAATTTAAGAGTTTGGTATAATATTAAGGATCTGTACTGAGGGTCAAGGTTTTGAGAAGTCCAAAAGAGTCTAACCCTAACCCTAAGTCTAAGACTTTGAAAAGTAATCAGCAAAGAAGTCCCATTACCTGACTCCACTCAGTAGAATTCAAATAAGATGTAAATCAAACTACATGTATCCCATCAGGTCTTGAATAACTACAGTGGAATCTGGATTTTTCAAACCTTCAAAGGAGACAAAAATTGTTTTAAAAAATCGGGTAGTTCTAGCTGTCGTGGGTAAAATATTACAGCGTTTGACTATGGGAAGGGAAACATTTTTTTGGTTTGAGTTATTGGAAGGTTCAAAAATTCAAGGGTTTGAGAAATCGGGATTCCACGATATTGGGCAGGGGTAGTTATTTAACTATACTCCACATTCTTACAAATCAAATGAATGTACTTTCTTCAAGGAATACTAAAACAAATTGTCTCTGTTTCTTATTATGTTCCAGAAACAGGGGATTTCCTTTAAAAAATCTTTTAAAAAACCTACAGGGTATACAATCTGAAAATAAATTTTATTTTTAGTGGTCTAATATAAACCTGCTAAACATGTTAACTGTGACTCATGAAGGATACCAGGGTAATCTTTACTTGATAAAACAAGTCGGTGAGAAAGCTGTAATCCTCCTGTCAGATCATCAAAACCGTACACCAGACTTTCACCACTGAAAAAAAGCAAAAAATAGACATGAAGAACCAAAAAGGAAAGTAATAACTAATACTATTAGCTTGTTAAAGATTTGTCACTGTGACAGTGATTTCCAATTATTACAGTGGCTCTTGAAAAATTTGTATTAATAATTTATAGTAAAATAATAAAATAATATATATCATTCTATAAATTAGACATCTGGTAGCCTTGTCTAATTCTGACAGTTCTCAGAATTTTTGTTTCCAGTTTTACCAAATTGGACAGCACAAAATCCTAATATGTAATTATACACAATTTTTATTGCAATTATTATACTGTACATTTTGATGCTCTTAATGTTGTATTGAGTACTGTTTGCTCTCAATGGTATCCTTAAAATGCAGTACATGAGGAAACATGTCAAAGCTTAATGGTAACCTGGACTTGATCCTCTTGCACAGGAGAGAATTATTGATCAAAAACTAATTCTCTTCAAAGAAAAATTACAGAAATGTTCTGAAAACAGTAGGGAGAATCTTGGTGCTGATCTTGGGAGGTATAGGTTTGTTCAGTTAACTTACTTAGTGCATCCAAATGCTATCAGTCTGTATCTATGGTTAATAGCAACACAAGTTGCTGAGCTCAAATCTCTTGCCCATAAACCAATGATATCCTAAGTAAGAAAAAAGCAACTTACAATAAATTTCCTGGTATGGAAAAAATTAACCTTGAAATTCCAAATTAAAACAGCATGCATTGGTTCCGTCCTGAAAATGAAAGCTGTTATTTCATAGACGTTTTCAGCAAAGGGGCAACTGGTTTTCACAGGCGAGCAAAACATTTTGAACTGAACTTCTTTAAGAGAAAAACTTTCCTCTTGATGGTCAAACCAGGTGGGCAAAATGGTTCTCACAGCTGGTCAATTTGCCTGGCTCCTGGCCCTTAATGAAACCCTGTGAAAGGCACTGAACAAGATTGAGAAAATCATAGAAAATGACAGAATTCATGCAAACTTTGGCATTACAAATTATACTTACAGAGCACTCAAAGTTGGCTGTGTCCGCTGACAAAAAGCCTCCTCTGCCATCTGCTAACACAACAGCAAACCCTCCAAGTAAAGGACTGTACTCCATCGCTCGGAAACTCACACCTTCAGTCTTTAAAGGAATTGCTGTGAGGAACAAGTAAATATTAAGTGAATAACTAAAATTCAATAGTTAGCAAATTTCCGTACAGTAGAACCTGTTCTTATGGATAATCCATGACATGGACACCCTTATATTACGGACAGTTAAGTTAGTCTCAGAGAAACCAGAAAAAATATTTATCTCTACATCTATAAAACAGTGTGCAGCCACCTCCATGCTACAGGCAGTTGAGTCTGAGTGAGCAAACTCTCGAAACATAATCTGAACTGGGATTGAATGAATTTTCTTGAATGCAGAAGAAACTTTCAATTGAAAGTTAATCATTTGGCTGATATTTCTACTGAAATTTCAATGTACTGATGATATACATGTACTCAACTATGAAAATTTGTATGGCTTGTCTGATCATGTAGTTTATAATACAAATTATATTTATAAGCACGCAAATCAGAAAATGCTCAGCTTCTTATGGTATTAACGTCAGGGCAATAAATACTATCATCAAATGTTTCAGTTAACTTATGCATGTGGTTTCCTTCTTATAGTGGATGGAAATAAATCAGTACGTATACATGAACAAGAAATCAGATTACACAAGACATGTTACTTTTATTTACATGTACCTCTTGCATTTTCCAAGTCATTTGTAAATGGTATGGAGTGTATAGACATGGTCATGTCTCCTTCAAGCAAGCCGTGCCAGTTGACTCGCTGAAGGAGACCACTACCAGTCGATACAAATAACTCATCATGCCTTGGAGCCACACTGGTGGAAAAGAAAAAGAAAAAAAGTAATTACAGTGTATGTACTTAATGTCGACTGAAATGTGCTTTACAAAAAAAGTAAGAATAAGTTTTAAGAATTTGATCCTGGTATCTACCTGGGCTGGGTTGTTCAAAGCCCAATTAAGCCAACCCAGGATTAGTAAAAATTTTGATTTCAGTTTTGTAACTTTTTGATGAGGTTTTCTGTTTATATTGTTTGTCCTTCAGTTTTGAGCTTGCATTATCTCGAACTACACAAATTTAATCCTGGGTTAAAGCGTTAACCGGCTTTTGAACAACCCAGCCCTGGATGACTAATCTATCTGTGATAGAGTTCCACCTGAAGGAACACATTGAATGACGTGTCTTAGAGAAGTATTTTAAGCTAATGGTAACAAAGGTATTGGTTTCTAAGGAAACTGTTGTGCTGGGTAAGTAGGCAAGTGCAACACTTACAAAAGCTACTAATCTACTTGAAGTTGATAATGGTAAATTAAGCACCATAGTAAGACTGCGAAGCTGACCTTGAGTGATAGCCCTTTGCCATAGCAAAGTGTTCTGGTGTGCTCTTTAACATGCACATCAAGCAGATTTGGGAAAGTTAAATGTGCCAGCATGATTTCGGAACACAGCTTCTCAAACTCATTTATAATTCATCAAGTTAAAACAAAGAAAATCACAACAGTGAAGGAGGATTGGATACCCGGTCTTAAGTAGCATATATTTTGATGATTTTACTTCTCTGTTAACTCCTTACTTTTTGTTTTGATTGAGAAGATATACCAAACACTCGAGACAATGTTTCATTGGCTATCCAAACACATCAAATTTTGTCAAAAATGTTCCACTGTACGTCGTATTTTCAACTCTATTCTCAGTGTTTGGATATCCCAATAAAACACTGTCTCTCATGGTAGATATACTACTCATAATTCAGTACACAATCAACCATGATCGAGTTACATAATTATACTGTCTTGTCGGGTGACAGTTAGGTACGTTAATGTTGTCTTGAATGCAATAATATACTTAATACAACATGTACCTTGTAACACCACCTGAGATGGGCACAATGGCAATTTCTACAAGTTTCAGAGCGGGCACACCTGCCTGAGAACTCACAGAAGAGTGTCGCCAAGAGTAACTGAAATATCAAAATTAAAACAGTTTTCACCAAATTATAGCAAGTGTAAATATTGTTTGTGGGTCAAAAGTTTCTCATCTTAAAAAATTGAATGGGTGTATATGAACAAATGTAGCTCACAGTGGTAAATAACAGCCAAAAGAGCACAGGAAAGAGTCAGTCTAAAAGGAGATTCTATAGCTGTTGCGGAAATCTGACCATAACTATTTTTAAGAACTATTTACATGTAGATACAATTTTTTGTGTCTGTAATTTAGGAGTTTAACTGCTTGCAGTTTACATGTCTTTGATCATTTCATGTCCAGATATGATCATTTGATTATGTTATCTCACCTTGAAAATCTTGGAACATAAAGTTGAACCCCATTACTTCTCTGTAACTCCAAGAATACAACTTTTCCTTCAGAAGTCTGTGCATATAATATGAAAAGAAGTTACAAAACTGGAAAGAAGAAATACTTTCAACACAATGCAACATTTTGCAGTTTAGAATAAAATATTTCTCTTAGCATGCATGTAACTATGACCCATACCATTTTCTGTTAACAGCATTTGTAAATGTATATGATATTTCTGTTCTGGAAACTTAAATAAAAAGATGCAAATTCAAATCTAATGAATGGTGTAATTGATGATAGCATAGGTTTGGCAGAGACGTTTTAAAAGCTAAAAATATATTTTTTCACTTTTTCAGTATGTTGTTACAGTTGTGTATGTGAAAATATGGAGTGTCTTAACTTGGCAATATTTCATTTTAGTTAGGGACAAATATCTAACTACAGTTCACTTACAGTAATGGCCAAAGCAGTGGAATCTGGTTTCCAGGCAACAGTAACATTCCTTCCAACATCTTTAATAGCATCATATGATCGCCGATAGGCAACCACCAGCACTCTTGGCTTAAGAGATATTATAAAATAAACAAGAAAACCTTAGAATATTTATCAATCGAGATGCTTAAATACTGATCAAACTGTGAAATCAACATAATATCCTCAAAAAGATAATCCGGAAGAAATGCGAACATTCCTAAGAAACTTCATAAAATGAAGTATTTTTATTTCCCTGGGATGAAATCTTTTTTATGATTGACAAGGTTATAATAAGGGAATGATGAGATTTAGAACTGGAGGTTATTGATGACTGTGAGACTGCAAAAACCCCTGGGGAAAGTTTGAGAACCAACACTAAACTCACACCATGAATGACACCAGATCTGGGATTCGAGCTGATTCAAGGTAATTGAATCAGAGGTATTCAAATTCTGATTCGAGCCTAGGTCACATTTATTCCCGGGGTGTCCAATCGATGGAAATCGATAATCGGGAAAGCAATAAATCAATCGATATCAGTCACTGAAATTAGGTAATGGGTATAGATTGGTGTCGGACAATCGATGATCAATCAATAGTCACAAAGGCCTTCATCTAAACTAAAAAAACTAGATAAACATGCTTGTTATCTACACCTCGTGTTGTCATATTGCAACAAATCAATACCAATTAGACCATCAATTGCCATTGGAAATTGATGACAATTGATAACAGGTCACACAAATCCTCTTCATCAGTTGGTCATCAATAATCAAAATCAATCGATTAATTGATATTGATAATGATTGGAACTGATTAGTATCAATTATCATCGAGTATAGATTTCATCGATTGGACACCCTGGGATTTATACATATAGCAGGGGATAAGTGTAAAAAGAAGATTGAAGCAAATGCTGTGATTTTCCCCATCTTACGAAACTTTTACAAGACGAGGACCCTCTCGCTTACATTTTCTTCACCAAACAACCCCTCTCAATGGCGATCTGCACGGGTACAATTTCAGAAAATCCCAATTTGCACTGATGGGCTAAATCTGAGTCTTACGTACATGAATGCAGAAAAACAACCACCGATTTTAATTATCCGTTGAAAATCCCCGGAGAATTCGTTGGTCAAGACCCCTTCACGTACATCATACCATCCTGATCCTATAAGGCACAAGCATAAAATCGTAAAAAGCTATAAAATGTAATCTATACTCACTCGGTTGTTCCAAATGCACACACTATGGTCCGAAACTACGGCCAGCAGCGAGCGATCTCTGTTATATCTTAGCGATTTTAGCTCGCCACAATGGACATCCTTTGAACTGAAGTACTTTGGCCAACCAATTGGGAAGTACATTTCAAAAACTGATACGATATTGTGGTTTAGTTTTATTTGCAATACGAAGCGCTCTCTTCCGCCGCCATGTTGTTTTCGAGTGTCAAAAATAACATATGGGGGTGGGGTATATTATCAGTATTCGTTAGGACGGAGCTTTTAGACTTTTTAAAGAAGTTTTTACTTTGTTTTACCTCGAAACTACAGAAAAAGAAACTTAAATGATTATTTAATGGCTCAAGTATCTTCCAGAAGTCTTTTAATAATATAACTCTGCAAATACAGTGAATTCAATTTGTAAGCAAGCCGATCAATTTTATACCTCCCTAGTAAGTGTTACTTTGTCATCATGCATGATGCAGGCATTGTAAGCAGCGGACTAGCCCAATCGAAGTAGAAAATCATCCACATCATTTTCTTCAGGCGCAGTGTGTGATCGAAACGTTAGTTCATGTTTCATCTAACCTGTCTTTTAGGAAGGCTTACTTCTTCAGTGCAAAGGGTGATGACTTCAGCTGCTAAGCCGATTGTTATCTTTGTTCTTGGCGGACCGGGCGCCGGGAAAGGAACGCAATGCGAGAGAATAGTAGAGGTATAAATTAAAGCTTATTTGCATTCTTGATGTGCGGTTGTTAGTTGATGTGTATCTAGTCATGCAAACGTGGCGCAATTGATACTAGGAGAGGTCCATTAGTTAAACTTTGAATAATATTTATATCTGGGATTCTTTGTTATCATTAAAACAAAGCCATCGAAACATTATTTTCCAAATAAACGCGATTGGGTTTTCTTCAGATTATTAATAGTAAACCAAGTGTTTTGGTTCCTAACTTTCTGTCCCAAGTAATAATAAGCTTAACATTTCATTCTTTTACTACAAACAGTCTATCCCTGCTTCATTACTACTGTCAAAGCTTTTCATGAGTCCTTAAAGTAACTCTTTTAAGACTTCATTTTCAATTTTAACCGGTAAATGACTCACTATTTGATTATTAAACAGGAAATTTGATTCCTTAATTATTAAAAGGACTAGGACAGAGTGAACATCTTAGAGAAGTTCATATAATATGAGATTCTCTACTCTCATCCTTTCTTCCCTTCCTTGCTTTTTCTCTTTGCTCTTCTCTTCTCTTTTCGCCTTTCCTTGCCTTGCATCTCTTTTCTACTCCCCTGCCTGACTAGCTTCCTGCCTCTCCTCTCCTCACGTCACCTCTCTTCTCTGTGCCACCCTTCTACTCTGCTCTCCTCTCAGCCTAACTCCTTTCCTCTATCTCCTCACGTCTTACTTTGCCTCACCCATTCACTCCTTTCCTCAAGACTGTTCTTATGCAACAACAACAAAATCAACTTTTTGAATTTCTATAATTTATTTTCTAGGAATTTGGATACATTCATTTATCAGCAGGTGACTTGTTACGAGAGGAAAGAGCTAGTGGGTCAGAGAATGGAGATCTTATAGAGTCTTATATCAAAGAAGGGAAGATTGTTCCTGTAGAAATTACCATCAGCTTGATTGAGAAGGTACAGAATGGGATAGACAACGATTCATAGTACAGTTACCAGTTCAGGGGTTTCATTAAGAGGAAGTACAGTGGCATCATGGTTAGTATGCTCACTTCTGGATCGAGCAGTCCGGGTTCAAACCCTGCCCGGGAACATTCCATTGTGTTCTTGGGCAAGACACTTCACTGTTACAGTACCTCTCTCAGCTCAGGCCTATAAATGGGTACTGACAAATTTCATGCAGGCGGGAGGGTAACCATGTGATGGACTAGCATCGCATCCAGGGGGAAGTAGAAATACTCCTAGTTGTGTCATGCTACTGCAACCGCAGATAAGGGCCGGCCTAATGAGCCACTTGGCTCGTATGCAGACTTTACTACAGAATGGGATACACAATGTTTGTTATTTAGTTCAAGGGTTTCATTAAGGGTCGGATACTGGGTTATCTGCACATGAATACCTTGAGTCCAGCCTTATATAAAAATCAGTTAATTAATATACCTAAATGATAGAAATTATTGTTTTTGTTTTCTAGGCAATGAACAAAAATAGTGTCAAAAAATTCCTTATAGATGGATTTCCAAGAAATGAGGATAACCTTCAAGGATGGAAAAGGGTGATGGAAGGAAAAGTTGATGTATCATGTGTTTTATTCTTTGAATGTGCAGAAGATGTAAGTAGATTCACATTAAAGCATTACAAAATGCTATGTGTTGTTCTAGAAAAATCCTTACCCGTCCCATGGTGGTTATAAGTTTGAACACCCTCCCCTCCCTCTGGAAATTCAAGTTTTGGTTCATACTTTCTTTTTAAAATTTCAGCTTTTGACTAGGTGAAAGTTTGAGAGTACATGTAGGAGCTGGTACATAAGAAAACCAATTCAAAAATCTCACAGTTGAATAATATTCTATCATAGGGCTGGTTTTAATTTATCTTCAATTTGCTAGGAGTGCATCAAAAGAATAATGGAACGGGGAAAGTCCAGTGGGCGATCTGACGATAACATTGAAAGTCTTAGGAAGAGGTAGGTGTTAAACAAGAAATCTTCAGGGTCAGGGAACTTCAGATTGCAATGCAAGTAAAAGATCAAGAATGAGTTTGATTTTAGAATTTTAATCCAGTTACATTCCAGAGGCCTTACTCTTCCCTGTAATGTTGCTGACCTGTGGAAAAGGAGGCAATTACAGTTAGTTCTAGCCCAGCTATGTCCAACTCTGTTTTCTCAAACTATCTGCTCTCTCAAAGTCAGTCATTTGCTATCCACTGACTTGACATCCTGTGTTAAAACTTTTTCATCTTTTTTAGTTATACTGTGTATAGGCTGCACCCCCATTTTGCACAGAAATAAGTGCAGCCCACACACATAGTAATAGTCATTGTACTTAAGTCTTGATCATCATCAAACATTTCCAGACTTGCTGAGATCTATAACAAATTAAAATGTATGATATTTCCATTTTCTTTGCTAGATTCCATACATATGAAACACAAACTATACCAATTATAGAACATTATCAGAAGCTAGGACTTGTTAGAAAGATTCAAGCAATAAAATCTCCAGACGAGGTAAGGCTAAGTAACATGATATTTCAAAATTAATACAGAGTTATCATCATCATCATCATCATCGTCATCATCATTGTCATCATGTTTTATTTGCCACACCAGAAATAAAAAAAACATCAAACAAAAAGGCAGCAAGGAGACTTCCAAAAAGCTACCAGACTTACATGTATAGCAGAGACCACCTCAGCTGTTGATGTAATGATTACTGTTAGTAAATATATTTGTAAATTTTAGGTTCTGTGGGTGCAGCATGACCAATTTACCATTATTTCATTGAACATTTAATCATTTTTTGCCTTAAAGTTGGAAGATCCATTTGGCAAGTTGACATGCAGAAAAACTGAGCCACAGGTGCCATAATTATGTCGGCTGAGTTTCTTGGTTCTCATACAATGCTGTGACGGTTTTTTCACGGTTCTTCTCCCTGTTGTAAAGTGAACATTTCCAAATTTCAATTTGACCAGGCCAGAGGACCTGCATAAAAACAAGCTTGGGTTGATATACATAGCTTCCCCTCTGAATTATGTTTTTGACCTCAAATTCTCCCCACTAGCATTTAATCACAATGATAAGTGACCACTAGAGAGAATCTGCATGTTAATAACTGTGTTTTTTTTTTTTTTTTGCTCCCTTTTGATACATGTAGGTATTTGAGGAAGTTCAAAGTGTACTCAGAAGCCTTGGTGAATGAGGTCTACCCCCTTAGCTCTGTTTTTAATTAGCTTTTGCAACATCTAATAGTTAAGAATGGTTTTGTTGTGTTATCAATAAGACCTGGTTAATAACACATGTACATCACACATTGTAGTTAATTTATCATTTTAGTTACTCTAACTTGTAATGTGCAGTGGCGTGGTAGGGGGGAGGGGCAGGGGGGCAGGGGAATTAAGCGAAGGGTCAGCCACCCCTTAGAAGTTTTACTAGTCAAGTTCCATCCTAGTTTATTATTAATATTATCATATATAAAGAAATGTGGCACTTGCTACCGAAAGGTACTTCTGAGTGTCATTTTATCTAGAGGAAGATTTGCTCAATTGCTTACATTTTTGCCTCATTGGCATATGACTTTGTCTAAAAAGGAACAGAGCTTGTGAAACTTTGTAATTATCATGAAGTTTTTAGCTTTTTGGGTGTGATTTTGAAGGAGATATTTTGCTTAAGCATAAGTTTTGGGTGGCAAAAGTGCTAATGAGCCCAAACACTTATTGTAAACTTTCATATTTCAAACCTGTCTCACAAAAAATTAATTATTAACTACATTGCACTCAAATTTTCTTGGGACAGTTAACCATGCCATGCCCTCTCAATATTCAGAATCAATATTTTTGTAGTTTAATCAGAGTCTGAATATGTAAATGTGGCCGAATAATGTAAACAAACACTCCCCCACATTTAAATTTTTGGTTGGTTTAAAAGTTTGTAAACCAGTTTGATTCGTAGTGTCCGTTCTTTAGTGAGACGGCTCTAAACTACAGTCAAATAAATTTTAACTGGTGTAAAAAAAACCCTAACAAAAAAAAATTTAAGCCATGGCAGGAACACATACCTACAGTTTTGTCTGTGTGTACTACTTAAAAATTATTATTAATATCACATGTGGGGCATTTCATGGTTGGTTTGTTTTAATTACCAATTACTGATTTAATATAATTCAATGACACAAAATAAACTACACACGATTTTGAATTTCTAAATATTGTTAATAAATTATTCTTTGGTTCACATTTCTTTTCAAACTTTTGCTAGTTGACCATTGGTCTCTATATAAAGTAACAATACTGCACTTAACCCTCTGAACAATAGTTTGTCATGTGTCAATGGGACTTATTAGTCGAGTGATCAGATGGTGTTAACATTTTATTCCTATCAATCATGATGGTTTGGCAGCTTGATGTTGCAATCTTTTGAACCCACGTCGATCTTCTTGAGATAAAAATGACACTTCCCCTGTAGACAAGAATAACAAAAAAACAAAATGTGACATTAGAACCATAGACCGTTATCAGTCTTAAATCACTATTCACATAGCAAACTTTAAAGGAACATGTAATCACAAAGGAACCTACTACAAAAGTGTGACATAAGAGAAGAAAGTTTTGAAAGTGCTCAGATTTTGATCTACAGTACTGTTGTATTTTATTCATCTGGATTCTTCGATGGATAAAAAATGGAATGCAAAATGATAAAATATATGCAAGAAAAGGCAAGATAATAATAAGGAGAACACAAGCAAAGTAAAAATGTGTAAATTAGGTGACTATTTAGGTGGAAATTCCACGCCACGCCTGGCAAGCATAAGCAAACAGTTGGCATATTAGTAAGCATTCCCTTTGGGATCAGCAAGTGATCAACGTTGTTAGTATTTAGTGTAAATCTGTAATATTTCTTCCTCTTTCTTCAATTTACCTCCCTGTCACATACGGTCTTAGGCAATGAAGACCCAGTTACCCCCAATTGAGTTGGTGTATATTAAAACACCAGAACATCATTTGTCGTGAAACTTAGTTGTTAGATTACCTGGGAGTGCTGGACAGTTGCAACTTCTTCTGACTTCCAATGCCTGCCATACAACAACAACAACAAAAATAAATTTTTCAATGAAACCCTTTAACCATAAATATCTTATAATACATGCAAGATGTGTTCCTCCCAGGGGGGTACTCCCTTATATGGGCTATATAGGTATGTGTGGCCCCAATCGATAAGACCATAAACAAAAGCCTGTCAAAAATTATGTTTAGGGCAACTCTGTCAGCCGCAATGGTCATAAATAGGGTATCAAATATTTGGTCTGGTGATAAAAAGGGTAGGGAAAACCACAGATTTTGGTCATAAATAGGGTAAGGGTTTTGGGCAGCAGCCGCACACCCCCACCAAATTCTTCAGGGAGTACCCCCCCCCCCCCTCCCTGGGTGTTCCTTCTGAATTTAGCAGCTGATCACCTGAAGATTTTCATGCCTGTTGTTCAGGAGCAAAAAGGGTTCATTTAATAATTCACACAATTAGGAGCAATGACTGTACTTGAAAATAGTCGTCACCTATTGAGAATAGTGATTATGGTAAATGCTTTGGACTCCAAAACGTAACCCATGAGTAAGTCATGGCAAATAGTTCATTCAAGATGACTGTACAAGCTTGACTAAATTAAAAACAGAATTTTTAATTAGCTTCGTAAGACTTTATAAGTTAAAATCAGTGGCAGTCGAGTCTCTGACGGGACTTCCTTAAAAACTTTGTTTTTCACTCTACTGAGTTATGGTATGTTACACTCATTGTCTGCCTGCACTCTTGTCTGATCCAGCATGCACAAATGGTGCTGGCTCATTGTATTGGGCAGATATGACCTACTTAGAAGGCTTGAGCAAGTCACCAAGTCCATCACTCTAGCATGATGCTGGCTGGAGGTTTCAGCTTATAGTGCCATGAAAATAGGCTTGCCCGTGTACATCATGTTTTTTTGTAGATCATGAAACCTTTAACCTGTCTACAGCTTTTCCAGCAGTGCAGTGTGGATCTTCATGCTAGGAAAATAAGGCTTTTGGTTGCATCATAGAAGTTGTCTGTCACACCAAGATTGCTCAGCAGTGAACATTTAACTTAACTGAATGCTGACACTGAATTACTGTGTTTGCTTATCTAGGTGAATATTCAGATAACTTATAGGAACTGTGCATGCAATGTTATTTAAAATTAGTTGAAATAAGTTAATAAATTTTTACCTGTGGGAGTAAAGCCTCAAGATTGTCTGCTCTAGCACTATGGGTAGGATGAGTTGATAGCCACTTCAGTAACTCAGGTTGATTCATCTGATTTTGAGTAACTGCCATTCGCCTCCAAAATCTAGGACTTTCACGGACATCAAAGCAGGCCTAGTAAATTATTAGACAAGTTGATTGTAATCATCCTACTATCAAATTGTGTATTAATATAATATTACTAGTAATTTTATAGTTCATTTTTGTCAATTTGGAAGTGATTACTTCTGGTTCCCAAAAAATTCCCCTTAGTGGTCGAAATGCAAAAAGCAATAACAGGGCAAAAAAACTTGAATTCCAGATTTCCCTTTGGACAGGTAGTTCTCAAATTTTGTTTTCTCTTGGCAAGTCTTGGTTTGCTCTTTTTTGATTTAGTTGGCAGAAGACTCGCCTGAGCTCTTAGCCATTTAGCAAGTGACAATGAAAAGTTACTTGCCCAGTAAGAAATTAAATCTACTTGTCTCGGACAACTGGATGGCACTCTTTTTTTTAGCTCTGAATAACCAATTTCACCAACGTAAGGTCATGTCAACAAGTCAAAATTTCTATTCACTGTTCAGTGTTCGCACTGGTCCTACA